>NW_027488675.1:0-325370 GCF_050948215.1 Halictus rubicundus | reverse complement strand
AGGATAGAGGATAGGATAGGGGATTTGATAGGATAGGGGATTTGATAGGATAGAGGATAGGATAGGATAGAAGATAGGATAGGATAGAGGATACGACAGTATAGAGGATAGGATAGGGGATTTGATAGGATAGATGATAGGGTAGGATAGAGGATAGGATAGGATAGAGGATAGGATAGGATAGAGGATAGGATAGGATAGAGGATATGATAGGATAGAGGATAGGATAGGATATAGGATAGGATAGGATAGAGGATAGGATAGGATAGAGGATAGGATAGGATAGAGGATAGGATAGGATAGAGGATATGATAGGATAGAGGATAGAATAGGATAGAGGCTAGGATAGGATAGAGGATAGGATAGGATAGAGGATAGGATAGGATAGAGGATAGGATAGGATAGAGGATAGGATAGTATAGAGGATAGGATAGGATAGAGGATAGGATAGGATAGAGGATAGGATAGGATAGAGGATAGAGGATAGGATAGGATAGAGGATAGGATAGGATAGATGATAGGATAGGATAGAGGATAGGATAGACGATAGGATAGGATAGAGCATAGGATAGGATAGAGGATAGGATAGGATAGAGGACAGGATAGGATAGAGGATTGGATAGGATACAGGAAAGGATAGGATTGAGGATAGATGATAGGATAGGATAGGGGATTTGATAGGATAGAGGATAGGATAGGATAGAGGATAGGATAGGATAGAGGCTAGGATAGGATAGAGGATAGGATAGGATAGAGGATAGGATAGGATAGAGGATAGGATAGACGATAGGATAGGATAGAGCATAGGATAGGTGATTGGATAGGATAGGATAGAATATAGGATAGGATAGAGGATAGGATAGGATAGAGGATATGATAGGATAGAGGATAGGATAGGATATAGGATAGGATAGGATAGAGGATAGGATAGGATAGAGGATAGGATAGGATAGAGGATAGTATAGACGATAGGATAGGATAGAGCATAGGATAGGATAGAGGATAGGATAGGATAGAGGATAGGATAGGATAGAGGATAGGATAGGATAGAGGATAGGATAGGATAGAGGATAGGATAGGATAGAGGATAGGATAGGATAGAGGATAGGATAGGATAGGATAGAGGATAGGATAGGATAGAAGATTGGATAGGATAGAGGATAGGATAGGATAGAGGATAGGATAGGATAGAGGATAGGATAGTATAGAGGATAGGATAGGATAGAGGATAGGATAGGATAGAGGATAGGATAGGATAGAGGATAGAGGATAGGATAGGATTGAGGATAGGATAGGATAGATGATAGGATAGGATAGAGGATAGGATAGACGATAGGATAGGATAGAGCATAGGATAGGATAGAGGATAGGATAGGATAGAGGACAGGATAGGATAGAGGATTGGATAGGATACAGGAAAGGATAGGATTGAGGATAGATGATAGGATAGGATAGGGGATTTGATAGGATAGAGGATAGGATAGGGGATTTGATAGGATAGGGGATTTGATAGGATAGAGGATAGGATAGGATAGAAGATAGGATAGGATAGAGGATACGACAGTATAGAGGATAGGATAGGGGATTTGATAGGATAGATGATAGGGTAGGATAGAGGATAGGATAGAGGATAGGATAGAGGATAAGATAGAGAATAGGTTAGGATAGAGAGTAGGAACGGATAGATGATATTACGAGGATAGAGGATAGGATATGATAGAGTATACGATATTATAGACGGTAGGATAGGATAGAGCATAGGATAGGTGATTGGATAGGATAGGATGGAAGATAGGATAGGATAGAGGATAGGATAGGGTAGAGGATAGGATAGGATAGAGGATAGGACAGGGGATTTGATAGGATAGAGGATAGGATAGGATAGAGGATTGGATAGGATAGAGGATAGGATAGGATAGAGGATAGGATAGGATAGAGGATAGTATAGGATAGAGGATAGGATAGGATATAGGATAGGATTGGATAGAGGATAGGATAGGATAGAGGATAGGATAGGATAGAGGATAGGATAGGATAGGATAGAGGATAGGATACGATAGAGGATAGGATAGGATAGAGGATAGGATAGGATAGAGGATAGGATAGGATAGAGGATAGGATAGGATAGAGGACAGGATAGACGATAGGATAGGATAGAGCATAGGATAGGATAGAGGATAGGATAGGATAGAGGATAGGATAGTATAGACGATAGGATAGGATAGAGGATAGGATAGAGGATAGGATAGGATAGAGGATAGAGGATAGAGGATAGGATAGGATAGAGGATAGGATAGGATAGAGGATAGGATAGGATAGAGGATAGGATAGGATAGAGGATAGGATAGGATAGAGGATAGGATAGGATAGAGGATAGGATTGGATAGAGGATAGGATAGGATAGAGGATATGATAGGATAGATGATAGGATAGGATAGAGGATAGGATAGGATAGAGGATAGGATAGGATAGACGATAGGATAGGAAAGAGGATAGGATAGGGGATAGGATAGAGAATAGGTTAGGATAGAGAGTAGGAACGGATAGATGATATTATAGGATAGAGGATAGGATATGATAGAGTATACGATATTATAGTGGGTAGGATAGGATAGAGCATAGGTTAGGTGATTGGATAGGATAGGATAGAGGATAGGCTAGGATCGAGGATAGGATAGGATAGAGGTTTGGATAGAGGATAGGATAGGATAGAGGATATTATAGGGTAGAGGATATGATAGGATAGAGGATAGGATAGGATAGAGGATTGGATAGGATAGAGGATAGGATAGACGATAGGATAGACGATAGGATAGGATAGAGGTTAGGATAGGATAGAGGATAGGATAGAGGATAGGATAGGATAGAGGATAGGATAGGATAGAATAGAGCATAGGATACGATAGAGGATAGGATAGGATAGAGGATAGGATAGGATAGAGGATAGGATAGGATAGAGGATATGATAGGATAGATGATAGGATAGGATAGAGGATAGGATAGGATAGAAGATAGGATAGGATAGAGGATACGACAGGATAGAGGATAGGATAGGATAGAGGATAGCATAGGATAGAGGATAGGATAGGATAGATGATAGGATAGGATAGAGGATAGGATAGACGATAGGATAGGATAGAGGATACGACAGGATAGAGGATAGGATAGGGGATTTGATAGGATAGATGATAGCTTAGGAAAGAGGATAGGATAGAGGATAGGATAGAGAATAGGTTAGGATAGAGAGTAGGAACGGATAGATGATATTATAGGATAGAGGATAGGACATGATAGAGTATACGATATTATAGTGGGTAGGATAGGATAGAGCATAGGTTAGGGGATTGGATAGGATAGGATAGAGGATAGGCTAGGATAGAGGATAGGATAGAGGATAGGATAGGATAGAGGATTGGATAGAGGATAGGATAGGATAGAGGATATTATAGGGTAGAGGATATGATAGGATAGAGGATAGGATAGGATAGAGGATTGGTAAGGATAGAGGATAGGATAGACGATAGGATAGACGATAGGATAGGATAGAGGATAGGATAGGATAGAGGATAGGTTAGGATAGAGGATAGGATAGGATAGAGGATAGGATAGGATAGAAGATAGGATGGGATAGAGGATAGGATCGGATAGAGGATAGAGGATAGGATAGGATAGAGGATAGGATAGGATAGAGGATAGGATAGGATAGAGAATAGGATAGGATAGAGGATAGGATAGGATAGTGGATAGGATAGGGGATTTGATTGGATAGAGGATAGGATAGGATAGAAGATAGGATAGGATAGAGGATACGACAGGATAGAGGATAGGATAGGATAGACGATAGGATAGGATAGAGGATAGGATAGGGGATTTGATTGGATAGAGGATAGGATAGGATAGAAGATAGGATAGGATAGAGGATACGACAGGATAGAGGATAGGATAGGATAGAGGATAGGATAGGATAGAGGATAGGATAGGATAGATGATAGGATAGGATAGAGGATAGGATAGACGATAGGATAGGATAGAGGATACGACAGGATAGAGGATAGGATAGGGGATTTGATAGGATAGATGATAGCTTAGGAAAGAGGATAGGATAGAGGATAGGATAGAGAATAGGTTAGGATAGAGAGTAGGAACGGATAGATGATATTATAGGATAGAGGATAGGATATGATAGAGTATACGATATTATAGTGGGTAGGATAGGATAGAGCATAGGTTAGGGGATTGGATAGGATAGGATAGAGGATAGGCTAGGATAGAGGATAGGATAGAGGATAGGATAGGATAGAGGATTGGATAGAGGATAGGGTAGGATAGAGGATATTATAGGGTAGAGGATATGATAGGATAGAGGATAGGATAGGATAGAGGATTGGATAGGATAGAGGATAGGATAGACGATAGGATAGACGATAGGATAGGATAGAGGATAGGATAGGATAGAGGATAGTATAGGATAGAGGATAGGATAGGATAGAGGATAGGATAGGATAGAGGATAGGATGGGATAGAGGATAGGATCGGATAGAGGATAGAGGATAGGATAGGATAGAGGATAGGATAGGATAGAGGATAGGATAGGATAGAGAATAGGATAGGATAGAGGATAGGATAGGATAGTGGATAGGATAGGATAGAGGATTGGATAGGATAGAGGATAGATGATAGGATAAGATAGAGGATTGGATACTATGCAGGATAGGATAGGATAGAGGATAGGATAGGGGATTTGATAGGATAGAGGATAGGATAGGATAGAAGATTGGATAGGATAGAGGATAGGATAGGATAGAGGATAGGATAGGATAGAGGATAGGATAGGATAGACTATAGGATAGGATAGAGGATAGGATAGGATAGATGATAGGATAGGATAGAGGATAGTATAGACGATAGGATAGGATAGAGCATAGGATAGGATAGAGGATAGGATAGGATAGAGGATAGGATAGTATAGAGGATAGGATAGGATAGAGGATAGGATAGGATAGAGGATAGGATAGGATAGAGGATAGAGGATAGGATAGGATAGAGGATAGGATAATATAGAGGATAGGATAGGATAGAGGATAGGATAATATAGAGGATAGGATAGGATAGAGGATAGGATAGGATAGAGGATAGGATAGGATAGATGATAGGATAGGATAGAGGATAGGATAGACGATAGGATAGGATAGAGCATAGGATAGGATAGAGGATAGGATAGGATAGAGGACAGGATAGGATAGAGGATTGGATAGGATACAGGAAAGGATAGGATTGAGGATAGATGATAGGATAGGATAGGGGATTTGATAGGATAGAGGATAGGATAGGATAGAGGATAGGATAGGATAGAGGCTAGGATAGGATAGAGGATAGGATAGGATAGAGGATAGGATAGACGATAGGATAGGATAGAGCATAGGATAGGTGATTGGATAGGATAGGATAGAATATAGGATAGGATAGAGGATAGGATAGGATAGAGGATATGATAGGATAGAGGATAGGATAGGATATAGGATAGGATAGGATAGAGGATAGGATAGGATAGAGGATAGGATAGGATAGAGGATAGTATAGACGATAGGATAGGATAGAGCATAGGATAGGATAGAGGATAGGATAGGATAGAGGATAGGATAGGATAGAGGATAGGATAGGATAGAGGATAGGATAGGATAGAGGATAGGATAGGATAGGATAGAGGATAGGATAGGATAGAAGATTGGATAGGATAGAGGATAGGATAGGATAGAGGATAGGATAGGATAGAGGATAGGATAGTATAGAGGATAGGATAGGATAGAGGATAGGATAGGATAGAGGATAGGATAGGATAGAGGATAGAGGATAGGATAGGATTGAGGATAGGATAGGATAGATGATAGGATAGGATAGAGGATAGGATAGACGATAGGATAGGATAGAGCATAGGATAGGATAGAGGATAGGATAGGATAGAGGACAGGATAGGATAGAGGATTGGATAGGATACAGGAAAGGATAGGATTGAGGATAGATGATAGGATAGGATAGGGGATTTGATAGGATAGAGGATAGGATAGGGGATTTGATAGGATAGGGGATTTGATAGGATAGAGGATAGGATAGGATAGGAGATAGGATAGGATAGAGGATACGACAGTATAGAGGATAGGATAGGGGATTTGATAGGATAGATGATAGGGTAGGATAGAGGATAGGATAGGATAGAGGATAGGATAGGATAGAGGATAGGATAGGATAGAGGATATGATAGGATAGAGGATAGGATAGGATATAGGATAGGATAGGATAGAGGATAGGATAGGATAGAGGATAGGATAGGATAGAGGATAGGATAGGATAGAGGATATGATAGGATAGAGGATAGAATAGGATAGAGGCTAGGATAGGATAGAGGATAGGATAGGATAGAGGATAGGATAGGATAGAGGATAGGATAGGATAGAGGATAGGATAGTATAGAGGATAGGATAGGATAGAGGATAGGATAGGATAGAGGATAGGATAGGATAGAGGATAGAGGATAGGATAGGATAGAGGATAGGATAGGATAGATGATAGGATAGGATAGAGGATAGGATAGACGATAGGATAGGATAGAGCATAGGATAGGATAGAGGATAGGATAGGATAGAGGACAGGATAGGATAGAGGATTGGATAGGATACAGGAAAGGATAGGATTGAGGATAGATGATAGGATAGGATAGGGGATTTGATAGGATAGAGGATAGGATAGGATAGAGGATAGGATAGGATAGAGGCTAGGATAGGATAGAGGATAGGATAGGATAGAGGATAGGATAGGATAGAGGATAGGATAGACGATAGGATAGGATAGAGCATAGGATAGGTGATTGGATAGGATAGGATAGAATATAGGATAGGATAGAGGATAGGATAGGATAGAGGATATGATAGGATAGAGGATAGGATAGGATATAGGATAGGATAGGATAGAGGATAGGATAGGATAGAGGATAGGATAGGATAGAGGATAGTATAGACGATAGGATAGGATAGAGCATAGGATAGGATAGAGGATAGGATAGGATAGAGGATAGGATAGGATAGAGGATAGGATAGGATAGAGGATAGGATAGGATAGAGGATAGGATAGGATAGAGGATAGGATAGGATAGGATAGAGGATAGGATAGGATAGAAGATTGGATAGGATAGAGGATAGGATAGGATAGAGGATAGGATAGGATAGAGGATAGGATAGTATAGAGGATAGGATAGGATAGAGGATAGGATAGGATAGAGGATAGGATAGGATAGAGGATAGAGGATAGGATAGGATTGAGGATAGGATAGGATAGATGATAGGATAGGATAGAGGATAGGATAGACGATAGGATAGGATAGAGCATAGGATAGGATAGAGGATAGGATAGGATAGAGGACAGGATAGGATAGAGGATTGGATAGGATACAGGAAAGGATAGGATTGAGGATAGATGATAGGATAGGATAGGGGATTTGATAGGATAGAGGATAGGATAGGGGATTTTATAGGATAGGGGATTTGATAGGATAGAGGATAGGATAGGATAGAAGATAGGATAGGATAGAGGATACGACAGTATAGAGGATAGGATAGGGGATTTGATAGGATAGATGATAGGGTAGGATAGAGGATAGGATAGAGGATAGGATAGAGGATAAGATAGAGAATAGGTTAGGATAGAGAGTAGGAACGGATAGATGATATTGCGAGGATAGAGGATAGGATATGATAGAGTATACGATATTATAGACGGTAGGATAGGATAGAGCATAGGATAGGTGATTGGATAGGATAGGATGGAAGATAGGATAGGATAGAGGATAGGATAGGGTAGAGGATAGGATAGGATAGAGGATAGGACAGGGGATTTGATAGGATAGAGGATAGGATAGGATAGAGGATTGGATAGGATAGAGGATAGGATAGGATAGAGGATAGGATAGGATAGAGGATAGTATAGGATAGAGGATAGGATAGGATATAGGATAGGATTGGATAGAGGATAGGATAGGATAGAGGATAGGATAGGATAGAGGATAGGATACGATACAGGATAGGATAGGGGATTTGATAGGATAGAGGATAGGATAGGATAGAAGATAGGATAGGGTAAAGGACACGATAGGATAGAGGATAGGATAGGGGATTTGATAGGATAGATGATAGGGTATGATAGTGGATAGGATAGAGGATAGGATAGACGATAGGATAGACGATAGGATAGGATAGAGGATAGGATAGAGGATAGGATGGGATAGAGGATAGGATAGGATAGGATAGAGGATAGGATACGATAGAGGATAGGATAGGATAGAGGATAGGATAGGATAGAGGATAGGATAGGATAGAGGATAGGATAGGATAGAGGATAGGATAGACGATAGGATAGGATAGAGCATAGGATAGGATAGAGGATAGGATAGGATAGAGGATAGGATAGTATAGACGATAGGATAGGATAGAGGATAGGATAGAGGATAGGATAGGATAGAGGATAGAGGATAGAGGATAGGATAGGATAGAGGATAGGATAGGATAGAGGATAGGATAGGATAGAGGATAGGATAGGATAGAGGATAGGATAGGATAGAGGATAGGATAGGATAGAGGATAGGATTGGATAGAGGATAGGATAGGATAGAGGATATGATAGGATAGATGATAGGATAGGATAGAGGATAGGATAGGATAGAGGATAGGATAGGATAGACGATAGGATAGGAAAGAGGATAGGATAGGGGATAGGATAGAGAATAGGTTAGGATAGAGAGTAGGAACGGATAGATGATATTATAGGATAGAGGATAGGATATGATAGAGTATACGATATTATAGTGGGTAGGATAGGATAGAGCATAGGTTAGGTGATTGGATAGGATAGGATAGAGGATAGGCTAGGATCGAGGATAGGATAGGATAGAGGTTTGGATAGAGGATAGGATAGGATAGAGGATATTATAGGGTAGAGGATATGATAGGATAGAGGATAGGATAGGATAGAGGATTGGATAGGATAGAGGATAGGATAGACGATAGGATAGACGATAGGATAGGATAGAGGTTAGGATAGGATAGAGGATAGGATAGAGGATAGGATAGGATAGAGGATAGGATAGGATAGAATAGAGCATAGGATACGATAGAGGATAGGATAGGATAGAGGATAGGATAGGATAGAGGATAGGATAGGATAGAGGATATGATAGGATAGATGATAGGATAGGATAGAGGATAGGATAGGATAGAAGATAGGATAGGATAGAGGATACGACAGGATAGAGGATAGGATAGGATAGAGGATAGCATAGGATAGAGGATAGGATAGGATAGATGATAGGATAGGATAGAGGATAGGATAGACGATAGGATAGGATAGAGGATACGACAGGATAGAGGATAGGATAGGGGATTTGATAGGATAGATGATAGCTTAGGAAAGAGGATAGGATAGAGGATAGGATAGAGAATAGGTTAGGATAGAGAGTAGGAACGGATAGATGATATTATAGGATAGAGGATAGGACATGATAGAGTATACGATATTATAGTGGGTAGGATAGGATAGAGCATAGGTTAGGGGATTGGATAGGATAGGATAGAGGATAGGCTAGGATAGAGGATAGGATAGAGGATAGGATAGGATAGAGGATTGGATAGAGGATAGGATAGGATAGAGGATATTATAGGGTAGAGGATATGATAGGATAGAGGATAGGATAGGATAGAGGATTGGTAAGGATAGAGGATAGGATAGACGATAGGATAGACGATAGGATAGGATAGAGGATAGGATAGGATAGAGGATAGGTTAGGATAGAGGATAGGATAGGATAGAGGATAGGATAGGATAGAAGATAGGATGGGATAGAGGATAGGATCGGATAGAGGATAGAGGATAGGATAGGATAGAGGATAGGATAGGATAGAGGATAGGATAGGATAGAGAATAGGATAGGATAGAGGATAGGATAGGATAGTGGATAGGATAGGATAGAGGATTGGATAGGATAGAGGATAGATGATAGGATAAGATAGAGGATTGGATACTATGCAGGATAGGATAGGATAGAGGATAGGATAGGGGATTTGATAGGATAGAGGATAGGATAGGATAGAAGATTGGATAGGATAGAGGATAGGATAGGATAGAGGATAGGATAGGATAGAGGATAGGATAGGATAGACTATAGGATAGGATAGAGGATAGGATAGGATAGATGATAGGATAGGATAGAGGATAGGATAGACGATAGGATAGGATAGAGCATAGGATAGGATAGAGGATAGGATAGGATAGAGGATAGGATAGTATAGAGGATAGGATAGGATAGAGGATAGGATAGGATAGAGGATAGGATAGGATAGAGGATAGAGGATAGGATAGGTTAGAGGATAGGATAATATAGAGGATAGGATAGGATAGAGGATAGGATAGAATAGAGGATAGGATAGGATAGGATAGAGGATAGGATAGACGATAGGATAGGATAGAGGATACGACAGGATAGAGGATAGGATAGGGGATTTGATAGGATAGATGATAGCTTAGGAAAGAGGATAGGATAGAGGATAGGATAGAGAATAGGTTAGGATAGAGAGTAGGAACGGATAGATGATATTATAGGATAGAGGATAGGATATGATAGAGTATACGATATTATAGTGGGTAGGATAGGATAGAGCATAGGTTAGGTGATTGGATAGGATAGGATAGAGGATAGGCTAGGATAGAGGATAGGATAGGATAGAGGTTTGGATAGAGGATAGGATAGGATAGAGGATATTATAGGGTAGAGGATATGATAGGATAGAGGATAGGATAGGATAGAGGATTGGATAGGATAGAGGATAGGATAGACGATAGGATAGGATAGAGGTTAGGATAGGATAGAGGATAGGATATAGGATAGGATAGGATAGAGGATAGGATAGGATAGGATAGAGCATAGGATACGATAGAGGATAGGATAGGATAGAGGATAGGATAGGATAGAGGATAGTATAGGATAGAGGATATGATAGGATAGATGATAGGATAGGATAGAGGATAGGATAGGATAGAGGATAGGATAGGATAGACGATAGGATAGGATAGAGGATAGGATAGGGGATTTGATTGGATAGAGGATAGGATAGGATAGAAGATAGGATAGGATAGAGGATACGACAGGATAGAGGATAGGATAGGATAGAGGATAGGATAGGATAGAGGATAGGATAGGATAGATGATAGGATAGGATAGAGGATAGGATAGACGATAGGATAGGATAGAGGATACGACAGGATAGAGGATAGGATAGGGGATTTGATAGGATAGATGATAGCTTAGGAAAGAGGATAGGATAGAGGATAGGATAGAGAATAGGTTAGGATAGAGAGTAGGAACGGATAGATGATATTATAGGATAGAGGATAGGATATGATAGAGTATACGATATTATAGTGGGTAGGATAGGATAGAGCATAGGTTAGGGGATTGGATAGGATAGGATAGAGGATAGGCTAGGATAGAGGATAGGATAGAGGATAGGATAGGATAGAGGATTGGATAGAGGATAGGATAGGATAGAGGATATTATAGGGTAGAGGATATGATAGGATAGAGGATAGGATAGGATAGAGGATTGGATAGGATAGAGGATAGGATAGACGATAGGATAGACGATAGGATAGGATAGAGGATAGGATAGGATAGAGGATAGTATAGGATAGAGGATAGGATAGGATAGAGGATAGGATAGGATAGAGGATAGGATGGGATAGAGGATAGGATCGGATAGAGGATAGAGGATAGGATAGGATAGAGGATAGGATAGGATAGAGGATAGGATAGGATAGAGAATAGGATAGGATAGAGGATAGGATAGGATAGTGGATAGGATAGGATAGAGGATTGGATAGGATAGAGGATAGATGATAGGATAAGATAGAGGATTGGATACTATGCAGGATAGGATAGGATAGAGGATAGGATAGGGGATTTGATAGGATAGAGGATAGGATAGGATAGAAGATTGGATAGGATAGAGGATAGGATAGGATAGAGGATAGGATAGGATAGAGGATAGGATAGGATAGACTATAGGATAGGATAGAGGATAGGATAGGATAGATGATAGGATAGGATAGAGGATAGTATAGACGATAGGATAGGATAGAGCATAGGATAGGATAGAGGATAGGATAGGATAGAGGATAGGATAGTATAGAGGATAGGATAGGATAGAGGATAGGATAGGATAGAGGATAGGATAGAATAGAGGATAGAGGATAGGATAGGATAGAGGATAGGATAATATAGAGGATAGGATAGGATAGAGGATAGGATAGGATAGAGGATAGGATAGGATAGAGGATAGGATAGGATAGAGGCTAGGATAGGATAGAGGATAGGATAGGATAGAGGATAGGATAGGATAGAGGATAGGATAGGATAGAGGATAGGATAGGATAGAGGATAGGATAGGATAGAGGATAGGATAGGATAGAGGATAGGATAGGATAGAGGATAGGATAGGATAGAGGATAGGATAGGATAGAGGATAGGATAGGATAGAGGATAGGATAGGATAGAGGATAGGATAGGATAGAGGATAGGATAGGATAGAGGATAGGATAGGATAGAGGATAGGATAGGATAGAGGATAGGATACACGATAGGATAGGATAGAGCATAGGATAGGATAGAGGATAGGATAGGGGATTTGATAGGATAGAGGATAGGATAGGATAGAAGATTGGATAGGATAGAGGATAGGATAGGATAGAGGATAGGATAGGATAGAGGATAGGATAGGATAGACTATAGGATAGGATAGAGGATAGGATAGGATAGACTATAGGATAGGATAGAGGATAGGATAGGATAGATGATAGGATAGGATAGAGGATAGGATAGACGATAGGATAGGATAGAGCATAGGATAGGATAGAGGATAGGATAGGATAGAGGATAGGATAGTATAGAGGATAGGATAGGATAGAGGATATTATAGGATAGAGGATATGATAGGATAGAGGATAGGATAGGATAGAGTATTGGATAGGATAGAGGATAGGATAGACGATAGGATAGACGATAGGATAGGATAGAGGATAGGATAGGATAGAGGATAGGATAGGATAGAGGATAGGATAGGATAGAGGATAGGATAGGATAGAGGATAGGATAGGATAGAGGATAGGATAGGATAGAGGATAGGATAGGATAGAGGATAGGATGGGATAGAGGATAGGATCGGATAGAGGATAGAGGATCGGATAGGATAGAGGATAGGATAGGATAGAGGATAGGATAGGATAGAGAATAGGATAGGATAGAGGATAGGATAGGATAGTGGATAGGATAGGATAGAGGATTGGATAGGATAGAGGATAGATGAGAGGATAAGATAGAGGATTGGATAGGATACAGGATAGGATAGGATAGAGGATAGGATAGGGGATTTGATAGGATAGAGGATAGTATGGGATAGAAGATTGGATAGGATAGAGGATAGGATAGGATAGAGGATAGGATAGGATAGAGGATAGGATAGTATAGAGGATAGGATAGGATAGTGGATAGGATAGGATAGAGGATTGGATAGGATAGAGGATAGATGATAGGATAGGATAGAGGATTGGATAGGATACAGGATAGGATAGGATAGAGGATAGGATGGGATAGAGGATAGGATCGGATAGAGGATAGAGGATAGGATAGGATAGAGGATAGGATAGGATAGAGGATAGAGGATAGGATAGGATAGAGGATAGGATAGGATATATGATAGGATAGGATAGAGGATAGGATAGACGATAGGATAGGATAGAGCATAGGATAGGATAGAGCATAGGATAGGATAGCGGATTGGATAAGATACAGGAAAGGATAGGATTGAGGATAGATGATAGGATAGGATAGAGGATTGGATAGGATACCGGATAGGATAGGATAGAGGATAGGATAGGGGATTTGATAGGATAGAGGATAGAATAGTATAGAAGATAGGATAGGATAGAGGATAGGATAGGATAGAGGATAGGATAGGATAGAGGATTGGATACAGGATAGGATAGGATAGAGGATATTATAGGATAGAGGATATGATAGGATAGTGGATAGGATAGGATAGACGATAGGATAGACGATAGGATAGACGATAGGATAGGATAGAGGATAGGATAGGATAGAGGATAGGATAGGATAGAGGATAGGATAGGATAGAGGATAGGATAGGATAGAGGATAGGATAGGATAGAGGATAGGATGGGATAGAGGATAGGATCGGATAGAGGATAGAGGATAGGATAGGATAGAGGATAGGATAATATAGAGGATAGGATAGGATAGAGGATAGGGTAGGATAGAGGATAGGATAGGATAGAGGATAGGATAGGATAGAGGGTAGGATAGGATAGAGGATAGGATAGGATAGGATAGAGGATAGGATAGGATAGTGGATAGGATAGGATAGAGGATGGATAGGATAGAGGATAGCTGATAGGATAAGATAGAGGATTGGATAGGATACAGGATAGGATAGGATAGAGGATAGGATAGGGGATTTGATAGGATAGAGGATAGAATAGGATAGAAGATTGGATAGGATAGAGGATAGGATAGGATAGAGGATAGGATAGGATAGAGGATAGGATAGGATAGAGGATGGGATAGGATAGACTATAGGATAGGATAGAGGATAGGATAGGATAGATGATAGGATAGGATAGAGGATAGGATAGACGATAGGATAGGATAGAGCATAGGATAGGATAGAGGATAGGATAGGATAGAGGATAGGATATTATAGAGGATAGGATAGGATAGAGGATAGGATAGGATAGAGGATAGGATAGGATAGAGGATAGAGGATAGGATAGGATAGAGGATAGGATAATATAGAGGATAGGATAGGATAGAGGATAGGGTAGGATAGAGGATAGGATAGGATAGAGGATAGGATAGGATAGAGGATAGGATAGGATAGAGGATAGGATAGGATAGAGGATAGGATAGGATAGAGATAAGATAGGATAGAGGATAGGATACACGATAGGATATGATAGAGCATAGGATAGGATAGAGGATAGGATAGGATAGAGGATAGGATAGTATAGAGGATAGGATAGGATAGTGGATAGGATAGGATAGAGGATTGGATAGGATAGAGGATAGATGATAGGATAGGATAGAGGATTGGATAGGATAGAGGTTAGGATAGGATAGAGGATAGGATAGGATAGAGGATAGGATAGGATAGAGGATAGAGGATAGGATAGAGGATAGGATAGGATAGTGGATAGGATAGGATAGAGGATTGGATAGGATAGAGGATAGGATAGGATAGAGGATAGAGGATAGGATAGGATAGAGGATAGGATAGGATATATGATAGGATAGGATAGAGGAAAGGATAGACGATAGGATAGGATAGAGCATAGGATAGGATAGAGGATTGGATAGGATACAGGAAAGGATAGGATTGAGGATAGATGATAGGATAGGATAGAGGATTGGATAGGATACCGGATAGGATAGGATAGAGGATAGGATAGGGGATTTGATAGGATAGAGGATAGAATAGTATAGAAGATAGGATAGGATAGAGGATAGGATAGGATAGAGGATAGGATAGGATAGAGGATTGGATACAGGATAGGATAGGATAGAGGATATTATAGGATAGAGGATATGATAGGATAGTGGATAGGATAGGATAGACGATAGGATAGACGATAGGATAGACGATAGGATAGGATAGAGGATAGGATAGGATAGAGGATAGGATAGGATAGAGGATAGGATAGGATAGAGGATAGGATAGGATAGAGAATAGGATAGGATAGAGGATAGGATGGGATAGAGGATAGGATCGGATAGAGGATAGAGGATAGGATAGGATAGAGGATAGGATAATATAGAGGATAGGATACGATAGAGGATAGGGTAGGATAGAGGATAGGATAGGATAGAGGATAGGATAGGATAGAGGGTAGGATAGGATAGAGAATAGGATAGGATAGAGGATACGATAGGATAGTGGATAGGATAGGATAGAGGATGGATAGGATAGAGGATAGCTGATAGGATAAGATAGAGGATTGGATAGGATACAGGATAGGATAGGATAGAGGATAGGATAGGGGATTTGATAGGATAGAGGATAGAATAGGATAGAAGATTGGATAGGATAGAGGATAGGATAGGATAGAGGATAGGATAGGATAGAGGATAGGATAGGATAGAGGATAGGATAGGATAGACTATAGGATAGGATAGAGGATAGGATAGGATAGATGATAGGATAGGATAGAGGATAGGATAGACGATAGGATAGGATAGAGCATAGGATAGGATAGAGGATAGGATAGGATAGAGGATAGGATATTATAGAGGATAGGATAGGATAGAGGATAGGATAGGATAGAGGATAGGATAGGATAGAGGATAGAGGATAGGATAGGATAGAGGATAGGATAATATAGAGGATAGGATAGGATAGAGGATAGGGTAGGATAGAGGATAGGATAGGATAGAGGATAGGATAGGATAGAGGATAGTATAGGATAGAGGATAGGATAGGATATAGGATAGGATTGGATAGAGGATAGGATAGGATAGAGGATAGGATAGGATAGAGGATAGGATAGGATACAGGATAGGATAGGGGATTTGATAGGATAGAGGATAGGATAGGATAGAGGATAGGATAATATAGAGGATAGGATAGGATATAGGATAGGATTGGATAGAGGATAGGATAGGATAGAGGATAGGATAGGATAGAGGATAGGATAGGATACAGGATAGGATAGGGGATTTGATAGGATAGAGGATAGGATAGGATAGAAGATAGGATAGGGTAGAGGACACGATAGGATAGAGGATAGGATAGGGGATTTGATAGGATAGATGATAGGGTATGATAGTGGATAGGATAGAGGATAGGATAGACGATAGGATAGACGATAGGATAGGATAGAGGATAGGATAGAGGATAGGATGGGATAGAGGATAGGATAGGATAGGATAGAGGATAGGATACGATAGAGGATAGGATAGGATAGAGGATAGGATAGGATAGAGGATAGGATAGGATAGAGGATAGGATAGGATAGAGGATAGGATAGACGATAGGATAGGATAGAGCATAGGATAGGATAGAGGATAGGATAGGATAGAGGATAGGATAGTATAGACGATAGGATAGGATAGAGGATAGGATAGAGGATAGGATAGGATAGAGGATAGAGGATAGAGGATAGGATAGGATAGAGGATAGGATAGGATAGAGGATAGGATAGGATAGAGGATAGGATAGGATAGAGGATAGGATAGGATAGAGGATAGGATAGGATAGAGGATAGGATTGGATAGAGGATAGGATAGGATAGAGGATATGATAGGATAGATGATAGGATAGGATAGAGGATAGGATATTATAGAGGATAGGATAGGATAGAGGATAGGATAGGATAGAGGATAGGATAGGATAGAGGATAGAGGATAGGATAGGATAGAGGATAGGATAATATAGAGGATAGGATAGGATAGAGGATAGGGTAGGATAGAGGATAGGATAGGATAGAGGATAGGATAGGATAGAGGATAGTATAGGATAGAGGATAGGATAGGATATAGGATAGGATTGGATAGAGGATAGGATAGGATAGAGGATAGGATAGGATAGAGGATAGGATAGGATACAGGATAGGATAGGGGATTTGATAGGATAGAGGATAGGATAGGATAGAGGATAGGATAATATAGAGGATAGGATAGGATATAGGATAGGATTGGATAGAGGATAGGATAGGATAGAGGATAGGATAGGATAGAGGATAGGATAGGATACAGGATAGGATAGGGGATTTGATAGGATAGAGGATAGGATAGGATAGAAGATAGGATAGGGTAGAGGACACGATAGGATAGAGGATAGGATAGGGGATTTGATAGGATAGATGATAGGGTATGATAGTGGATAGGATAGAGGATAGGATAGACGATAGGATAGACGATAGGATAGGATAGAGGATAGGATAGAGGATAGGATGGGATAGAGGATAGGATAGGATAGGATAGAGGATAGGATACGATAGAGGATAGGATAGGATAGAGGATAGGATAGGATAGAGGATAGGATAGGATAGAGGATAGGATAGGATAGAGGATAGGATAGACGATAGGATAGGATAGAGCATAGGATAGGATAGAGGATAGGATAGGATAGAGGATAGGATAGTATAGACGATAGGATAGGATAGAGGATAGGATAGAGGATAGGATAGGATAGAGGATAGAGGATAGAGGATAGAGGATAGGATAGGATAGAGGATAGGATAGGATAGAGGATAGGATAGGATAGAGGATAGGATAGGATAGAGGATAGGATAGGATAGAGGATAGGATAGGATAGAGGATAGGATTGGATAGAGGATAGGATAGGATAGAGGATATGATAGGATAGATGATAGGATAGGATAGAGGATAGGATAGGATAGAGGATAGGATAGGATAGACGATAGGATAGGAAAGAGGATAGGATAGGGGATAGGATAGAGAATAGGTTAGGATAGAGAGTAGGAACGGATAGATGATATTATAGGATAGAGGATAGGATATGATAGAGTATACGATATTATAGTGGGTAGGATAGGATAGAGCATAGGTTAGGTGATTGGATAGGATAGGATAGAGGATAGGCTAGGATCGAGGATAGGATAGGATAGAGGTTTGGATAGAGGATAGGATAGGATAGAGGATATTATAGGGTAGAGGATATGATAGGATAGAGGATAGGATAGGATAGAGGATTGGATAGGATAGAGGATAGGATAGACGATAGGATAGACGATAGGATAGGATAGAGGTTAGGATAGGATAGAGGATAGGATAGAGGATAGGATAGGATAGAGGATAGGATAGGATAGAATAGAGCATAGGATACGATAGAGGATAGGATAGGATAGAGGATAGGATAGGATAGAGGATAGGATAGGATAGAGGATATGATAGGATAGATGATAGGATAGGATAGAGGATAGGATAGGATAGAAGATAGGATAGGATAGAGGATACGACAGGATAGAGGATAGGATAGGATAGAGGATAGCATAGGATAGAGGATAGGATAGGATAGATGATAGGATAGGATAGAGGATAGGATAGACGATAGGATAGGATAGAGGATACGACAGGATAGAGGATAGGATAGGGGATTTGATAGGATAGATGATAGCTTAGGAAAGAGGATAGGATAGAGGATAGGATAGAGAATAGGTTAGGATAGAGAGTAGGAACGGATAGATGATATTATAGGATAGAGGATAGGACATGATAGATTATACGATATTATAGTGGGTAGGATAGGATAGAGCATAGGTTAGGGGATTGGATAGGATAGGATAGAGGATAGGCTAGGATAGAGGATAGGATAGAGGATAGGATAGGATAGAGGATTGGATAGAGGATAGGATAGGATAGAGGATATTATAGGGTAGAGGATATGATAGGATAGAGGATAGGATAGGATAGAGGATTGGTAAGGATAGAGGATAGGATAGACGATAGGATAGACGATAGGATAGGATAGAGGATAGGATAGGATAGAGGATAGGTTAGGATAGAGGATAGGATAGGATAGAGGATAGGATAGGATAGAAGATAGGATGGGATAGAGGATAGGATCGGATAGAGGATAGAGGATAGGATAGGATAGAGGATAGGATAGGATAGAGGATAGGATAGGATAGAGAATAGGATAGGATAGAGGATAGGATAGGATAGTGGATAGGATAGGATAGAGGATTGGATAGGATAGAGGATAGATGATAGGATAAGATAGAGGATTGGATACTATGCAGGATAGGATAGGATAGAGGATAGGATAGGGGATTTGATAGGATAGAGGATAGGATAGGATAGAAGATTGGATAGGATAGAGGATAGGATAGGATAGAGGATAGGATAGGATAGAGGATAGGATAGGATAGACTATAGGATAGGATAGAGGATAGGATAGGATAGATGATAGGATAGGATAGAGGATAGGATAGACGATAGGATAGGATAGAGCATAGGATAGGATAGAGGATAGGATAGGATAGAGGATAGGATAGTATAGAGGATAGGATAGGATAGAGGATAGGATATGATAGAGGATAGGATAGGATAGAGGATAGAGGATAGGATAGGTTAGAGGATAGGATAATATAGAGGATAGGATAGGATAGAGGATAGGATAGAATAGAGGATAGGATAGGATAGGATAGAGGATAGGATAGACGATAGGATAGGATAGAGGATACGACAGGATAGAGGATAGGATAGGGGATTTGATAGGATAGATGATAGCTTAGGAAAGAGGATAGGATAGAGGATAGGATAGAGAATAGGTTAGGATAGAGAGTAGGAACGGATAGATGATATTATAGGATAGAGGATAGGATATGATAGAGTATACGATATTATAGTGGGTAGGATAGGATAGAGCATAGGTTAGGTGATTGGATAGGATAGGATAGAGGATAGGCTAGGATAGAGGATAGGATAGGATAGAGGTTTGGATAGAGGATAGGATAGGATAGAGGATATTATAGGGTAGAGGATATGATAGGATAGAGGATAGGATAGGATAGAGGATTGGATAGGATAGAGGATAGGATAGACGATAGGATAGGATAGAGGTTAGGATAGGATAGAGGATAGGATATAGGATAGGATAGGATAGAGGATAGGATAGGATAGGATAGAGCATAGGATACGATAGAGGATAGGATAGGATAGAGGATAGGATAGGATAGAGGATAGTATAGGATAGAGGATATGATAGGATAGATGATAGGATAGGATAGAGGATAGGATAGGATAGAGGATAGGATAGGATAGACGATAGGATAGGATAGAGGATAGGATAGGGGATTTGATTGGATAGAGGATAGGATAGGATAGAAGATAGGATAGGATAGAGGATACGACAGGATAGAGGATAGGATAGGATAGAGGATAGGTTAGGGGATTGGATAGGATAGGATAGAGGATAGGCTAGGATAGAGGATAGGATAGAGGATAGGATAGGATAGAGGATTGGATAGAGGATAGGATAGGATAGAGGATATTATAGGGTAGAGGATATGATAGGATAGAGGATAGGATAGGATAGAGGATTGGATAGGATAGAGGATAGGATAGACGATAGGATAGACGATAGGATAGGATAGAGGATAGGATAGGATAGAGGATAGTATAGGATAGAGGATAGGATAGGATAGAGGATAGGATAGGATAGAGGATAGGATGGGATAGAGGATAGGATCGGATAGAGGATAGAGGATAGGATAGGATAGAGGATAGGATAGGATAGAGGATAGGATAGGATAGAGAATAGGATAGGATAGAGGATAGGATAGGATAGTGGATAGGATAGGATAGAGGATTGGATAGGATAGAGGATAGATGATAGGATAAGATAGAGGATTGGATACTATGCAGGATAGGATAGGATAGAGGATAGGATAGGGGATTTGATAGGATAGAGGATAGGATAGGATAGAAGATTGGATAGGATAGAGGATAGGATAGGATAGAGGATAGGATAGGATAGAGGATAGGATAGGATAGACTATAGGATAGGATAGAGGATAGGATAGGATAGATGATAGGATAGGATAGAGGATAGTATAGACGATAGGATAGGATAGAGCATAGGATAGGATAGAGGATAGGATAGGATAGAGGATAGGATAGTATAGAGGATAGGATAGGATAGAGGATACGATAGGATAGAGGATAGGATAGGATAGAGGATAGAGGATAGGATAGGATAGAGGATAGGATAATATAGAGGATAGGATAGGATAGAGGATAGGATAGGATAGAGGATAGGATAGGATAGAGGATAGGATAGGATAGAGGATAGGATAGGATAGAGGATAGGATAGGATAGAGGATAGGATAGGATAGAGGATAGGATAGGATAGAGGATAGGATAGGATAGAGGATAGGATAGGATAGAGGATAGGATAGGATAGAGGATAGGATAGGATAGAGGATAGGATAGGATAGAGGATAGGATAGGATAGAGGATAGGATAGGATA
This sequence comes from Halictus rubicundus, assembly GCF_050948215.1. NCBI lineage: Eukaryota > Metazoa > Arthropoda > Insecta > Hymenoptera > Halictidae > Halictus > Halictus rubicundus. Next base: position 303,268 of record NW_027488675.1, on the reverse strand, counting down.
GAGGATAGGATAGGATAGAGGATAGGATAGGATAGAGGATAGGATAGGATAGAGGATAGGATAGGATAGAGGATAGGATACACGATAGGATAGGATAGAGCATAGGATAGGATAGAGGATAGGATAGGGGATTTGATAGGATAGAGGATAGGATAGGATAGAAGATTGGATAGGATAGAGGATAGGATAGGATAGAGGATAGGATAGGATAGAGGATAGGATAGGATAGACTATAGGATAGGATAGAGGATAGGATAGGATAGACTATAGGATAGGATAGAGGATAGGATAGGATAGATGATAGGATAGGATAGAGGATAGGATAGACGATAGGATAGGATAGAGCATAGGATAGGATAGAGGATAGGATAGGATAGAGGATAGGATAGTATAGAGGATAGGATAGGATAGAGGATATTATAGGATAGAGGATATGATAGGATAGAGGATAGGATAGGATAGAGTATTGGATAGGATAGAGGATAGGATAGACGATAGGATAGACGATAGGATAGGATAGAGGATAGGATAGGATAGAGGATAGGATAGGATAGAGGATAGGATAGGATAGAGGATAGGATAGGATAGAGGATAGGATGGGATAGAGGATAGGATCGGATAGAGGATAGAGGATCGGATAGGATAGAGGATAGGATAGGATAGAGGATAGGATAGGATAGAGAATAGGATAGGATAGAGGATAGGATAGGATAGTGGATAGGATAGGATAGAGGATTGGATAGGATAGAGGATAGATGAGAGGATAAGATAGAGGATTGGATAGGATACAGGATAGGATAGGATAGAGGATAGGATAGGGGATTTGATAGGATAGAGGATAGTATGGGATAGAAGATTGGATAGGATAGAGGATAGGATAGGATAGAGGATAGGATAGGATAGAGGATAGGATAGGATAGACTATAGGATAGGATAGAGGATAGGATAGGATAGATGATAGGATAGGATAGAGGATAGGATAGACGATAGGATAGGATAGAGCATAGGATAGGATAGAGGATAGGATAGGATAGAGGATAGGATAGTATAGAGGATAGGATAGGATAGAGGATTGGATAGGATACCGGATAGGATAGGATAGAGGATAGGATAGGGGATTTGATAGGATAGAGGATAGAATAGTATAGAAGATAGGATAGGATAGAGGATAGGATAGGATAGAGGATAGGATAGAATAGAGGATTGGATACAGGATAGGATAGGATAGAGGATATTATAGGATAGAGGATATGATAGGATAGAGGATAGGATGGGATAGAGGATAGGATCGGATAGAGGATAGAGGATAGGATAGGATAGAGGATAGGATAATATAGAGGATAGGATACGATAGAGGATAGTGTAGGATAGAGGATAGGATAGGATAGAGGATAGGATAGGATAGAGGATAGGATAGGATAGAGGATAGGATAGGATAGAGGATAGGATAGGATAGTGGATAGGATAGGATAGAAGATTGGATAGGATAGAGGATAGATGATAGGATAAGATAGAGGATTGGATAGGATACAGGATAGGATAGGATAGAGGATAGGATAGGGGATTTGATAGGATAGAGGATAGGATAGGATAGATGATAGGATAGGATAGAGGATAGGATAGACGATAGGATAGGATAGAGCATAGGACAGGATAGAGGATAGGATAGGATAGAGGATAGGATAGTATAGAGGATAGGATAGGATAGAGGATAGTATAGGATAGAGGATAGGATAGGATAGAGGATAGGATAGGATAGAGGATAGGATAGGATAGTGGATAGGATAGGATAGAGGATGGATAGGATAGAGGATAGCTGATAGGATAAGATAGAGGATTGGATAGGATACAGGATAGGATAGGATAGAGGATAGGATAGGGGATTTGATAGGATAGAGGATAGAATAGGATAGAAGATTGGATAGGATAGAGGATAGGATAGGATAGAGGATAGGATAGGATAGAGGATAGGATAGGATAGAGGATAGGATAGGATAGACTATAGGATAGGATAGAGGATAGGATAGGATAGATGATAGGATAGGATAGAGGATAGGATAGACGATAGGATAGGATAGAGCATAGGATAGGATAGAGGATAGGATAGGATAGAGGATAGGATATTATAGAGGATAGGATAGGATAGAGGATAGGATAGGATAGAGGATAGGATAGGATAGAGGATAGAGCATAGGATAGGATACAGGAAAGGATAGGATTGAGGATAGATGATAGGATAGGATACCGGATTGGATAGGATAGAGGATAGGATAGGGGATTTGATAGGATAGAGGATAGAATAGTATAGAAGATAGGATAGGATAGGATAGAGGATAGGATAGGATAGAGGATAGGATAGGATAGAGGATTGGATACAGGATAGGATAGGATAGAGGATATTATAGGATAGAGGATATGATAGGATAGTGGATAGGATAGGATAGAGGATAGGATAGACGATAGGATAGACGATAGGATAGGATAGCGGATAGGATAGGATTGAGGATAGGATAGGATAGAGGATAGGATAGTATAGAGGATAGGATAGGATAGACTATAGGATAGGATAGAGGATAGGATAGGATAGATGATAGGATAGGATAGAGGATAGGATAGACGATAGGATAGGATAGAGCATAGGATAGGATAGAGGATAGGATAGGATAGAGGATAGGATAGTATAGAGGATAGGATAGGATAGAGGATATTATAGGATAGAGGATATGATAGGATAGAGGATAGGATAGGATAGAGTATTGGATAGGATAGAGGATAGGATAGACGATAGGATAGACGATAGGATAGGATAGAGGATAGGATAGGATAGAGGATAGGATAGGATAGAGGATAGGATAGGATAGAGGATAGGATGGGATAGAGGATAGGATCGGATAGAGGATAGAGGATAGGATAGGATAGAGGATAGGATAATATAGAGGATAGGATAGGATAGAGGATAGGGTAGGATAGAGGATAGGATAGGATAGAGGATAGGATAGGATAGAGGGTAGGATAGGATAGAGGATAGGATAGGATAGAGGATAGGATAGGATAGTGGATAGGATAGGATAGAGGATGGATAGGATAGAGGATAGCTGATAGGATAAGATAGAGGATTGGATAGGATACAGGATAGGATAGGATAGAGGATAGGGTAGGGGATTTGATAGGATAGAGGATAGAATAGGATAGAAGATTGGATAGGATAGAGGATAGGATAGGATAGAGGATAGGATAGGATAGAGGATAGGATAGGATAGAGGATAGGATAGGATAGACTATAGGATAGGATAGAGGATAGGATAGGATAGATGATAGGATAGGATAGAGGATAGGATAGACGATAGGATAGGATAGAGCATAGGATAGGATAGAGGATAGGATAGGATAGAGGATAGGATATTATAGAGGATAGGATAGGATAGAGGATAGGATAGGATAGAGGATAGGATAGGATAGAGGATAGAGGATAGGATAGGATAGAGGATAGGATAGAGGATAGAGGATAGGATAGGATAGAGGATAGGATAATATAGAGGATAGGATAGGATAGAGGATAGGGTAGGATAGAGGATAGGATAGGATAGAGGATAGGATAGGATAGAGGATAGGATAGGATAGAGGATAGGATAGGATAGAGGATAGGATAGGATAGAGGATAGGATAGGATAGAGGATAGGATACACGATAGGATAGGATAGAGCATAGGATAGGATAGAGGATAGGATAGGGTAGATGATAGGATAGTATAGAGGATAGGATAGGATAGTGGATAGGATAGGATAGAGGATTGGATAGGATAGAGGATAGATGATAGGATAGGATAGAGGATTGGATAGGATACAGGATAGGATAGGATAGAGGATAGGATAGGATAGAGGATAGGATAGGATAGAGGATAGAGGATAGGATAGAGGATAGGATAGGATAGTGGATAGGATAGGATAGAGGATTGGATAGGATAGAGGATAGGATAGGATAGAGGATAGAGGATAGGATAGGATAGAGGATAGGATAGGATATATGATAGGATAGGATAGAGGATAGGATAGACGATAGGATAGGATAGAGCATAGGATAGGATAGAGGATTGGATAAGATACAGGAAAGGATAGGATTGAGGATAGATGATAGGATAGGATAGAGGATTGGATAGGATACCGGATAGGATAGGATAGAGGATAGGATAGGGGATTTGATAGGATAGAGGATAGAATAGTATAGAAGATAGGATAGGATAGAGGATAGGATAGGATAGAGGATAGGATAGGATAGAGGATTGGATACAGGATAGGATAGGATAGAGGATATTATAGGATAGAGGATATGATAGGATAGTGGATAGGATAGGATAGACGATAGGATAGACGATAGGATAGGATAGAGGATAGGATAGGATAGAGGATAGGATAGGATAGAGGATAGGATAGGATAGAGGATAGGATAGGATAGAGGATAGGATAGGATAGAGGATAGGATGGGATAGAGGATAGGATCGGATAGAGGATAGAGGATAGGATAGGATAGAGGATAGGATAATATAGAGGATAGGATAGGATAGAGGATAGGGTAGGATAGAGGATAGGATAGGATAGAGGATAGGATAGGATAGAGGGTAGAATAGGATAGAGGATAGGATAGGATAGAGGATAGGATAGGATAGTGGATAGGATAGGATAGAGGATGGATAGGATAGAGGATAGCTGATAGGATAAGATAGAGGATTGGATAGGATACAGGATAGGATAGGATAGAGGATAGGATAGGGGATTTGATAGGATAGAGGATAGAATAGGATAGAAGATTGGATAGGATAGAGGATAGGATAGGATAGAGGATAGGATAGGATAGAGGATAGGATAGGATAGAGGATGGGATAGGATAGACTATAGGATAGGATAGAGGATAGGATAGGATAGATGATAGGATAGGATAGACGATAGGAGAGGATAGAGCATAGGATAGGATAGAGGATAGGATAGGATAGAGGATAGGATATTATAGAGGATAGGATAGGATAGAGGATAGGATAGGATAGAGGATAGGATAGGATAGAAGATAGAGGATACGATAGGATAGAGGATAGGATAATATAGAGGATAGGATAGGATAGAGGATAGGGTAGGATAGAGGATAGGATAGGATAGAGGATAGGATAGGATAGAGGATAGGATAGGATAGAGGATAGGATAGGATAGAGGATAGGATAGGATAGAGGATAGGATAGGATAGAGATAGGATAGGATAGAGGATAGGATACACGATAGGATATGATAGAGCATAGGATAGGATAGAGGATAGGATAGGATAGAGGATAGGATAGTATAGAGGATAGGATAGGATAGTGGATAGGATAGGATAGAGGATTGGATAGGATAGAGGATAGATGATAGGATAGGATAGAGGATTGGATAGGATAGAGGATAGGATAGGATAGAGGATAGGATAGGATAGAGGATAGGATAGGATAGAGGATAGAGGATAGGATAGAGGATAGGATAGGATAGTGGATAGGATAGGATAGAGGATTGGATAGGATAGAGGATAGGATAGGATAGAGGATAGAGGATAGGATAGGATAGAGGATAGGATAGGATATATGATAGGATAGGATAGAGGAAAGGATAGACGATAGGATAGGATAGAGCATAGGATAGGATAGAGGATTGGATAGGATACAGGAAAGGATAGGATTGAGGATAGATGATAGGATAGGATAGAGGATTGGATAGGATACCGGATAGGATAGGATAGAGGATAGGATAGGGGATTTGATAGGATAGAGGATAGAATAGTATAGAAGATAGGATAGGATAGAGGATAGGATAGGATAGAGGATAGGATAGGATAGAGGATTGGATACAGGATAGGATAGGATAGAGGATATTATAGGATAGAGGATATGATAGGATAGTGGATAGGATAGGATAGACGATAGGATAGACGATAGGATAGGATAGAGGATAGGATAGGATAGAGGATAGGATAGGATAGAGGATAGGATAGGATAGAGGATAGGATAGGATAGAGGATAGGATAGGATAGAGGATAGGATGGGATAGAGGATAGGATCGGATAGAGGATAGAGGATAGGATAGGATAGAGGATAGGATAATATAGAGGATAGGATAGGATAGAGGATAGGGTAGGATAGAGGATAGGATAGGATAGAGGATAGGATAGGATAGAGGGTAGGATAGGATAGAGGATAGGATAGGATAGAGGATAGGATAGGATAGTGGATAGGATAGGATAGAGGATGGATAGGATAGAGGATAGCTGATAGGATAAGATAGAGGATTGGATAGGATACAGGATAGGATAGGATAGAGGATAGGATAGGGGATTTGATAGGATAGAGGATAGAATAGGATAGAAGATTGGATAGGATAGAGGATAGGATAGGATAGAGGATAGGATAGGATAGAGGATAGGATAGGATAGAGGATGGGATAGGATAGACTATAGGATAGGATAGAGGATAGGATAGGATAGATGATAGGATAGGATAGAGGATAGGAGAGGATAGAGCATAGGATAGGATAGAGGATAGGATAGGATAGAGGATAGGATATTATAGAGGATAGGATAGGATAGAGGATAGGATAGGATAGAGGATAGGATAGGATAGAGGATAGAGGATAGGATAGGATAGAGGATAGGATAATATAGAGGATAGGATAGGATAGAGGATAGGGTAGGATAGAGGATAGGATAGGATAGAGGATAGGATAGGATAGAGGATAGGATAGGATAGAGGATAGGATAGGATAGAGGATAGGATAGGATAGAGGATAGGATAGGATAGAGATAGGATAGGATAGAGGATAGGATACATGATAGGATATGATAGAGCATAGGATAGGATAGAGGATAGGATAGGATAGAGGATAGGATAGTATAGAGGATAGGATAGGATAGTGGATAGGATAGGATAGAGGATTGGATAGGATAGAGGATAGATGATAGGATAGGATAGAGGATTGGATAGGATAGAGGATAGGATAGGATAGAGGATAGGATAGGATAGAGGATAGAGGATAGGATAGAGGATAGGATAGGATAGTGGATAGGATAGGATAGAGGATTGGATAGGATAGAGGATAGGATAGGATAGAGGATAGAGGATAGGATAGGATAGAGGATAGGATAGGATATATGATAGGATAGGATAGAGGAAAGGATAGACGATAGGATAGGATAGAGCATAGGATAGGATAGAGGATTGGATAGGATACAGGAAAGGATAGGATTGAGGATAGATGATAGGATAGGATAGAGGATTGGATAGGATACCGGATAGGATAGGATAGAGGATGGGATAGGGGATTTGATAGGATAGAGGATAGAATAGTATAGAAGATAGGATAGGATAGAGGATAGGATAGGATAGAGGATAGGATAGGATAGAGGATTGGATACAGGATAGGATAGGATAGAGGATATTATAGGATAGAGGATATGATAGGATAGTGGATAGGATAGGATAGACGATAGGATAGACGATAGGATAGACGATAGGATAGGATAGAGGATAGGATAGGATAGAGGATAGGATAGGATAGAGGATAGGATAGGATAGAGGATAGGATAGGATAGAGGATAGGATAGGATAGAGGATAGGATAGGATAGAGGATAGGATGGGATAGAGGATAGGATCGGATAGAGGATAGAGGATAGGATAGGATAGAGGATAGGATAATATAGAGGATAGGATAGGATAGAGGATAGGGTAGGATAGAGGATAGGATAGGATAGTGGGTAGGATAGGATAGAGCATAGGTTAGGGGATTGGATAGGATAGGATAGAGGATAGGCTCGGATAAAGGATAGGATAGAGGATAGGATAGGATAGAGGATTGGATAGAGGATAGGATAGGATAGAGGATATTATAGGGTAGAGGATATGATAGGATAGAGGATAGGATAGGATAGAGGATTGGATAGGATAGAGGATAGGATAGACGATAGGATAGACGATAGGATAGGATAGAGGATAGGATAGGATAGAGGATAGGATAGGATAGAGGATAGGATAGGATAGGGGATAGGATAGGATAGAGGATAGGATGGGATAGAGGATAGGATCGGATAGAGGATAGAGGATAGGATAGGATAGGATAGAGGATACGACAGGATAGAGGATAGGATAGGGGATTTGATAGGATAGATGATAGCTTAGGATAGAGGATAGGATAGAGGATAGGATAGAGAATAGGTTAGGATAGAGAGTAGGAACGGATAGATGATATTATAGGATAGAGGATAGGATATGATAGATTACACGATATTATAGTGGGTAGGATGGGATAGACGATAGGATGGGGGATTTGATAGAAAAGAGGATAGGATAGGATAGAGGATAGTATAGAGGATAGGATAGGATAGAGGATAGGATAGGATAGAGGATAGGATAGGATAGAGGATAGGATTGGATAGGATAGAGGATAGGATAGGATAGAGGATAGGATAGGGGATTTGATAGGATAGAGGACAGGATAGGATAGAGGATTGGATAGGATAGAGGATAGGATAGGATAGAGGATAGGATAGGATAGAGGATAGTATAGGATAGAGGATAGGATAGGATAGAGGATAGGATAGGATAGAGGATAGGATAGGATAGAGGATAGGATAGGATAGAGGATAGTATAGGATAGAGGATAGGATATGATAGAAGATAGGATAGGGTAGAGGATAGGATAGGATAGAGGATAGGATAGGGGATTTGATAGGATAGAGGATAGGATAGGATAGAGGATTGGATAGGTTAGAGGATAGGATAGGATAGAGGATAGGATAGGATAGAGGATAGGATAGGATAGAGGATAGGATAGGATAGAGGATAGGATAGGATAGAGGATAGGATAGGATAGAGGATAGGATATGATAGAGTATACGATATTATAGTGGGTAGGATGGGATAGACGATAGGATGGGGGATTTGATAGAATAGAGGATAGGATAGGATAGAGGATAGTATAGAGGAAAGGATAGGATAGAGGATAGGAAAGGATAGAGGATAGGATAGGATAGAGGATAGGGTAGGATAGAGGATAGGATTTGACAGAGGATAAGGTAGGGGATTTGATTGGATAGAAGATAGGATAGGATAGAGGATAGGATAGGATAGAGGATAGGATAGGATAGAGGATAGGATAGGATAGAGGATAGGATAGGACAGAGGATAGGGTAGGGGATTTGATAGGATAGAGGATAGGATAGGATAGAGGATAGGATAGAGGATAGGATAGGATAGAGGATAGGATAGGATAGAGGATAGGATAGGATAGAGGGTAGGATCGGAAAGAGGATAGGATAGGATAGAGGATAGGAAAGGAAAGAGGATAGGATAGGACAGAGGATAGGATAGGACAGAGGATAGGATAGGGGATTTGATAGGATAGGATAGAGGATAGGGTAGGGGATTTGATAGGATAGAGAATAGGAAAGGATAGAGGATAGGATAGGACAGAGGATAGGATAGGACAGAGGATAGGATAGGGGATTTGATAGGATAGGATAGAGGATAGGATAGACGATAGGATAGGATAGAGCATAGGATAGGATAGACGATAGGATAGGATAGAGCATAGGATAGGATAGAGGATAGGATAGGATAGAGGATAGGATAGGATAGAGGGTAGGATAGAATAGAGGACAGGATAGGATACAGGATTGGATAGGATACAGGAAAGGATAGGATTGAGGATAGGATAGGATGGAGGATAGGACAGGATAGAGTATAGGATAGGATAGAGGATAGGATAGACGATAGGATAGGATAGAGGATAGGATAGGATAGAGGATAGGATAGGACAGAAGATAGGATAGGGGATTTGATAGGATAGAGGATAGGATAGGATAGAGGATTGGATAGGATAGAGGATAGATGATAGGATAGGATAGAGGATAGGATAGGGGATAGGATAGGATAGAGGATAGGATAGGATAGAAGATAGGATAGGATAGAGGATAGGATAGGATAGAGGATAAGATAGGATAGAGGATAGGATAGGATAGAGGATAGAGGATAGGATAGGATAGAGGATAGGATAGGACAGAGGATAGGGTAGGGGTTTTGATAGGATAGAGGATAGGATAGGATAGAAGATAGGATAGGATAGAGGATAGGATAGGATAGAGGATAGGATAGGATAGAAGATAGGATAGGATAGAGGATAGGATAGGATAGAGGATAGGATAGGATAGAGGATAGGATAGGATAGAGTATAGGATAGGATAGAAGATAGGATAGGATAGAGGATAGGATAGGATAGAGGATAGGATAGGATAGAGGATAGAGGATAGGATAGGATAGAGGATAGGATAGGATAGAGGATAGGCTAGGATAGAGGATAGGATAGGATAGAGGATAGGATAGGACAGAGGATAGGGTAGGGGATTTGATAGGATAGAGGATAGGATAGGATAGAAGATAGGATAGGATAGAGGACAGGATAGGATAGAGGATAGGATAGGATAGAGGATAGGATAGGATAGAGGATAGGATAGGATAGAAGATAGGATAGGATAGAGGACAGGATAGGATAGAGGATAGGATAGGATAGAGGATAGGATAGGATAGAAGATAGGATAGGATAGAGGATAGGATAGGATACAGGATTGGATAGGATACAGGAAAGGATAGGTTTGAGGATAGGATAGGATGGAGGATAGGATAGGATAGAGTATAGGATAGGATAGAGGATAGGATAGACGATAGGATAGGATAGAGGATAGGATAGGATAGAGCATAGGATAGGATAGAGGATAGGATAGGATAGAGGATAGGATAGGATAGAGGGTAGGATAGAATAGAGGACAGGATAGGATACAGGATTGGATAGGATACAGGAAAGGATAGGATTGAGGATAGGATAGGATCGAGGATAGGATAGGATAGAGTATAGGATAGGATAGAGGATAGGATAGACGATAGGATAGGATAGAGGATAGGATAGGATAGAGGATAGGATAGGATAGAGAATAGGATAGGATAGAGGATAGGACAGGACAGAGGATAGGATAGGGGATTTGATAGGATAGAGGATAGGATAGGATAGAGGATTGGATAGGATAGAGGATAGATGATAGGATAGGATAGAGGATAGGATAGGGGATTTGATAGGATAGAGGATAGGATAGGATAGAAGATAGGATAGGATAGAGGATAGATGATAGGATAGGATAGAGGATAGGATAGGGGATAGGATAGGATAGAGGATAGGATAGGATAGAGGATAAGATAGGATAGAGGATAGGATAGGATAGAGGATAGAGGATAGGATAGGATAGAGGATAGGATAGGACAGAGGATAGGGTAGGGGTTTGGTAGGATAGAGGATAGGATAGGATAGAAGATAGGATAGGATAGAGGATAGGATAGGATAGAGGATAGGATAGGATAGAGGATAGGATAGGATAGAGTATAGGATAGGATAGAAGATAGGATAGGATAGAGGATAGGATAGGATAGAGGATAGGATAGGATAGAGGATAGAGGATAGGATAGGATAGAGGATAGGATAGGATAGAGGATAGGATAGGATAGAGGATAGGATAGGATAGAGGATAGGATAGGACAGAGGATAGGGTAGGGGATTTGATAGGATAGAGAATAGGAAAGGATAGAGGATAGGATAGGACAGAGGATAGGATAGGACAGAGGATAGGATAGGGGATTTGATAGGATAGGATAGAGGATAGGATAGACGATAGGATAGGATAGAGCATAGGATAGGATAGACGATAGGATAGGATAGAGCATAGGATAGGATAGAGGATAGGATAGGATAGAGGATAGGATAGGATAGAGGGTAGGATAGAATAGAGGACAGGATAGGATACAGGATTGGATAGGATACAGGAAAGGATAGGATTGAGGATAGGATAGGATGGAGGATAGGATAGGATAGAGTATAGGATACGATAGAGGATAGGATAGACGATAGGATAGGATAGAGGATAGGATAGGATAGAGGATAGGATAGGATAGAGGATAGGATAGGACAGAAGATAGGATAGGGGATTTGATAGAATAGAGGATAGGATAGGATAGAGGATTGGATAGGATAGAGGATAGATGATAGGATAGGATAGAGGATAGGATAGGGGATTTGATAGGATAGAGGATAGGATAGGATAGAAGATAGGATAGGATAGAGGATAGATGATAGAATAGGATAGAGGATAGGATAGGGGATAGGATAGGATAGAGGATAGGATAGGATAGAAGATAGGATAGGATAGAGGATAGGATAGGATAGAGGATAAGATAGGATAGAGGATAGGATAGGATAGAGGATAGAGGATAGGATAGGATAGAGGATAGGATAGGACAGAGGATAGGGTAGGGGTTTTGATAGGATAGAGGATAGGATAGGATAGAAGATAGGATAGGATAGAGGATAGGATAGGATAGAGGATAGGATAGGATAGAAGATAGGATAGGATAGAGGATAGGATAGGATAGAGGATAGGATAGGATAGAGGATAGGATAGGATAGAGTATAGGATAGGATAGAAGATAGGATAGGATAGAGGATAGGATAGGATAGAGGATAGGATAGGATAGAGGATAGAGGATAGGATAGGATAGAGGATAGGATAGGATAGAGGATAGGATAGGATAGAGGATAGGATAGGATAGAGGATAGGATAGGATAGAGGATAGGATAGGACAGAGGATAGGGTAGGGGATTTGATAGGATAGAGGATAGGATAGGATAGAAGATAGGATAGGATAGAGGACAGGATAGGATAGAGGATAGGATAGGATAGAGGATAGGGTAGGATAGAGGATAGGATAGGATAGAAGATAGGATAGGATAGAGGACAGGATAGGATAGAGGATAGGATAGGATAGAGGATAGGATAGGATAGAAGATAGGATAGGATAGAGGATAGGATAGGATACAGGATTGGATAGGATACAGGAAAGGATAGGTTTGAGGATAGGATAGGATGGAGGATAGGATAGGATAGAGTATAGGATAGGATAGAGGATAGGATAGACGATAGGATAGGATAGAGGATAGGATAGGATAGAGCATAGGATAGGATAGAGGATAGGATAGGATAGAGGATAGGATAGGATAGAGGGTAGGATAGAATAGAGGACAGGATAGGATACAGGATTGGATAGGATACAGGAAAGGATAGGATTGAGGATAGGATAGGATCGAGGATAGGATAGGATAGAGTATAGGATAGGATAGAGGATAGGATAGACGATAGGATAGGATAGAGGATAGGATAGGATAGAGGATAGGATAGGATAGAGGATAGGACAGGACAGAGGATAGGATAGGGGATTTGATAGGATAGAGGATAGGATAGGATAGAGGATAGGATAGGATAGAGGATAGGACAGGACAGAGGATAGGATAGGGGATTTGATAGGATAGAGGATAGGATAGGATAGAGGATTGGATAGGATAGAGGATAGATGATAGGATAGGATAGAGGATAGGATAGGGGATTTGATAGGATAGAGGATAGGATAGGATAGAAGATAGGATAGGATAGAGGATAGGATAGAGGATAGGATAGGATACAGGATTGGATAGGATACAGGAAAGGATAGGTTTGAGGATAGGATAGGATGGAGGATAGGATAGGATAGAGTATAGGATAGGATAGAGGATAGGATAGACGATAGGATAGGATAGAGGATAGGATAGGATAGAGGATAGGATAGGATAGAGGATAGGATAGGACAGAGGATAGGATAGGGGATTTGATAGGATAGAGTATAGGATAGGATAGAGGATTGGATAGGATAGAGGATAGGTGATAGGATAGGATAGAGGATAGGATAGGGGAATTGATAGGATAGAAGATAGGATAGGATAGAGGATAGGATAGGATAGAGGATAGGATAGGATAGAGGATAGGATAGGATAGAAGATAGGATAGGATAGAGGATAGGATAGTTTAGAGGATAGGATAGGATAGAGGATAGAGGATAGGATAGGATAGAGGATAGAGGATAGGATAGGATAGAGGATAGGATAGGATAGAGGATAGGATAGGATAGAGGATAGAATAGGATAGAGGATAGGATAGGACAGAGGATACGGTAGGGGATTTGATAGGATAGGATAGAGGGTAGGATAGGATAGAGGATAGGATAGAGGATAGGATATGATAGAGGATAGGATAGGATAGAGGATAGGATAGAGGATAGGATAGGATAGAAGATAGGATAGGATAGAGGATAGGATAGGATAGAGGATAGGATAGGATAGAGGATAGGATAGGATAGAGTATAGGATAGGATAGAAGATAGGATAGGATAGAGGATAGGATAGGATAGAGGATAGGATAGGATAGAGGATAGAGGATAGGATAGGATAGAGGATAGGATAGGATAGAGGATAGCATAGGATAGAGGATAGTATAGGATAGAGGATAGGATAGGATAGAGGATAGGGTAGGATAGAGGATAGGATAGAGGATAGGATAGGATAGAGGATAGGATAGCATAGAGGATAGGATAGGATAGAGGATAGAATAGGATAGAGGATAGGATAGAGGATAGGATAGAGGATAGGATAGGATAGAGGATAGGATAGGATAGAGGATAGGATAGGGTAGAAGATAGGATAGGATAGAGGATAGGATAGGATAGAGGATAGGATAGGATAGAGGATGGGATAGGATAGAGGATAGGATAGGATAGTGGATAGGATAGGACAGAGGATAGGATAGCATAGAGGATAGGATAGGATAGAGGATAGGATAGGATAGAGGATAGGATAGGATAGAGGATAGGATAAGATAGAGGATAGGATCGGATAGAGGATAGGATAGGATAGAGGATAGGATAGCATAGAGGATAGGATAGGATAGAGGATAGAGGATAGGATAGGATAGAGGATAGGATAGGATAGAGGATAGGATAGGATAGAGGATAGGATAGGATAGAGGATAGGATAGGATAGAGGATAGGATAGGATAGAGGATAGGATAGGATAGAGGATAGGATTAGGATAGCGGATAGAGGATCGGATAGGATAGAGGATAGGATAGGATAGAGGATATGATAGGACAGAGGAATGGATAGGATAGTGGATAGGATAGGATAGAGGATAGGATAGGATACAGGATAGGATAGGATAGAGGATAGGATAGGGGATTTGATAGGATAGAGGATAGGATAGGATAGATGATAGGATAGGATAGAGGATAGGATAGGATAGAGGATAGCATAGGATAGAGAATACGATAGGATAGAGGATAGGATAGGATAGGATAGAGGGTAGGATAGGATAGAGCATAGGATAGGGGATTTGATAGGATAGAGGATAGGATAGGATAGAAGATAGGATAGGATAGAGGATAGGATAGGATAGAGGATAGGATCGGATAGAGGATAGGATAGGATAGAGGATAGGATAGGATAGAGGATAGGATAGGATAGAGGATAGGATAGGGGATTTGATAGGATAGAGGATAGGATAGGATAGAAGATAGGATAGGATAGAGGATAGGATAGGATAGAGGATAGGATAGGATAGAGGATGGAATAGGATAGAGGATAGGATAGGATAGAGGAGAGGATAGGATAGAGAATAGGATAGGATAGAGGATAGGATAGGATAGAGGATAGGATAGGATAGAGGATAGGATAGGATAGAGGATAGGATAGGATAGAGGATAGGATAGGATAGAGGATAGGATAGGATAGAGGATAGGATAGGATAGAGGATAGGATAGGATAGAGGATAGGATAGGATAGAGGATAGGATAGGGAATTTGATAGGATAGAGGATAGGATAGGATAGAGGATACGATAGGATAGAGGATAGGATAGGATAGAGGATTGGATAGGATACAGGAAAGGATAGACTTGCGGATAGATGATAGTGTAGGATAGAGGATTGGGTAGGATACAGGATAGGATAGGATAGAGGATAGGATAGGAAGGAGGATACGATAGGATAGAGGATAGGATAGGATAGAGGATAGGATAGGGGATTTGATAGGATAGAAGATTGGATAGGATAGAGGATAGGATGTCCCCTGGGATCGGATAATGGAGGCCCTGGTCTTCCACCGGGTGCCTCTGTATCTCAGAAGGGTGATCGGGAGCTATCTCTCCGACAGGGGTATAGAGTATCCCGGCCGGTACGGGATGGTGCGCAGGGGCGTCGTGCGCGGGGTTCCGCAGGGCTCGGTGTTGGGCCCGTTGCTGTGGAATCTTGCGTACGATCGCGTCCTGCGGGAGGAGATGCCTCCCGGGGTCAGCCTGACGTGTTACGCCGACGACACGCTGGTATTGGCCACCGGGAGGTATGCGAAGGAGGCCATCTGCCTGGCGGAGCGCGGCGCGTGGCGCGCGGTGCGCGCGATCCGGTCGCTGGGCCTAGAGGTGTCCGTCGAGAAAACCAGGGCCATGTGGTTTCTCCGCTCGGCCCGGTTGGCGGCGCCTCCCCAGTGCTGGATCTGCGTGGGGGAGGGGATGGTCAGGGTCGGGTCCCAGATGCGGTACCTGGGACTCGAGCTTGACGGCCGGTGGCGTTTTGACCGCCACCTTGAGTCGCTGGCGCCCCGGGCGGAGAGGGCGACCGCTGCGCTCGGGCGCCTTCTCCCGAATCTCGGGGGACCCTGTGGACGGGTGCGTCGTCTGTTCGCGGTGGTGGTGCGAGTTTTGGTCCTGTACGGAGCCCCTGTATGGGCGCGCGATGTCTTGGCTAGGGGGCGCAGTGGCGGCACACGGTCGCTGCTGCGTCGCATCGAGCGCAGGCTGGCCATAGGCATCGTGCGGGGGTACCGCACCATTTCATACGCGACGGCGATGGTGATGTCGGGGCTGATCCCCCTCGAGCTGGAGGCCCGCGTGTTGGCGGATGTGCATACGCACTCCAGGGAACTCCGGCTCCGGGGGGTGGCCCCGGATCAGGCGCGGCTCATGGTGGATGAGCTCAGGCGACATGCTCGGCGGCACGCAGCCCGGGAGTGGCGCGATAGCCTTCCCGGGACGAGGGAGGGCGAGAGGCGGGCCGTTCGGGCCATCCTCCCGGTGTTCGATCAATGGAACAGGGGATGGATGGGGCATAGGGTCTCCTACCGTGTGACGCAGGTGATGAGCGGGCACGGGTGCTTCGGCGACTACCTGTGTCGCATCGGGAGGGAGACCGAGGAGGCGTGTCACCACTGCGGCGAGCCGCGGGACACGGCGCAACACACACTGGAGGAGTGTCCGGCATGGGGGGGAGAGCGCCGTGCCCTGCGGCGCGCGGTGGGCCACGACCTCTCGCTCCCGGCTGTCGTCGCTGCGGCAGCCGGTGGCGAGGAGGCGTGGAGGGGGTTCGCTTCCTTCTGCGAGCGGGTTATGCTGCGGAAGGAGGCTGCGGAACGGGATCGGGAGCGTAATCACGATCCCGGCCGAAGGGGGGGGAGGCGCCGCAGGGTACGCCCCGGGGGCGTACCCCCGTTGCGACGCCTCTGACGCGAGCGGGGACGCCCTTGATGATCTCGAGGCGGGGGATCGGATATCCCCTTACACTCGGTCACCAACGGCGTCCCCGGAGGCCGCCGGGCATCTCGGGCGGGGGCCCGGAAGCTCATCGGGCGGCCTAACAGGGGGGGAAGGCGCCACGTCGTCCGTTGCGTGGTGCCTTCGGATAGAGTAGGTACGGGAGGGGGCCGCGTCCCCCCCCCTGGGTGGTATGCTAAGGCGGGGGCACACCGGATTGACATGCGCGCGCAGAGCACGGGTGCCCCCAGGAGTCTAGGGACGGACGGGGAGGAGTTAGTGGGTATACTCGGCGTTGCACCAACCAGCCGAGGAGTCCCACATAACCCGGACCACCCCCCCCCCGGGGGGGTTCGGGTATCCGTAACGAGATTACCTCCTCGGGAAAAAAAGAAAAAAAAAAAAAAAAATAGGATAGAGGATAGGATAGGATAGAGGATAGGATAGGATAGAGGATAGGATAGGATAGAGGATTGGATAGATGATAGGATAGGATAGAGGATATTATAGGATAGGGGATATGATAGGATAGAGGAATGGATAGGATAGAGGATTGGATAGGATAGAGGATAGATGGTAGGATAGGATTGAGGATTGGATAGGATACAGGATAGGATAGGATAGAGGATAGGATAGGGGATTTGATAGGATAGCGGATAGGATAGGATAGATGATAGGATAGGATTGAGGATTGGATAGGATACAGGATAGGATAGGATAGAGGATAGGATAGGGGATTTGATAGGATAGAGGATAGGATAGGATAGAAGATAGGATAGGATAGAGGATAGGATAGGATAGAGGATAGGATAGGATAGAGAATGGAATAGGATAGAGGATAGGATAGGATAGAGGAGAGGATGGGATAGAGAATAGGATAGACGATAGGATAGGATAGAGCATAGGACAGCATAGAGGATAGGATAGGATAGAGGATAGGATAGGATAGAGGATAGGATAGGATAGAGGATAGGATAGGATAGAGGATAGGATAGGGTAGAGGATAGGATAGGATAGAGGATAGGATAGGATAGGGGATAGGATAGGATAGGGGATAGGATAGGATAGAGGATAGGATAGGATAGAGGATAGGATAGGATAGAGGATAGGATAGGGAATTTGATAGGATAGACGATAGGATAGGATAGAAGATAGGATAGGATAGAGGATACGATAGGATAGAGGATAGGATAGGATAGAGGATTGGATAGGATACAGGAAAGGATAGACTTGCGGATAGATGATAGGGTAGGATAGAGGATTGGGTAGGATACAGGATAGGATAGGATAGAGGATAGGATAGGATGGAGGATAGGATAGGATAGAGGATAGGATCGAATAGAGGATAGGATAGAGGATAGGATACGATACAGGATAGGATAGGATAGAGGATAGGATAGGGAATTTGATAGGATAGAGGATAGGATAGGATAGAAGATAGGATAGGATAGAGGATACGATAGGATAGAGGATAGGATAGGATAGAGGATTGGATAGGATACAGGAAAGGATAGACTTGCGGATAGATGATAGGGTAGGATAGAGGATTGGGTAGGATACAGGATAGGATAGGATAGAGGATAGGATAGGATGGAGGATAGGATAGGATAGAGGATAGGATAGGATAGAGGATAGGATAGGGGATTTGATAGGATAGATGATAGGGTAGGATAGAAGATTGGATAGGATAGAGGATAGGATAGGATAGAGGATAGGATAGGATAGAGGATAGGATAGGATAGAGGATTGGATAGAGGATAGGATAGGATAGAGGATATTATAGGATAGAGGATATGATAGGATAGAGGAATGGATAGGATAGAGGATTTGATAGGATAGAGGATAGATGATAGGATAGGATTGAGGATTGGATAGGATACAGGATAGGATAGGATAGAGGATAGGATAGGGGATTTGATAGGATAGCGGATAGGATAGGATAGATGATAGGATAGGATTGAGGATTGGATAGGATACAGGATAGGATAGGATAGAGGATAGGATAGGGGATTTGATAGGATAGAGGATAGGATAGGATAGAAGATAGAATAGGATAGAGGATAGGATAGGATAGAGGATAGGATAGGATAGAGGATGGAATAGGATAGAGGATAGGATCGAATAGAGGATAGGATAGAGGATAGGATAGGATACAGGATAGGATAGGATAGAGGATAGGATAGGGAATTTGATAGGATAGAGGATAGGATAGGATAGAAGATAGGATAGGATAGAGGATACGATAGGATAGAGGATAGGATAGGATAGAGGATTGGATAGGATACAGGAAAGGATAGACTTGCGGATAGATGATAGGGTAGGATAGAGGATTGGGTAGGATACAGGATAGGATAGGATAGAGGATAGGATAGGATGGAGGATAGGATAGGATAGAGGATAGGATCGAATAGAGGATAGGATAGAGGATAGGATAGGATACAGGATAGGATAGGATAGAGGATAGGATAGGGGATTTGATAGGATAGAGGATAGGATAGGATAGATGATAGGATAGGATAGAGGATAGGATAGGATAGAGGATAGCATAGGATAGAGGATAGTATAGGATAGAGGATAGGATAGGATAGAGGATAGGGTAGGATAGAGGATAGGATAGAGGATAGGATAGGATAGAGGATAGGATAGCATAGAGGATAGGATAGGATAGAGGATAGAATAGGATAGAGGATAGGATAGGATAGAGGATAGGATAGGATAGAGGATGGGATAGGATAGAGGATAGGATAGGATAGAGGATAGGATAGGATAGAGGATAGGATAGGATAGAGGATAGGATAGAGGATAGGATAGGATAGTGGATAGGATAGGATAGAGGATAGGATAGCATAGAGGATAGGATAGGGGATTTGATAGGATAGCGGATAGGATAGGATAGATGATAGGATAGGATTGAGGATTGGATAGGATACAGGATAGGATAGGATAGAGGATAGGATAGAGGATAGGATAGGATAGTGGATAGGATAGGATAGAGGATAGGATAGCATAGAGGATAGGATAGGATAGAGGATAGGATAGGATAGAGGATAGGATAGGATAGAGGATAGGATAAGATAGAGGATAGGATCGGATAGAGGATAGGATAGGATAGAGGATAGGATAGCATAGAGGATAGGATAGGATAGAGGATAGAGGATAGGATAGGATAGAGGATAGGATAGGATAGAGGATAGGATAGGATAGAGGATAGGATAGGATAGAGGATAGGATAGGATAGAGGATAGGATAGGATAGAGGATAGGATAGGATAGAGGATAGGATAGGATAGAGGATAGGATAGGATAGAGGATAGGATAGGATAGAGGATAGGATAGGATAGAGGATAGGATAGGATAGAGGATAGGATAGGATAGAGGATAGGATAGGATAGAGGATAGGATAGGATAGAGGATAGAGGATCGGATAGGATAGAGGATAGGATAGGATAGAGGATATGATAGGACAGAGGAATGGATAGGATAGAGGATTGGATAGGATAGAGGATAGGATAGGATAGAGGATAGGATAGGATAGAGGATAGGATAGGATAGAGGATAGGATAGGATAGAGGATAGGATAGAGGATAGGATAGAGGATAGGATAGAGGATAGGATAGGATAGAGGATAGGATAGGATAGAGGATAGGATAGGATAGAGGATAGGATAGGATAGAGGATAGGATAGGATAGAGGATAGGATAGGATAGAAGATAGGATAGGATAGAGGATAGAGGATCGGATAGGATAGAGGATAGGATAGGATAGAGGATATGATAGGACAGAGGAATGGATAGGATAGAGGTTGGATAGGATAGAGTATAGGATAGGATAGAGGATAGGATAGCATAGAGGATAGGATAGGATAGAGGATAGGATAGGATAGAGGATAGGATAGAGGATAGGATAGAGGATAGGATAGAGGATAGGATAGGATAGAGGATAGGATCGGATGGAGGATCGGATAGAGGATAGGATAGGATAGAGGATAGGATAGCATAGAGGATAGGATAGGATAGAGGATAGAGGATAGGATAGGATAGAGGATAGGATAGGATAGAGGATAGGATAGGATAGAGGATAGGATAGGATAGAGGATAGGATAGGATAGAGGATAGGAGAGGATAGAGGATAGGATAGGATAGAGGATAGGATAGGATAGAGGATAGGATAGGATAGAGGATGGGATAGGATAGAGGATAGGATAGGATAGAGGATAGGATAGGATAGAGGATAGGATAGGATATAGAGGATAGGATAGGGGATTTGATAGGATAGAGGATAGGATAGGATAGATGATAGGATAGGATAGAGGATAGGATAGGATAGAGGATAGCATAGGATAGAGGATACGATAGGATAGAGGATAGGATAGCATAGAGGATAGGATAGGATAGAGGATAGGATAGGATAGAGGATAGGATAGGATAGAGGATGGGATAGGATAGAGGATAGTATAGGGTAGAGGATTGGATAGAGGATAGGATAGGATAGAGGAATGGATAGGATAGAGGATTGGATAGGATAGAGGATAGATGATAGGATAGGATTGAGGATTGGATAGGATACAGGATAGGATAGGATAGAGGATAGGATAGGATAGAGGATAGGATAGGATAGAGGATAGGATCGGATAGAGGATAGGATAGGATAGAGGATAGGATAGGATAGAGGATAGGATAGGATAGAGGATGGGATAGGATAGAGGATAGGATAGGATAGAGGATTGGATAGAGGATAGGATAGGATAGAGGATAGGATAGGTTAGAGGATTGGATAGAGGATAGGATAGGATAGAGGAATGGATAGGATAGAGGATTGGATAGGATTGAGGATAGATGATAGGGTAGGATAGAGGATTGGATAGGATACAGGATAGGATAGGATAGAGGATAGGATAGGATAGAGGATAGGATAGGATAGAGGATAGGATAGGATAGAGGATAGGATAGGATAGAGGATAGGATAGGATAGAGGATAGAGGATCGGATAGGATAGAGGATAGGATAGGATAGAGGATATGATAGGACAGAGGAATGGATAGGATAGAGGTTGGATAGGATAGAGTATAGGATAGGATAGAGGATAGGATAGCATAGAGGATAGGATAGGATAGAGGATAGGATAGGATAGAGGATAGGATAGAGGATAGGATAGAGGATAGGATAGAGGATAGGATAGGATAGAGGATAGGATCGGATGGAGGATAGGATAGAGGATAGGATAGGATAGAGGATAGGATAGGATAGAGGATAGGATAGGATACAGGATAGGATAGGATATAGAGGATAGGATAGGGGATTTGATAGGATAGAGGATAGGATAGGATAGATGATAGGATAGGATAGAGGATAGGATAGGATAGAGGATAGCATAGGATAGAGGATACGATAGGATAGAGGATAGGATAGGATAGGATAGAGGATAGGATAGGATAGAGGATAGGATAGGATAGAGGATAGGATAGCATAGAGGATAGGATAGGATAGAGGATAGGATAGGATAGAGGATAGGATAGGATAGAGGATGGGATAGGATAGAGGATAGTATAGGGTAGAGGATTGGATAGAGGATAGGATAGGATAGAGGAATGGATAGGATAGAGGATTGGATAGGATAGAGGATAGATGATAGGATAGGATTGAGGATTGGATAGGATACAGGATAGGATAGGATAGAGGATAGGATAGGATAGAGGATAGGATAGGATAGAGGATAGGATCGGATAGAGGATAGGATAGGATAGAGGATAGGATAGAGGATAGGATAGAGGATAGGATAGAGGATAGGATAGGATAGAGGATAGGATCGGATGGAGGATAGGATAGAGGATAGGATAGGATAGAGGATAGGATAGGATAGAGGATAGGATAGGATACAGGATAGGATAGGATATAGAGGATAGGATAGGGGATTTGATAGGATAGAGGATAGGATAGGATAGATGATAGGATAGGATAGAGGATAGGATAGGATAGAGGATAGCATAGGATAGAGGATACGATAGGATAGAGGATAGGATAGGATAGGATAGAGGATAGGATAGGATAGAGGATAGGATAGGATAGAGGATAGGATAGCATAGAGGATAGGATAGGATAGAGGATAGGATAGGATAGAGGATAGGATAGGATAGAGGATGGGATAGGATAGAGGATAGTATAGGGTAGAGGATTGGATAGAGGATAGGATAGGATAGAGGAATGGATAGGATAGAGGATTGGATAGGATAGAGGATAGATGATAGGATAGGATTGAGGATTGGATAGGATACAGGATAGGATAGGATAGAGGATAGGATAGGATAGAGGATAGGATAGGATAGAGGATAGGATCGGATAGAGGATAGGATAGGATAGAGGATAGGATAGGATAGAGGATGGGATAGGATAGAGGATAGGATAGGATAGAGGATTGGATAGAGGATAGGATAGGATAGAGGATAGGATAGGTTAGAGGATTGGATAGAGGATAGGATAGGATAGAGGAATGGATAGGATAGAGGATTGGATAGGATTGAGGATAGATGATAGGGTAGGATAGAGGATTGGATAGGATACAGGATAGGATAGGATAGAGGATAGGATAGGATAGAGGATAGGATAGGATAGAGGATAGGATAGGATAGAGGATAGGATAGGATAGAGGATAGGATAGGATAGAGGATAGGATCGAATAGAGGATAGGATAGAGGATAGGATAGGATACAGGATAGGATAGGATAGAGGATAGGATAGGGAATTTGAGAGGATAGAGGATAGGATAGGATAGAAGATAGGATAGGATAGAGGATACGATAGGATAGAGGATAGGATAGGATAGAGGATTGGATAGGATACAGGAAAGGATAGACTTGCGGATAGATGATAGGGTAGGATAGAGGATTGAGTAGGATACAGGATAGGATAGGATAGAGGATAGGATAGGATGGAGGATAGGATAGGATAGAGGATAGGATCGAATAGAGGATAGGATAGAGGATAGGATAGGATACAGGATAGGATAGGATAGAGGGTAGGATAGGGGATTTGATAGGATAGAGGATAGGATAGGATAGATGATAGGATAGGATAGAGGATAGGATAGGATAGAGGATAGCATAGGATAGAGGATACGATAGGATAGAGGATAGGATAGGATAGGATAGAGGATAGGATAGGATAGAGGATAGGATAGGATAGAGGATAGGATAGCATAGAGGATAGGATAGGATAGAGGATAGGATAGGATAGAGGATAGGATAGGATAGAGGATGGGATAGGATAGAGGATAGTATAGGGTAGAGGATTGGATAGAGGATAGGATAGGATAGAGGAATGGATAGGATAGAGGATTGGATAGGATAGAGGATAGATGATAGGATAGGATTGAGGATTGGATAGGATACAGGATAGGATAGGATAGAGGATAGGATAGGATAGAGGATAGGATAGGATAGAGGATAGGATCGGATAGAGGATAGGATAGGATAGAGGATAGGATAGGATAGAGGATAGGATAGGATAGAGGATGGGATAGGATAGAGGATAGGATAGGATAGAGGATTGGATAGAGGATAGGATAGGATAGAGGATAGGATAGGTTAGAGGATTGGATAGAGGATAGGATAGGATAGAGGAATGGATAGGATAGAGGATTGGATAGGATTGAGGATAGATGATAGGGTAGGATAGAGGATTGGATAGGATACAGGATAGGATAGGATAGGATAGAGGATAGGATAGGATAGAGGATAGGATAGGATAGAGGATAGGATAGGATAGAGGATAGGATCGAATAGAGGATAGGATAGAGGATAGGATAGGATACAGGATAGGATAGGATAGAGGATAGGATAGGGAATTTGATAGGATAGAGGATAGGATAGGATAGAAGATAGGATAGGATAGAGGATACGATAGGATAGAGGATAGGATAGGATAGAGGATTGGATAGGATACAGGAAAGGATAGACTTGCGGATAGATGATAGGGTAGGATAGAGGATTGGGTAGGATACAGGATAGGATAGGATAGAGGATAGGATAGGATGGAGGATAGGATAGGATAGAGGATAGGATCGAATAGAGGATAGGATAGAGGATAGGATAGGATACAGGATAGGATAGGATAGAGGGTAGGATAGGGGATTTGATAGGATAGAGGATAGGATAGGATAGATGATAGGATAGGATAGAGGATAGGATAGGATAGAGGATAGCATAGGATAGAGGATAGGATAGGATAGAGGATAGCTTAGGATAGAGGATAGGATAGGATAGAGGATAGGATAGTATAGGATAGAGGATAGGATAGGAAAGAGGATAGGATAGGATAGAGGATAGGATAGAGGATAGGATAGGATAGAGGATAGGATAGCATAGAGGATAGGATAGGATAGAGGATAGAATAGGATAGAGGATAGGATAGGATAGAGGATGGGATAGGATAGAGGATAGGATAGGATAGAGGATAGGATAGGGTAGAAGATAGGATAGGATAGAGGATAGGATAGGATAGAGGATAGGATAGGATAGAGGATGGGATAGGATAGAGGATAGGATAGGATAGTGGATAGGATAGGATAGAGGATAGGATAGCATAGAGGATAGGATAGGATAGAGGATAGGATAGGATAGAGGATAGGATAGGATAGAGGATAGGATAAGATAGAGGATAGGATCGGATAGAGGATAGGATAGGATACAGGATAGGATAGCATAGAGGATAGGATAGGATAGAGGATAGAGGATAGAGGATAGGATAGGATAGAGGATAGGATAGGATAGAGGATAGGATAGGATAGAGGATAGGATAGGATAGAGGATAGGATAGGATAGAGGATAGAGGATCGGATAGGATAGAGGATAGGATAGGATAGAGGATATGATAGGACAGAGGAATGGATAGGATAGAGGATTGGATAGGATAGAGGATAGGATAGGATAGAGGATAGGATAGGATAGAGGATAGGATAGGATAGAGGATAGGATAGGATAGAGGATAGGATAGGATAGAGGATAGGATAGGATAGAGGATAGGATAGAGGATAGGATAGAGGATAGGATAGAGGATAGGATAGGATAGAGGATAGGATTGGCTAGAGGATAGGATAGGATAGAGGATAGGATAGGATAGAGGATAGGATAGGATAGAAGATAGGATAGGATAGAGGATAGAGGATCGGATAGGATAGAGGATAGGATAGGATAGAGGATATGATAGGACAGAGGAATGGATAGGATAGAGGATTGGATAGGATAGAGGATAGGATAGGATAGAGGATAGGATAGCATAGACGATAGGATAGGATAGAGGATAGGATAGGATAGAGGATAGGATAGAGGATAGGATAGAGGATAGGATAGAGGATAGGATAGGATAGAGGATAGGATCGGATAGAGGATAGGATAGAGGATAGGATAGGATAGAGGATAGGATAGGATACAGGATAGGATAGGATAGAGGATAGGATAGGATAGAGGATAGGATAGGATAGAGGATACGATAGGATAGAGGATAGGATCGGATAGAGGATAGGATAGAGGATAGGATAGGATAGAGGATAGGATAGGATAGAGGATAGGATAGCATAGAGGATAGGATAGGATAGAGGATAGGATAGGATAGAGGATAGGATAGGATAGAGGATGGGATAGGATAGAGGATAGGATAGGGTAGAGGATTGGATAGAGGATAGGATAGGATAGAGGAATGGATAGGATAGAGGATTGGATAGGATAGAGGATTGATGATAGGATAGGATTGAGGATTGGATAGGATACAGGATAGGATAGGATAGAGGATAGGATAGGATAGAGGATAGGATAGGATAGAGGCTGGATCGGATAGAGGATAGGATAGGATAGAGGATAGGATAGGATAGAGGATAGGATAGGATAGAGGATGGGATAGGATAGAGGATAGGATAGGATAGAGGATTGGATAGAGGATAGGATAGGATAGAGGATAGGATAGGTTAGAGGATTGGATAGAGGATAGGATAGGATAGAGGAATGGATAGGATAGAGGATTGGATAGGATTGAGGATAGATGATAGGGTAGGATAGAGGATTGGATAGGATACAGGATAGGATAGGATAGAGGATAGGATAGGATAGAGGATAGGATAGGATAGAGGATAGGATAGGATAGAGGATAGGATAGGATAGAGGATAGGATAGGATAGAGGATAGGATAGAGGATAGGATAGCATAGAGGATAGGATAGGATAGAGGATAGGATAGGGTAGAGGATAGGATAGAGGATAGGATAGAGGATAGGATAGGATAGAGGATAGGATAGGATAGAGGATAGGATAGGATAGAGGATAGGATAGGATAGAGGATAGGATAGGATAGAGGATAGGATAGGATAGAGGATAGGATAGAGGATAGGATAGCATAGAGGATAGGATAGGATAGAGGATAGGATAGGGTAGAGGATAGGATAGAGGATAGGATAGAGGATAGGATAGGATAGAGGATAGGATCGGATAGAGGATAGGATAGAGGATAGGATAGGATAGAGGATAGGATAGGATATAGGATAGGATAGGATAGAGGATAGGATAGGGGATTTGATAGGATAGAGGATAGGATAGGATAGATGATAGGATAGGATAGAGGATAGGATAGGATAGAGGATAGCATAGGATAGAGGATACGATAGGATAGAGGATAGGATAGGATAGGATAGAGGATAGGATAGGATAGAGGATAGGATAGGATAGAGGATAGGATAGGATAGAGGATTGGATAGGATACAGGAAAGGATAGACTTGCGGATAGATGATAGGGTAGGATAGACGATTGGGTAGGATACAGGATAGGATAGGATAGATGATAGGATAGGATGGAGGATAGGATCGAATAGAGGATAGGATAGAGGATAGGATAGGATACAGGATAGGATAGGATAGAGGATAGGATAGGGAATTTGATAGGATAGAGGATAGGATAGGATAGAAGATAGGATAGGATAGAGGATACGATAGGATAGAGGATAGGATAGGATAGAGGATTGGATAGGATACAGGAAAGGATAGACTTGCGGATAGATGATAGGGTAGGATAGAGGATTGGGTAGGATACAGGATAGGATAGGATAGAGGATAGGATAGGATGGAGGATAGGATAGGATAGAGGATAGGATCGAATAGAGGATAGGATAGAGGATAGGATAGGATACAGGATAGGATAGGATAGAGGATAGGATAGGGGATTTGATAGGATAGAGGATAGGATAGGATAGATGATAGGATAGGATAGAGGATAGGATAGGATAGAGGATAGGATAGGATAGAGGATAGGATAGTATAGGATAGAGGATAGGATAGGATAGAGGAATAGGATAGGATAGAAGATAGGATAGAGGATAGGATAGGATAGAGGATAGGATAGCATAGAGGATAGGATAGGATAGAGGATAGAATAGGATAGAGGATAGGATAGGATAGAGGATGGGATAGGATAGAGGATAGGATAGGATAGAGGATAGGATAGGATAGAGGATTGGATAGCATAGAGGATAGGATAGGATAGAGGATAGAGGATAGGATAGGATAGAGGATAGGATAGGATAGAGGATAGGATAGGGTAGAGGATAGGATAGGATAGAGGATAGGATAAGATAGAGGATAGGATCGGATAGAGGATAGGATAGGATAGAGGATAGGATAGCATAGAGGATAGGATAGGATAGAGGATAGAGGATAGGATAGGATAGAGGATAGGATAGGATAGAGGATAGGATAGGATAGAGGATAGGATAGGATAGAGGATAGGATAGGATAGAGGATAGGATAGGATAGAGGATAGGATAGGATAGAGGATAGGATAGGATAGAGGATAGAGGATCGGATAGGATAGAGGATAGGATAGGATAGAGGATATGATAGGACAGAGGAATGGATAGGATAGAGGATTGGATAGGATAGAGGATATAATAGGATAGAGGATAGGATAGCATAGAGGATAGGATAGGATAGAGGATAGGATAGGATAGAGGATAGCATAGAGGATAGGATAGAGGATAGGATAGAGGATAGGATAGGATAGAGGATAGGATAGGATAGAGGATAGGATAGGATAGAGGATAGGATCGGATAGAGGATAGGATAGGATAGAGCATAGGATAGGATAGAGGATAGGATAGGATAGAGGATGGGATAGGATAGAGGATAGGATAGGATAGATGATTGGATAGAGGATAGGATAGGATAGAGGATAGGATAGGTTAGAGGATTGGATAGAGGATAGGATAGGATAGAGGATTTTATAGGATAGAGGATATGATAGGATAGAGGAATGGATAGGATAGAGGATTGGATAGGATAGAGGATAGATGATAGGATAGGATTGAGGATTGGATAGGATACAGGATAGGATAGGATAGAGGATAGGATAGGGGATTTGATAGGATAGAGGATAGGATAGCATAGAGGATAGGATAGGATAGAGGATAGGATAGGATAGAGGATAGGATAGGATAGAGGATAGGATAGGATAGAGGATAGGATAAGATAGAGGATAGGATCGGATAGAGGATAGGATAGGATAGAGGATAGGATAGCATAGAGGATAGGATAGGATAGAGGATAGAGGATAGGATAGGATAGAGGATAGGATAGGATAGAGGATAGGATAGGATAGAGGTTAGGATAGGATAGAGGATAGAGGATCGGATAGGATAGAGGATAGGATAGGATAGGATAGAGGATAGGATAGGGGATTTGATAGGATAGAGGATAGGATAGGATAGAAGATAGGATAGGATTGAGGATTGGATAGGCTACAGGATAGGATAGGATAGATGATAGGATAGGATTGAGGATTGGATAGGATACAGGATAGGATAGGATAGAGGATAGGATAGGGGATTTGATAGGATAGAGGATAGGATTGCATAGAGGATAGGATAGGATAGAGGATAGGATAGGATAGAGGATAGGATAGGATAGAGGATAGGATAGCATAGAGGATAGGATAGGATAGAGGATAGAGGATAGGATAGAGGATAGGATAGGATAGAGGATAGGATAGGATAGAGGATAGGATAGGATAGAGGATAGAGGATAGAGGAAAGGATAGGATAGAGGATAGGATAGGATAGTGGATAAGATAGGATAGAGGATAGGATAGGATAGAGGATAGGATAGGATAGAGGATAGGATAGGATAGAGGATAGGATCAGATAGAGGATAGGTTAGGATAGAGGATAGGATAGGATAGAGGATAGGATAGGATAGAGGATAGGATAGGATAGAGGATGGGATAGGATAGAGGATAGGATAGGATAGAGGATTGGATAGAGGATAGGATAGGATAGAGGATAGGATAGGTTAGAGGATTGGATAGAGGATAGGATAGGATAGAGGAATGGATAGGATAGAGGATTGGATAGGATTGAGGATAGATAATAGGGTAGGATAGAGGATTGGATAGGATACAGGATAGGATAGGATAGAGGATAGGATGGGATAGAGGATAGGATAGGATAGAGGATAGGATAGGATAGAGGATAGGATAGGATAGAGGATAGGATAGGATAGAGGATAGGATAGGATAGAGGATAGGATAGGATAGAGGATAGGATAGGATAGAGGATAGGATAGGATAGAGGATAGGATAGAGGATAGGATAGCATAGAGGATAGGATAGGATAGAGGATAGGATAGGATAGAGGATAGGATAGAGGATAGGATAGAGGATAGGATAGGATAGAGGATAGGATCGGATAGAGGATAGGATAGAGGATAGGATAGGATAGAGGATAGGATAGGATACAGGATAGGATAGGATAGATGATAGGATAGGATGGAGGATAGGATAGGATAGGATAGAGGATAGGATAGGATAGAGGATAGGATAGGATAGAGGATTGGATAGGATACAGGAAAGGATAGACTTGCGGATAGATGATAGGGTAGGATAGAGGATTGGGTAGGATACAGGATAGGATAGGATAGATGATAGGATAGGATGGAGGATAGGATAGGATAGAGGATAGGATCGAATAGAGGATAGGATAGAGGATAGGATAGGATACAGGATAGGATAGGATAGAGGATAGGATAGGGAATTTGATAGGATAGAGGATAGGATAGGATAGAAGATAGGATAGGATAGAGGATACGATAGGATAGAGGATAGGATAGGATAGAGGATTGGATAGGATACAGGAAAGGATAGACTTGCGGATAGATGATAGGGTAGGATAGAGGATTGGGTAGGATACAGGATAGGATAGGATAGAGGATAGGATAGGATGGAGGATAGGATAGGATAGAGGATAGGATCGAATAGAGGATAGGATAGAGGATAGGATAGGATACAGGATAGGATAGGATAGAGGATAGGATAGGGGATTTGATAGGATAGAGGATAGGATAGGATAGATGATAGTATAGGATAGAGGATAGGATAGGATAGAGGATAGGATAGGATAGAAGATAGGATAGAGGATAGGATAGGATAGAGGATAGGATAGCATAGAGGATAGGATAGGATAGAGGATAGAATAGGATAGAGGATAGGATAGGATAGAGGATGGGATAGGATAGAGGATAGGATAGGATAGAGGATAGGATAGGATAGAGGGTAGGATAGCATAGAGGATAGGATAGGATAGAGGATAGAGGATAGGATAGGATAGAGGATAGGATAGGATAGAGGATAGGATAGGGTAGAGGATAGGATAGGATAGAGGATAGGATAAGATAGAGGATAGGATCGGATAGAGGATAGGATAGGATAGAGGATAGGATAGCATAGAGGATAGGATAGGATAGAGGATAGGATCGGATAGAGGATAGGATAGAGGATAGGATAGGATAGAGGATAGGATAGGATACAGGATAGGATAGGATAGAGGATAGGATAGGATAGAGGATAGGATAGGATAGAGGATACGATAGGATAGAGGATAGGATCGGATAGAGGATAGGATAGAGGATAGGATAGGATAGAGGATAGGATAGGATAGAGGATAGGATAGCATAGAGGATAGGATAGGATAGAGGATAGGATAGGATAGAGGATAGGATAGGATAGAGGATGGGATAGGATAGAGGATTGGATAGGATAGAGGATAGGATAGGATAGAGGATAGGATAGCATAGACGATAGGATAGGATAGAGGATAGGATAGGATAGAGGATAGGATAGCATAGAGGATAGGATAGGATAGAGGATAGGATAGGATAGAGGATAGGATAGCATAGACGATAGGATAGGATAGAGGATAGGATCGGATAGAGGATAGGATAGAGGATAGGATAGGATAGAGGATAGGATAGGATACAGGATAGGATAGGATAGAGGATAGGATAGGATAGAGGATAGGATAGGATAGAGGATACGATAGGATAGAGGATAGGATCGGATAGAGGATAGGATAGAGGATAGGATAGGATAGAGGATAGGATAGGATAGAGGATAGGATAGCATAGAGGATAGGATAGGATAGAGGATAGGATAGGATAGAGGATAGGATAGGATAGAGGATGGGATAGGATAGAGGATAGGATAGGGTAGAGGATTGGATAGAGGATAGGATAGGATAGAGGAATGGATAGGATAGAGGATTGGATAGGATAGAGGATTGATGATAGGATAGGATTGAGGATTGGATAGGATACAGGATAGGATAGGATAGAGGATAGGATAGGATAGAGGATAGGATAGGATAGAGGATAGGATCGGATAGAGGATAGGATAGGATAGAGGATAGGATAGGATAGAGGATAGGATAGGATAGAGGATGGGATAGGATAGAGGATAGGATAGGATAGAGGATTGGATAGAGGATAGGATAGGATAGAGGATAGGATAGGTTAGAGGATTGGATAGAGGATAGGATAGGATAGAGGAATGGATAGGATAGAGGATTGGATAGGATTGAGGATAGATGATAGGGTAGGATAGAGGATTGGATAGGATACAGGATAGGATAGGATAGAGGATAGGATAGGATAGAGGATAGGATAGGATAGAGGATAGGATAGGATAGAGGATAGGATAGGATAGAGGATAGGATAGGATAGAGGATAGGATAGGATAGAGGATAGGATAGAGGATAGGATAGCATAGAGGATAGGATAGGATAGAGGATAGGATAGGGTAGAGGATAGGATAGAGGATAGGATAGAGGATAGGATAGGATAGAGGATAGGATAGGATAGAGGATAGGATAGGATAGAGGATAGGATAGGATAGAGGATAGGATAGGATAGAGGATAGGATAGGATAGAGGATAGGATAGAGGATAGGATAGCATAGAGGATAGGATAGGATAGAGGATAGGATAGGGTAGAGGATAGGATAGAGGATAGGATAGAGGATAGGATAGGATAGAGGATAGGATCGGATAGAGGATAGGATAGAGGATAGGATAGGATAGAGGATAGGATAGGATATAGGATAGGATAGGATAGAGGATAGGATAGGGGATTTGATAGGATAGAGGATAGGATAGGATAGATGATAGGATAGGATAGAGGATAGGATAGGATAGAGGATAGCATAGGATAGAGGATACGATAGGATAGAGGATAGGATAGGATAGGATAGAGGATAGGATAGGATAGAGGATAGGATAGGATAGAGGATAGGATAGGATAGAGGATTGGATAGGATACAGGAAAGGATAGACTTGCGGATAGATGATAGGGTAGGATAGAGGATTGGGTAGGATACAGGATAGGATAGGATAGATGATAGGATAGGATGGAGGATAGGATCGAATAGAGGATAGGATAGAGGATAGGATAGGATACAGGATAGGATAGGATAGAGGATAGGATAGGGAATTTGATAGGATAGAGGATAGGATAGGATAGAAGATAGGATAGGATAGAGGATACGATAGGATAGAGGATAGGATAGGATAGAGGATTGGATAGGATACAGGAAAGGATAGACTTGCGGATAGATGATAGGGTAGGATAGAGGATTGGGTAGGATACAGGATAGGATAGGATAGAGGATAGGATAGGATGGAGGATAGGATAGGATAGAGGATAGGATCGAATAGAGGATAGGATAGAGGATAGGATAGGATACAGGATAGGATAGGATAGAGGATAGGATAGGGGATTTGATAGGATAGAGGATAGGATAGGATAGATGATAGGATAGGATAGAGGATAGGATAGGATAGAGGATAGGATAGGATAGAGGATAGGATAGTATAGGATAGAGGATAGGATAGGATAGAGGAATAGGATAGGATAGAAGATAGGATAGAGGATAGGATAGTATAGGATAGAGGATAGGATAGGATAGAGGAATAGGATAGGATAGAAGATAGGATAGAGGATAGGATAGGATAGAGGATAGGATAGCATAGAGGATAGGATAGGATAGAGGATAGAATAGGATAGAGGATGGGATAGGATAGAGGATAGGATAGGATAGATGATTGGATAGAGGATAGGATAGGATAGAGGATAGGATAGGTTAGAGGATTGGATAGAGGATAGGATAGGATAGAGGATTTTATAGGATAGAGGATATGATAGGATAGAGGAATGGATAGGATAGAGGATTGGATAGGATAGAGGATAGATGATAGGATAGGATTGAGGATTGGATAGGATACAGGATAGGATAGGATAGAGGATAGGATAGGGGATTTGATAGGATAGAGGATAGGATAGCATAGAGGATAGGATAGGATAGAGGATAGGATAGGATAGAGGATAGGATAGGATAGAGGATAGGATAGGATAGAGGATAGGATAAGATAGAGGATAGGATCGGATAGAGGATAGGATAGGATAGAGGATAGGATAGCATAGAGGATAGGATAGGATAGAGGATAGAGGATAGGATAGGATAGAGGATAGGATAGGATAGAGGATAGGATAGGATAGAGGTTAGGATAGGATAGAGGATAGAGGATCGGATAGGATAGAGGATAGGATAGGATAGGATAGAGGATAGGATAGGGGATTTGATAGGATAGAGGATAGGATAGGATAGAAGATAGGATAGGATTGAGGATTGGATAGGCTACAGGATAGGATAGGATAGATGATAGGATAGGATTGAGGATTGGATAGGATACAGGATAGGATAGGATAGAGGATAGGATAGGGGATTTGATAGGATAGAGGATAGGATTGCATAGAGGATAGGATAGGATAGAGGATAGGATAGGATAGAGGATAGGATAGGATAGAGGATAGGATAGCATAGAGGATAGGATAGGATAGAGGATAGAGGATAGGATAGAGGATAGGCTAGGATAGAGGATAGGATAGGATAGAGGATAGGATAGGATAGAGGATAGGATAGGATAGAGGATAGGATAGGATAGAGGATGGGATAGGATAGAGGATAGGATAGGATAGAGGATTGGATAGAGGATAGGATAGGATAGAGGATAGGATAGGTTAGAGGATTGGATAGAGGATAGGATAGGATAGAGGAATGGATAGGATAGAGGATTGGATAGGATTGAGGATAGATGATAGGGTAGGATAGAGGATTGGATAGGATACAGGATAGGATAGGATAGAGGATAGGATAGGATAGAGGATAGGATAGGATAGAGGATAGGATAGGATAGAGGATAGGATAGGATAGAGGATAGGATAGGATAGAGGATAGGATAGGATAGAGGATAGGATAGGATAGAGGATAGGATAGAGGATAGGATAGCATAGAGGATAGGATAGGATAGAGGATAGGATAGGATAGAGGATAGGATAGAGGATAGGATAGAGGATAGGATAGGATAGAGGATAGGATCGGATAGAGGATAGGATAGAGGATAGGATAGGATAGAGGATAGGATAGGATACAGGATAGGATAGGATAGATGATAGGATAGGATGGAGGATAGGATAGGATAGGATAGAGGATAGGATAGGATAGAGGATAGGATAGGATAGAGGATTGGATAGGATACAGGAAAGGATAGACTTGCGGATAGATGATAGGGTAGGATAGAGGATTGGGTAGGATACAGGATAGGATAGGATAGATGATAGGATAGGATGGAGGATAGGATAGGATAGAGGATAGGATCGAATAGAGGATAGGATAGAGGATAGGATAGGATACAGGATAGGATAGGATAGAGGATAGGATAGGGAATTTGATAGGATAGAGGATAGGATAGGATAGAAGATAGGATAGGATAGAGGATAGGATAGGGTAGAGGATAGGATAGGATAGAGGATAGGATAAGATAGAGGATAGGATCGGATAGAGGATAGGATAGGATAGAGGATAGGATAGCATAGAGGATAGGATAGGATAGAGGATAGAGGATAGGATAGGATAGAGGATAGGATAGGATAGAGGATAGGATAGGATAGAGGATAGGATAGGATAGAGGATAGGATAGGATACAGGATAGGATAGGATAGAGGATAGGATAGGGGATTTGATAGGATAGAGGATAGGATAGCATAGAGGATAGGATAGGATAGAGGATAGGATAGGATAGAGGATAGGATAGGATAGAGGATAGGATAGGATAGAGGATAGGATAAGATAGAGGATAGGATCGGATAGAGGATAGGATAGGATAGAGGATAGGATAGCATAGAGGATAGGATAGGATAGAGGATAGAGGATAGGATAGGATAGAGGATAGGATAGGATAGAGGATAGGATAGGATAGAGGTTAGGATAGGATAGAGGATAGAGGATCGGATAGGATAGAGGATAGGATAGGATAGGATAGAGGATAGGATAGGGGATTTGATAGGATAGAGGATAGGATAGGATAGAAGATAGGATAGGATTGAGGATTGGATAGGCTACAGGATAGGATAGGATAGATGATAGGATAGGATTGAGGATTGGATAGGATACAGGATAGGATAGGATAGAGGATAGGATAGGGGATTTGATAGGATAGAGGATAGGATTGCATAGAGGATAGGATAGGATAGAGGATAGGATAGGATAGAGGATAGGATAGGATAGAGGATAGGATAGCATAGAGGATAGGATAGGATAGAGGATAGAGGATAGGATAGAGGATAGGCTAGGATAGAGGATAGGATAGGATAGAGGATAGGATAGGATAGAGGATAGAGGATAGAGGAAAGGATAGGATAGAGGATAGGATAGGATAGTGGATAGGATAGGATAGAGGATAGGATAGGATAGAGGATAGGATAGGATAGAGGATAGGATAGGATAGAGGATAGGATCAGATAGAGGATAGGTTAGGATAGAGGATAGGATAGGATAGAGGATAGGATAGGATAGAGGATAGGATAGGATAGAGGATGGGATAGGATAGAGGATAGGATAGGATAGAGGATTGGATAGAGGATAGGATAGGATAGAGGATAGGATAGGTTAGAGGATTGGATAGAGGATAGGATAGGATAGAGGAATGGATAGGATAGAGGATTGGATAGGATTGAGGATAGATGATAGGGTAGGATAGAGGATTGGATAGGATACAGGATAGGATAGGATAGAGGATAGGATAGGATAGAGGATAGGATAGGATAGAGGATAGGATAGGATAGAGGATAGGATAGGATAGAGGATAGGATAGGATAGAGGATAGGATAGGATAGAGGATAGGATAGGATAGAGGATAGGATAGAGGATAGGATAGCATAGAGGATAGGATAGGATAGAGGATAGGATAGGATAGAGGATAGGATAGAGGATAGGATAGAGGATAGGATAGGATAGAGGATAGGATCGGATAGAGGATAGGATAGAGGATAGGATAGGATAGAGGATAGGATAGGATACAGGATAGGATAGGATAGATGATAGGATAGGATGGAGGATAGGATAGGATAGGATAGAGGATAGGATAGGATAGAGGATAGGATAGGATAGAGGATTGGATAGGATACAGGAAAGGATAGACTTGCGGATAGATGATAGGGTAGGATAGAGGATTGGGTAGGATACAGGATAGGATAGGATAGATGATAGGATAGGATGGAGGATAGGATAGGATAGAGGATAGGATCGAATAGAGGATAGGATAGAGGATAGGATAGGATACAGGATAGGATAGGATAGAGGATAGGATAGGGAATTTGATAGGATAGAGGATAGGATAGGATAGAAGATAGGATAGGATAGAGGATACGATAGGATAGAGGATAGGATAGGATAGAGGATTGGATAGGATACAGGAAAGGATAGACTTGCGGATAGATGATAGGGTAGGATAGAGGATTGGGTAGGATACAGGATAGGATAGGATAGAGGATAGGATAGGACGGAGGATAGGATAGGATAGAGGATAGGATCGAATAGAGGATAGGATAGAGGATAGGATAGGATACAGGATAGGATAGGATAGAGGATAGGATAGGGGATTTGATAGGATAGAGGATAGGATAGGATAGATGATAGTATAGGATAGAGGATAGGATAGGATAGAGGATAGGATAGGATAGAAGATAGGATAGAGGATAGGATAGGATAGAGGATAGGATAGCATAGAGGATAGGATAGGATAGAGGATAGAATAGGATAGAGGATAGGATAGGATAGAGGATGGGATAGGATAGAGGATAGGATAGGATAGAGGATAGGATAGGATAGAGGGTAGGATAGCATAGAGGATAGGATAGGATAGAGGATAGAGGATAGGATAGGATAGAGGATAGGATAGGATAGAGGATAGGATAGGGTAGAGGATAGGATAGGATAGAGGATAGGATAAGATAGAGGATAGGATCGGATAGAGGATAGGATAGGATAGAGGATAGGATAGCATAGAGGATAGGATAGGATAGAGGATGGAGGATAGGATAGGATAGAGGATAGGATAGGATAGAGGATAGGATAGGATAGAGGATAGGATAGGATAGAGGATAGGATAGGATAGAGGATAGGATAGGATAGAGGATAGGATAGGATAGAGGATAGGATAGGATAGAGGATAGGATAGGATAGAGGATAGAGGATCGGATAGGATAGAGGATAGGATAGGATAGAGGATATGATAGGACAGAGGAATGGATAGGATAGAGGATTGGATAGGATAGAGGATAGGATAGGATAGAGGATAGGATAGCATAGAGGATAGGATAGGATAGAGGATAGGATAGGATAGAGGATAGCATAGAGGATAGGATAGAGGATAGGATAGAGGATAGGATAGGATAGAGGATAGGATCGGATAGAGGATAGGATAGAGGATAGGATAGGATAGAGGATAGGATAGGATAGGATACAGGATAGGATAGGATAGAGGATAGGATAGGGGATTTGATAGGATAGAGGATAGGATAGGATAGATGATAGGATAGGATAGAGGATAGGATAGGATAGAGGATAGCATAGGATAGAGGATGCGATAGGATAGAGGATAGGATAGGATAGGATAGGATAGAGGATAGGATAGGATAGAGGATAGGATAGGATAGAGGATAGGATAGCATAGAGGATAGGATAGGATAGAGGATAGGATAGGATAGAGGATAGGATAGGATAGAGGATGGGATAGGATAGAGGATAGGATAGGGTAGAGGATTGGATAGAGGATAGGATAGGATAGAGGAATGGATAGGATAGAGGATTGGATAGGATAGAGGATAGATGATAGGATAGGATTGAGGATTGGATAGGATACAGGATAGGATAGGATAGAGGATAGGATAGGATAGAGGATAGGATAGGATAGAGGATAGGATCGGATAGAGGATAGGATAGGATAGAGCATAGGATAGGATAGAGGATAGGATAGGATAGAGGATGGGATAGGATAGAGGATAGGATAGGATAGATGATTGGATAGAGGATAGGATAGGATAGAGGATAGGATAGGTTAGAGGATTGGATAGAGGATAGGATAGGATAGAGGATTTTATAGGATAGAGGATATGATAGGATAGAGGAATGGATAGGATAGAGGATTGGATAGGATAGAGGATAGATGATAGGATAGGATTGAGGATTGGATAGGATACAGGATAGGATAGGATAGAGGATAGGATAGGGGATTTGATAGGATAGAGGATAGGATAGCATAGAGGATAGGATAAGATAGAGGATAGGATAGGATAGAGGATAGGATAGGATAGAGGATTGGATAGGATAGAGTATAGATGATCGGATAGGATTAAGGATTGGATAGGATACAGGATAGGATAGGATAGAGGATAGGATAGGGGATTTGATAGGATAGAGGATAGGATCGGATAGAGGATAGGATAGGATAGAGGATAGGATAGGATAGAGGTTAGGATAGGATAGAGGATAGGATCGGATAGAGGATAGGATAGGATAGAGGATAGAGGATAGAGGATAGAGGATAGGATAGGATAGAGGATAGGATAGGATAGAGGATAGAGGATAGGATAGGATAGAGGATAGGATAGGATAATGGATAGGATAGGATAGAGGATAGGATAGGATAGAGGATAGGATAGGATGGAGGATAGGATAGGATAGAGGATAGGATCAGATAGAGGATAGGTTAGGATAGAGGATAGGATAGGATAGAGGATTGGATAGGATAGAGGATAGGATAGAGGATAGGATAGAGGATAGGATAGAGGATAGGATAGAGGATAGGATAGAGGATAGGATAGGATAGAGGATAGGATCGAATAGAGGATAGGATAGAGGATAGGATAGGATACAGGATAGGATAGGATAGAGGATAGGATAGGGGATTTGATAGGATAGAGGATAGGATAGGATAGATGATAGGATAGGATAGAGGATAGGATAGGATAGAGGATAGCATAGGATAGAGGATAGGATAGGATAGAGGATAGGATAGTATAGGATAGAGGATAGGATAGAGAATAGGATAGACGATAGGATAGGATAGAGCATAGGATAGGATAGAGGAGAGGATAGGATAGAGGATAGGATAGGATAGAGGATAGGATAGGATAGAGGATAGGATAGCATAGAGGATAGGATAGGATAGAGGATAGAGGATAGGATAGGATAGAGGATAGGATAGGATAGAGGATAGGATAGGATAGAGGTTAGGATAGGATAGAGGATAGAGGATCGGATAGGATAGAGGATAGGATAGGATAGGATAGAGGATAGGATAGGGGATTTGATAGGATAGAGGATAGGATAGGATAGAAGATAGGATAGGATTGAGGATTGGATAGGCTACAGGATAGGATAGGATAGATGATAGGATAGGATTGAGGATTGGATAGGATACAGGATAGGATAGGATAGAGGATAGGATAGGGGATTTGATAGGATAGAGGATAGGATCGGATAGAGGATAGGATAGGATAGAGGATAGGATAGCATAGAGGATAGGATAGGATAGAGGATAGAGGATAGGATAGAGGATAGGATAGGATAGAGGATAGGATAGGATAGAGGATAGGATAGGATAGAGGTTAGGATAGGATATAGGATAGGATCGGATAGAGGATAGGATAGGATAGAGGATAGAGGATAGAGGATAGAGGATAGGATAGGATAGAGGATAGGATAGGATAGAGGATAGGATAGGATAGAGGATAGGATAGGGGATTTGATAGGATAGAGGATAGGATAGCATAGAGGATAGGATAGGATAGAGGATAGGATAGGATAGAGGATAGGATAGGATAGAGGATTGGATAGGATAGAGGATAGATGATCGGATAGGATTAAGGATTGGATAGGATACAGGATAGGATAGGATAGAGGATAGGATAGGGGATTTGATAGGATAGAGGATAGGATCGGATAGAGGATAGGATAGGATAGAGGATAGGATAGCATAGAGGATAGGATAGGATAGAGGATAGAGGATAGGATAGAGGATAGGATAGGATAGAGGATAGGATAGGATAGAGGTTAGGATAGGATATAGGATAGGATCGGATAGAGGATAGGATAGGATAGAGGATAGAGGATAGAGGATAGAGGATAGGATAGGATAGAGGATAGGATAGGATAGAGGATAGGATAGGATAGAGGATAGGATAGCATAGAGGATAGGATAGGATAGAGGATAGAGGATAGGATAGAGGATAGGATAGGATAGAGGATAGGATAGAGGATAGGATAGGATAGAGGATAGAGGATAGGATAGGATAGAGGATAGGATAGGATAGTGGATAGGATAGGATAGAGGATAGGATAGGATAGAGGATAGGATAGGATAGAGGATAGGATAGGATAGAGGATAGGATCAGATAGAGGATAGATTAGGATAGAGGATAGGATAGGATAGAGGATTGGATAGGATAGAGGATAGGATAGAGGATAGGATAGAGGATAGGATAGAGGATAGGATAGAGGATAGGATAGGATAGAGGATAGGATCGAATAGAGGATAGGATAGAGGATAGGATAGGATACAGGATAGGATAGGATAGAGGATAGGATAGGGGATTTGATAGGATAGAGGATAGGATAGGATAGGATAGAGGATAGGATAGGATAGAGGATAGCATAGGATAGAGGATAGGATAGGATAGAGGATAGGATAGTATAGGATAGAGGATAGGATAGAGAATAGGATAGACGATAGGATAGGATAGAGCATAGGACAGCATAGAGGATAGGATAGGATAGAGGATAGGATAGGATAGAGGATAGGATAGGATAGAGGATAGGATAGGATAGAGGATAGGATAGGATAGAGGATAGGATAGGAGAGAGGATAGGATAGGATAGAGGATAGGATAGGATAGAGGATAGGATAGGATAGAGGATAGGATAGGGGATTTGATAGGATAGAGGATAGGATAGCATAGAGGATAGGATAGGATAGAGGATAGGATAGGATACAGGATAGGATAGGATAGAGGATAGGATAGGATAGAGGATAGGATAGGATAGAGGATAGGATAGAGGATAGGATAGAGGATAGGATAGGATAGAGGATAGGATCGGATAGAGGATAGGATAGAGGATAGGATAGGATAGAGGATAGGATAGGATACAGGATAGGATAGGATAGATGATAGGATAGGATGGAGGATAGGATAGGATAGGATAGAGGATAGGATAGGATAGAGGATAGGATAGGATAGAGGATTGGATAGGATACAGGAAAGGATAGACTTGCGGATAGATGATAGGGTAGGATAGAGGATTGGGTAGGATACAGGATAGGATAGGATAGATGATAGGATAGGATGGAGGATAGGATAGGATAGAGGATAGGATCGAATAGAGGATAGGATAGAGGATAGGATAGGATACAGGATAGGATAGGATAGAGGATAGGATAGGGAATTTGATAGGATAGAGGATAGGATAGGATAGAAGATAGGATAGGATAGAGGATACGATAGGATAGAGGATAGGATAGGATAGAGGATTGGATAGGATACAGGAAAGGATAGACTTGCGGATAGATGATAGGGTAGGATAGAGGATTGGGTAGGATACAGGATAGGATAGGATAGAGGATAGGATAGGATGGAGGATAGGATAGGATAGAGGATAGGATCGAATAGAGGATAGGATAGAGGATAGGATAGGATACAGGATAGGATAGGATAGAGGATAGGATAGGGGATTTGATAGGATAGAGGATAGGATAGGATAGATGATAGTATAGGATAGAGGATAGGATAGGATAGAGGATAGGATAGCATAGAGGATAGGATAGGATAGAGGATAGAATAGGATAGAGGATAGGATAGGATAGAGGATGGGATAGGATAGAGGATAGGATAGGATAGAGGATAGGATAGGATAGAGGATAGGATAGGGTAGAGGATAGGATAGGATAGAGGATAGGATAAGATAGAGGATAGGATCGGATAGAGGATAGGATAGGATAGAGGATAGGATAGCATAGAGGATAGGATAGGATAGAGGATGGAGGATAGGATAGGATAGAGGATAGGATAGGATAGAGGATAGGATAGGATAGAGGATAGGATAGGATAGAGGATAGGATAGGATAGAGGATAGGATAGGATAGAGGATAGGATAGGATAGAGGATAGAGGATCGGATAGGATAGAGGATAGGATAGGATAGAGGATATGATAGGACAGAGGAATGGATAGGATAGAGGATTGGATAGGATAGAGGATAGGATAGGATAGAGGATAGGATAGCATAGAGGATAGGATAGGATAGAGGATAGGATAGGATAGAGGATAGCATAGAGGATAGGATAGAGGATAGGATAGAGGATAGGATAGGATAGAGGATAGGATC
The DNA here is from genome assembly GCF_050948215.1 of Halictus rubicundus. Lineage (NCBI taxonomy): Eukaryota > Metazoa > Arthropoda > Insecta > Hymenoptera > Halictidae > Halictus > Halictus rubicundus. The sequence continues at coordinate 258,711 of NW_027488675.1, read as the reverse complement.
GGATAGAGGATAGGATAGAGGATAGGATAGGATAGAGGATAGGATAGGATAGGATACAGGATAGGATAGGATAGAGGATAGGATAGGGGATTTGATAGGATAGAGGATAGGATAGGATAGATGATAGGATAGGATAGAGGATAGGATAGGATAGAGGATGGGATAGGATAGAGGATAGGATAGGATTGATGATTGGATAGAGGATAGGATAGGATAGAGGATAGGATAGGTTAGAGGATTGGATAGAGGATAGGATAGGATAGAGGATTTTATAGGATAGAGGATATGATAGGATAGAGGAATGGATAGGATAGAGGATTGGATAGGATAGAGGATAGATGATAGGATAGGATTGAGGATTGGATAGGATACAGGATAGGATAGGATAGAGGATAGGATAGGGGATTTGATAGGATAGAGGATAGGATAGCATAGAGGATAGGATAAGATAGAGGATAGGATAGGATAGAGGATAGGATAGGATAGAGGATTGGATAGGATAGAGGATAGATGATCGGATAGGATTAAGGATTGGATAGGATACAGGATAGGATAGGATAGAGGATAGGATAGGGGATTTGATAGGATAGAGGATAGGATCGGATAGAGGATAGGATAGGATAGAGGATAGGATAGGATAGAGGTTAGGATAGGATAGAGGATAGGATCGGATAGAGGATAGGATAGGATAGAGGATAGAGGATAGAGGATAGAGGATAGGATAGGATAGAGGATAGGATAGGATAGAGGATAGAGGATAGGATAGGATAGAGGATAGGATAGGATAGTGGATAGGATAGGATAGAGGATAGGATAGGATTGAGGATAGGAGAGGATAGAGGATAGGATAGGATAGAGGATAGGATCAGATAGAGGATAGGTTAGGATAGAGGATAGGATAGGATAGAGGATTGGATAGGATAGAGGATAGGATAGAGGATAGGATAGAGGATAGGATAGAGGATAGGATAGAGGATAGGATAGGATAGAGGATAGGATCGAATAGAGGATAGGATAGAGGATAGGATAGGATACAGGATAGGATAGGATAGAGGATAGGATAGGGGATTTGATAGGATAGAGGATAGGATAGGATAGATGATAGGATAGGATAGAGGATAGGATAGGATAGAGGATAGCATAGGATAGAGGATAGGATAGGATAGAGGATAGGATAGTATAGGATAGAGGATAGGATAGAGAATAGGATAGACGATAGGATAGGATAGAGCATAGGACAGCATAGAGGATAGGATAGGATAGAGGATAGGATAGGATAGAGGATAGGATAGGATAGAGGATAGGATAGGATAGAGGATAGGATAGCATAGAGGATAGGATAGGATAGAGGATAGAGGATAGGATAGAGGATAGGATAGGATAGAGGATAGGATAGGATAGAGGATAGAGGATAGGATAGGATAGAGGATAGGATAGGATAGTGGATAGGATAGGATAGAGGATAGGATAGGATAGAGGATAGGATAGGATAGAGGATAGGATAGGATAGAGGATAGGATCAGATAGAGGATAGATTAGGATAGAGGATAGGATAGGATAGAGGATTGGATAGGATAGAGGATAGGATAGAGGATAGGATAGAGGATAGGATAGAGGATAGGATAGAGGATAGGATAGAGGATAGGATAGAGGATAGGATAGGATAGAGGATAGGATCGAATAGAGGATAGGATAGAGGATAGGATAGGATACAGGATAGGATAGGATAGAGGATAGGATAGGGGATTTGATAGGATAGAGGATAGGATAGGATAGGATAGAGGATAGGATAGGATAGAGGATAGCATAGGATAGAGGATAGGATAGGATAGAGGATAGGATAGTATAGGATAGAGGATAGGATAGAGAATAGGATAGACGATAGGATAGGATAGAGCATAGGACAGCATAGAGGATAGGATAGGATAGAGGATAGGATAGGATAGAGGATAGGATAGGATAGAGGATAGGATAGGAGAGAGGATAGGATAGGATAGAGGATAGGATAGGATAGAGGATAGGATAGGATAGAGGATAGGATAGGATAGAGGATAGGATAGGATAGAGGATAGGATAGGAGAGAGGATACGATAGGATAGAGGATAGGATAGGATAGAGGATAGGATAGGATAGAGGATAGAGGATCGGATAGGATAGAGGATAGGATAGGATAGAGGATATGATAGGACAGAGGAATGGATAGGATAGAGGATTGGATAGGATAGAGGATAGGATAGGATAGAGGATAGGATAGCATAGAGGATAGGATAGGATAGAGGATAGGATAGGATAGAGGATAGGATAGAGGATAGGATAGAGGATAGGATAGGGGATAGGATAGGATAGAGGATAGGATAGAGGATAGGATAGGATAGAGGATAGCATCGGATAGAGGATAGGATAGAGGATAGGATAGGATAGAGGATAGGATAGGATACAGGATAGGATAGGATAGAGGATAGGATAGGGGATTTGATAGGATAGAGGATAGGATAGGATAGATGATAGGATAGGATAGAGGATAGGATAGGATAGAGGATAGCATAGGATAGAGGATACGATAGGATAGAGGATAGGATAGGATAGGATAGAGGATAGGATAGGATAGAGGATAGGATAGGATAGAGGATAGGATAGAGGATAGGATAGAGGATAGGATAGAGGATAGGATAGAGGATAGGATAGGATAGAAGATAGGATAGGACAGAGGATAGGATAGGATAGGATAGAGGATAGGATAGACGATAGGATAGGATAGAGGATAGGATAGAGTATAGGATAGGGGATTAGATATGATAGATTATAGGATAGGATAGAAGATAGGATAGGATAGAGGATAGGATAGGATAGAAGATAGGATAGGATAGAGGATAGGATAGGTTAGAGGATTGGATAGAGGATAGGATAGGATAGTGGATAGGATAGGATAGAGGATAGGATAGGATAGAGGATAGGATAGGATAGAGGATAGTATAGGATAGAGGATAGGATAGGATAGAGGATAGGATAGGATAGAGGATGGGATAGGTTAGAGGATAGGATAGGATAGAGGATAGGATAGGATAGAGGATAGGTAGCATAGAGGATAGGATAGGATAGAGGATAGAGGATAGAGGATAGGATAGGATAGAGGATAGGATAGGATAGAGGATAGAGGATAGGATAGGATAGAGGATAGGATAGGATAGTGGATAGGATAGGATAGAGGATAGGATAGGATAGAGGATAGGATAGGATAGAGGATAGGATAGGATAGAGGATAGGATCAGATAGAGGATAGGTTAGGATAGAGGATAGGATAGGATAGAGGATTGGATAGGATAGAGGATAGGATAGAGGATAGGATAGAGGATAGGATAGAGGATAGGATAGAGGATAGGATAGGATAGAGGATAGGATCGAATAGAGGATAGGATAGAGGATAGGATAGGATACAGGATAGGATAGGATAGAGGATAGGATAGGGGATTTGATAGGATAGAGGATAGGATAGGATAGATGATAGGATAGGATAGAGGATAGGATAGGATAGAGGATAGCATAGGATAGAGGATAGGATAGGATAGAGGATAGGATAGTATAGGATAGAGGATAGGATAGAGAATAGGATAGACGATAGGATAGGATAGAGCATAGGACAGCATAGAGGATAGGATAGGATAGAGGATAGGATAGGATAGAGGATAGGATAGGATAGAGGATAGGATAGGATAGAGGATAGGATAGGATAGAGGATAGGATAGGATAGAGGATAGGATAGGATAGAGGATAGGATAGGATAGAGGATAGGATAGGATAGAGGATAGGATAGCATAGAGGATAGGATAGGATAGAGGATAGAGGATAGGATAGGATAGAGGATAGGATAGGATAGAGGATAGGATAGGATAGAGGTTAGGATAGGATAGAGGATAGAGGATCGGATAGGATAGAGGATAGGATAGGATAGGATAGAGGATAGGATAGGGGATTTGATAGGATAGAGGATAGGATAGGATAGAAGATAGGATAGGATTGAGGATTGGATAGGCTACAGGATAGGATAGGATAGATGATAGGATAGGATTGAGGATTGGATAGGATACAGGATAGGATAGGATAGAGGATAGGATAGGGGATTTGATAGGATAGAGGATAGGATAGCATAGAGGATAGGATAGGATAGAGGATAGGATAGGATAGAGGATAGGATAGGATAGAGGATTGGATAGGATAGAGGATAGATGATCGGATAGGATTAAGGATTGGATAGGATACAGGATAGGATAGGATAGAGGATAGGATAGGGGATTTGATAGGATAGAGGATAGGATCGGATAGAGGATAGGATAGGATAGAGGATAGGATAGGATAGAGGTTAGGATAGGATATAGGATAGGATCGGATAGAGGATAGGATAGGATAGAGGATAGAGGATAGAGGATAGAGGATAGGATAGGATAGAGGATAGGATAGGATAGAGGATAGGATAGGATAGAGGATAGCATAGGATAGAGGATAGGATAGGATAGAGGATAGGATAGTATAGGATAGAGGATAGGATAGAGAATAGGATAGACGATAGGATAGGATAGAGCATAGGACAGCATAGAGGATAGGATAGGATAGAGGATAGGATAGGATAGAGGATAGGATAGGATAGAGGATAGGATAGGAGAGAGGATAGGATAGGATAGAGGATAGGATAGGATAGAGGATAGGATAGGATAGAGGATAGGATAGGATAGAGGATAGGATAGGATAGAGGATAGGATAGGAGAGAGGATACGATAGGATAGAGGATAGGATAGGATAGAGGATAGGATAGGATAGAGGATAGAGGATCGGATAGGATAGAGGATAGGATAGGATAGAGGATATGATAGGACAGAGGAATGGATAGGATAGAGGATTGGATAGGATAGAGGATAGGATAGGATAGAGGATAGGATAGCATAGAGGATAGGATAGGATAGAGGATAGGATAGGATAGAGGATAGGATAGAGGATAGGATAGAGGATAGGATAGGGGATAGGATAGGATAGAGGATAGGATAGAGGATAGGATAGGATAGAGGATAGCATCGGATAGAGGATAGGATAGAGGATAGGATAGGATAGAGGATAGGATAGGATACAGGATAGGATAGGATAGAGGATAGGATAGGGGATTTGATAGGATAGAGGATAGGATAGGATAGATGATAGGATAGGATAGAGGATAGGATAGGATAGAGGATAGCATAGGATAGAGGATACGATAGGATAGAGGATAGGATAGGATAGGATAGAGGATAGGATAGGATAGAGGATAGGATAGGATAGAGGATAGGATAGAGGATAGGATAGAGGATAGGATAGAGGATAGGATAGAGGATAGGATAGGATAGAAGATAGGATAGGACAGAGGATAGGATAGGATAGGATAGAGGATAGGATAGACGATAGGATAGGATAGAGGATAGGATAGAGTATAGGATAGGGGATTAGATATGATAGATTATAGGATAGGATAGAAGATAGGATAGGATAGAGGATAGGATAGGATAGAAGATAGGATAGGATAGAGGATAGGATAGGTTAGAGGATTGGATAGAGGATAGGATAGGATAGTGGATAGGATAGGATAGAGGATAGGATAGGATAGAGGATAGGATAGGATAGAGGATAGTATAGGATAGAGGATAGGATAGGATAGAGGATAGGATAGGATAGAGGATGGGATAGGTTAGAGGATAGGATAGGATAGAGGATAGGATAGGATAGAGGATAGGTAGCATAGAGGATAGGATAGGATAGAGGATAGAGGATAGAGGATAGGATAGGATAGAGGATAGGATAGGATAGAGGATAGAGGATAGGATAGGATAGAGGATAGGATAGGATAGTGGATAGGATAGGATAGAGGATAGGATAGGATAGAGGATAGGATAGGATAGAGGATAGGATAGGATAGAGGATAGGATCAGATAGAGGATAGGTTAGGATAGAGGATAGGATAGGATAGAGGATTGGATAGGATAGAGGATAGGATAGAGGATAGGATAGAGGATAGGATAGAGGATAGGATAGAGGATAGGATAGGATAGAGGATAGGATCGAATAGAGGATAGGATAGAGGATAGGATAGGATACAGGATAGGATAGGATAGAGGATAGGATAGGGGATTTGATAGGATAGAGGATAGGATAGGATAGATGATAGGATAGGATAGAGGATAGGATAGGATAGAGGATAGCATAGGATAGAGGATAGGATAGGATAGAGGATAGGATAGTATAGGATAGAGGATAGGATAGAGAATAGGATAGACGATAGGATAGGATAGAGCATAGGACAGCATAGAGGATAGGATAGGATAGAGGATAGGATAGGATAGAGGATAGGATAGGATAGAGGATAGGATAGGATAGAGGATAGGATAGGATAGAGGATAGGATAGGATAGAGGATAGGATAGGATAGAGGATAGGATAGGATAGAGGATAGGATAGGATAGAGGATAGGATAGCATAGAGGATAGGATAGGATAGAGGATAGAGGATAGGATAGGATAGAGGATAGGATAGGATAGAGGATAGGATAGGATAGAGGATAGGATAGGATAGAGGTTAGGATAGGATAGAGGATAGAGGATCGGATAGGATAGAGGATAGGATAGGATAGGATAGAGGATAGGATAGGGGATTTGATAGGATAGAGGATAGGATAGGATAGAAGATAGGATAGGATTGAGGATTGGATAGGCTACAGGATAGGATAGGATAGATGATAGGATAGGATTGAGGATTGGATAGGATACAGGATAGGATAGGATAGAGGATAGGATAGGGGATTTGATAGGATAGAGGATAGGATAGCATAGAGGATAGGATAGGATAGAGGATAGGATAGGATAGAGGATAGGATAGGATAGAGGATTGGATAGGATAGAGGATAGATGATCGGATAGGATTAAGGATTGGATAGGATACAGGATAGGATAGGATAGAGGATAGGATAGGGGATTTGATAGGATAGAGGATAGGATCGGATAGAGGATAGGATAGGATAGAGGATAGGATAGGATAGAGGTTAGGATAGGATATAGGATAGGATCGGATAGAGGATAGGATAGGATAGAGGATAGAGGATAGAGGATAGAGGATAGGATAGGATAGAGGATAGGATAGGATAGAGGATAGGATAGGATAGAGGATAGGATAGCATAGAGGATAGGATAGTATAGAGGATAGAGGATAGGATAGAGGATAGGATAGGATAGAGGATAGGATAGGATAGAGGATAGAGGATAGGATAGGATAGAGGATAGGATAGGATAGTGGATAGGATAGGATAGAGGATAGGATAGGATAGAGGATAGGATAGGATAGAGGATAGGATAGGATAGAGGATAGGATCAGATAGAGGATAGATTAGGATAGAGGATAGGATAGGATAGAGGATTGGATAGGATAGAGGATAGGATAGGATAGAGGTTAGGATAGGATAGAGGATAGAGGATCGGATAGGATAGAGGATAGGATAGGATAGGATAGAGGATAGGATAGGGGATTTGATAGGATAGAGGATAGGATAGGATAGAAGATAGGATAGGATTGAGGATTGGATAGGCTACAGGATAGGATAGGATAGATGATAGGATAGGATTGAGGATTGGATAGGATACAGGATAGGATAGGATAGAGGATAGGATAGGGGATTTGATAGGATAGAGGATAGGATAGCATAGAGGATAGGATAGGATAGAGGATAGGATAGGATAGAGGATAGGATAGGATAGAGGATTGGATAGGATAGAGGATAGATGATCGGATAGGATTAAGGATTGGATAGGATACAGGATAGGATAGGATAGAGGATAGGATAGGGGATTTGATAGGATAGAGGATAGGATCGGATAGAGGATAGGATAGGATAGAGGATAGGATAGGATAGAGGTTAGGATAGGATATAGGATAGGATCGGATAGAGGATAGGATAGGATAGAGGATAGAGGATAGAGGATAGAGGATAGGATAGGATAGAGGATAGGATAGGATAGAGGATAGGATAGGATAGAGGATAGGATAGCATAGAGGATAGGATAGTATAGAGGATAGAGGATAGGATAGAGGATAGGATAGGATAGAGGATAGGATAGGATAGAGGATAGAGGATAGGATAGGATAGAGGATAGGATAGGATAGTGGATAGGATAGGATAGAGGATAGGATAGGATAGAGGATAGGATAGGATAGAGGATAGGATAGGATAGAGGATAGGATCAGATAGAGGATAGATTAGGATAGAGGATAGGATAGGATAGAGGATTGGATAGGATAGAGGATAGGATAGAGGATAGGATAGAGGATAGGATAGAGGATAGGATAGAGGATAGGATAGGATAGAGGATAGGATCGAATAGAGGATAGGATAGAGGATAGGATAGGATACAGGATAGGATAGGATAGAGGATAGGATAGGGGATTTGATAGGATAGAGGATAGGATAGGATAGAGGATAGCATAGGATAGAGGATAGGATAGGATAGAGGATAGGATAGTATAGGATAGAGGATAGGATAGAGAATAGGATAGACGATAGGATAGGATAGAGCATAGGACAGCATAGAGGATAGGATAGGATAGAGGATAGGATAGGATAGAGGATAGGATAGGATAGAGGATAGGATAGGAGAGAGGATAGGATAGGATAGAGGATAGGATAGGATAGAGGATAGGATAGGATAGAGGATAGGATAGGATAGAGGATAGGATAGGATAGAGGATAGGATAGGATAGAGGATAGGATAGGAGAGAGGATAGGATAGGATAGAGGATAGGATAGGATAGAGGATAGGATAGGATAGAGGATAGAGGATCGGATAGGATAGAGGATAGGATAGGATAGAGGATATGATAGGACAGAGGAATGGATAGGATAGAGGATTGGATAGGATAGAGGATAGGATAGGATAGAGGATAGGATAGCATAGAGGATAGGATAGGATAGAGGATAGGATAGGATAGAGGATAGGATAGAGGATAGGATAGGGGATAGGATAGGATAGAGGATAGGATAGAGGATAGGATAGGATAGAGGATAGCATCGGATAGAGGATAGGATAGAGGATAAGATAGGATAGAGGATAGGATAGGATACAGGATAGGATAGGATAGAGGATAGGATAGGGGATTTGATAGGATAGAGGATAGGATAGGATAGATGATAGGATAGGATAGAGGATAGGATAGGATAGAGGATAGCATAGGATAGAGGATACGATAGGATAGAGGATAGGATAGGATAGGATAGAGGATAGGATAGGATAGAGGATAGGATAGGATAGAGGATAGGATAGGATAGAGGATAGGATAGGATAGAGGATAGGATAGAGGATAGGATAGAGGATAGGATAGAGGATAGGATAGAGGATAGGATAGAGGATAGGATAGAGGATAGGATAGGATAGAAGATAGGATAGGACAGAGGATAGGATAGGATAGGATAGAGGATAGGATAGACGATAGGATAGGATAGAGGATAGGATAGAGTATAGGATAGGGGATTAGATATGATAGATTATAGGATAGGATAGAAGATAGGATAGGATAGAGGATAGGATAGGATAGAAGATAGGATAGGATAGAGGATAGGATAGGTTAGAGGATTGGATAGAGGATAGGATAGGATAGTGGATAGGATAGGATAGAGGATAGGATAGGATAGAGGATAGGATAGGATAGAGGATAGTATAGGATAGAGGATAGGATAGGATAGAGGATAGGATAGGATAGAGGATGGGATAGGTTAGAGGATAGGATAGGATAGAGGATAGGATAGGATAGAGGATAGGTAGCATAGAGGATAGGATAGGATAGAGGATAGGATAGGATAGAGGATAGGATAGGATAGAGGATAGGATAGGATAGAGGATAGGATAAGATAGAGGATAGGATCGGATAGAGGATAGGATAGGATAGAGGATAGGATAGCATAGAGGATAGGATAGGATAGAGGATAGAGGATAGGATAGGATAGAGGATAGGATAGGATAGAGGATAGGATAGGATAGAGGATAGGATAGGATAGAGGATAGGATAGGATAGAGGATAGGATAGGATAGAGGATAGGATAGGATAGAGGATAGGATAGGATAGAGGATAGAGGATCGGATAGGATAGAGGATAGGATAGGATAGAGGATATGATAGGACAGAGGAATGGATAGGATAGAGGATTGGATAGGATAGAGGATAGGATAAGATAGACGATAGGATAGGATAGGATAGAGGATAGGATAGGATAGAGGATAGGGTAGAGGATAGGATAGAGGATAGGATACGATAGAGGATAGGATAGGATAGAGGATAGGATAGGATAGAGGATAGGATAGGATAGAGGATAGGATAGGATAGAGGATAGGATAGGATAGAGGATAGGATAGGATAGAGGATAGGATAGGGTAGAGGATAGGATAGGATAGAGGATAGGATAGGATAGAGGATAGGATAGGATAGAGGATAGGATAGGATAGAGGATAGGATAGGATAGAGGATAGAGGATCGGATAGGATAGAGGATAGGATAGGATAGAGGATATGATAGGACAGAGGAATGGATAGGATAGAGGATTGGATAGGATAGAGGATAGGATAGGATAGAGGATAGGATAGCATAGAGGATAGGATAGGATAGAGGATAGGATAGGATAGAGGATAGGATAGAGGATAGGATAGAGGATAGGATAGGGGATAGGATAGGATAGAGGATAGGATAGAGGATAGGATAGGATAGAGGATAGGATCGGATAGAGGATAGGATAGAGGGTAGGATAGGATAGAGGATAGGATAGGATACAGGATAGGATAGGATAGAGGATAGGATAGGGGATTTGATAGGATAGAGGATAGGATAGGATAGATGATAGGATAGGATAGAGGATAGGATAGGATAGAGGATAGCATAGGATAGAGGATACGATAGGATAGAGGATATTATAGGATAGGATAGAGGATAGGATAGGATAGAGGATAGGATAGGATAGAGGATAGGATAGCATAGAGGATAGGATAGGATAGAGGATTGGATAGGATACAGGAAAGGATAGACTTGCGGATAGATGATAGGGTAGGATAGAGGATTGGGTAGGATACAGGATAGGATAGGATAGAGGATAGGATAGGATAGAGGATAGGATAGGATAGAGGATAGGATCGAATAGAGGATAGGATAGAGGATAGGATAGGATACAGGATAGGATAGGATAGAGGATAGGATAGGGAATTTGATAGGATAGAGGATAGGATAGGATAGAAGATAGGATAGGATAGAGGATAGGATAGGATAGAGGATAGGATAGGATAGAGGATAGGATAGGATAGAGGATAGGATAGGATAGAGGATAGGATAGGGTAGAGGATAGGATAGGATAGAGGATAGGATAGGATGGAGGATAGGATAGGATAGAGGATAGGATAGGATAGAGGATAGGATAGGATAGAGGATAGAGGATCGGATAGGATAGAGGATAGGATAGGATAGAGGATAGGATAGAGGATAGGATAGGATAGAGGATAGGATAGAGGATAGGATAGGATAGAGGATAGGATCGGATAGAGGATAGGATAGAGGGTAGGATAGGATAGAGGATAGGATAGGATACAGGATAGGATAGGATAGAGGATAGGATAGGGGATTTGATAGGATAGAGGATAGGATAGGATAGATGATAGGATAGGATAGAGGATAGGATAGGATAGAGGATAGCATAGGATAGAGGATACGATAGGATAGAGGATATTATAGGATAGGATAGAGGATAGGATAGGATAGAGGATAGGATAGGATAGAGGATAGGATAGCATAGAGGATAGGATAGGATAGAGGATTGGATAGGATACAGGAAAGGATAGACTTGCGGATAGATGATAGGGTAGGATAGAGGATTGGATAGGATAGAGGATAGGATAGGATAGAGGATAGGATAGCATAGAGGATAGGATAGGATAGAGGATAGGATAGGATAGAGGATAGGATAGAGGATAGGATAGAGGATAGGATAGGGGATAGGATAGGATAGAGGATAGGATAGAGGATAGGATAGGATAGAGGATAGGATCGGATAGAGGATAGGATAGAGGGTAGGATAGGATAGAGGATAGGATAGGATACAGGATAGGATAGGATAGAGGATAGGATAGGGGATTTGATAGGATAGAGGATAGGATAGGATAGATGATAGGATAGGATAGAGGATAGGATAGGATAGAGGATAGCATAGGATAGAGGATACGATAGGATAGAGGATATTATAGGATAGGATAGAGGATAGGATAGGATAGAGGATAGGATAGGATAGAGGATAGGATAGGATAGAGGATAGGATAGGATAGAGGATAGGATAGGATAGAGGATAGGATCAGATAGAGGATAGATTAGGATAGAGGATAGGATAGGATAGAGGATTGGATAGGATAGAGGATAGGATAGAGGATAGGATAGAGGATAGGATAGAGGATAGGATAGAGGATAGGATAGGATAGAGGATAGGATCGAATAGAGGATAGGATAGAGGATAGGATAGGATACAGGATAGGATAGGATAGAGGATAGGATAGGATAGAGGATAGGATAGGATAGAGGATAGGATAGGATAGAGGATAGGATAGGATAGAGGATAGGATAGGATAGAGGATAGGATAGGGTAGAGGATAGGATAGGATAGAGGATAGGATAGGATAGAGGATAGGATAGGATAGAGGATAGGATAGGATAGAGGATAGGATAGGATAGAGGATAGAGGATCGGATAGGATAGAGGATAGGATAGGATAGAGGATATGATAGGACAGAGGAATGGATAGGATAGAGGATTGGATAGGATAGAGGATAGGATAGGATAGAGGATAGGATAGCATAGAGGATAGGATAGGATAGAGGATAGGATAGGATAGAGGATAGGATAGAGGATAGGATAGAGGATAGGATAGGGGATAGGATAGGATAGAGGATAGGATAGAGGATAGGATAGGATAGAGGATAGGATCGGATAGAGGATAGGATAGAGGGTAGGATAGGATAGAGGATAGGATAGGATACAGGATAGGATAGGATAGAGGATAGGATAGGGGATTTGATAGGATAGAGGATAGGATAGGATAGATGATAGGATAGGATAGAGGATAGGATAGGATAGAGGATAGCATAGGATAGAGGATACGATAGGATAGAGGATATTATAGGATAGGATAGAGGATAGGATAGGATAGAGGATAGGATAGGATAGAGGATAGGATAGCATAGAGGATAGGATAGGATAGAGGATTGGATAGGATACAGGAAAGGATAGACTTGCGGATAGATGATAGGGTAGGATAGAGGATTGGGTAGGATACAGGATAGGATAGGATAGAGGATAGGATAGGATAGAGGATAGGATAGGATAGAGGATAGGATCGAATAGAGGATAGGATAGAGGATAGGATAGGATACAGGATAGGATAGGATAGAGGATAGGATAGGGAATTTGATAGGATAGAGGATAGGATAGGATAGAAGATAGGATAGGATAGAGGATAGGATAGGATAGAGGATAGGATAGGATAGAGGATAGGATAGGATAGAGGATAGGATAGGATAGAGGATAGGATAGGGTAGAGGATAGGATAGGATAGAGGATAGGATAGGATGGAGGATAGGATAGGATAGAGGATAGGATAGGATAGAGGATAGGATAGGATAGAGGATAGAGGATCGGATAGGATAGAGGATAGGATAGGATAGAGGATAGGATAGAGGATAGGATAGGATAGAGGATAGGATAGAGGATAGGATAGGATAGAGGATAGGATCGGATAGAGGATAGGATAGAGGGTAGGATAGGATAGAGGATAGGATAGGATACAGGATAGGATAGGATAGAGGATAGGATAGGGGATTTGATAGGATAGAGGATAGGATAGGATAGATGATAGGATAGGATAGAGGATAGGATAGGATAGAGGATAGCATAGGATAGAGGATACGATAGGATAGAGGATATTATAGGATAGGATAGAGGATAGGATAGGATAGAGGATAGGATAGGATAGAGGATAGGATAGCATAGAGGATAGGATAGGATAGAGGATTGGATAGGATACAGGAAAGGATAGACTTGCGGATAGATGATAGGGTAGGATAGAGGATTGGATAGGATAGAGGATAGGATAGGATAGAGGATAGGATAGCATAGAGGATAGGATAGGATAGAGGATAGGATAGGATAGAGGATAGGATAGAGGATAGGATAGAGGATAGGATAGGGGATAGGATAGGATAGAGGATAGGATAGAGGATAGGATAGGATAGAGGATAGGATCGGATAGAGGATAGGATAGAGGGTAGGATAGGATAGAGGATAGGATAGGATACAGGATAGGATAGGATAGAGGATAGGATAGGGGATTTGATAGGATAGAGGATAGGATAGGATAGATGATAGGATAGGATAGAGGATAGGATAGGATAGAGGATAGCATAGGATAGAGGATACGATAGGATAGAGGATATTATAGGATAGGATAGAGGATAGGATAGGATAGAGGATAGGATAGGATAGAGGATAGGATAGGATAGAGGATAGGATAGGATAGAGGATAGGATAGGATAGAGGATAGGATCAGATAGAGGATAGATTAGGATAGAGGATAGGATAGGATAGAGGATTGGATAGGATAGAGGATAGGATAGAGGATAGGATAGAGGATAGGATAGAGGATAGGATAGAGGATAGGATAGGATAGAGGATAGGATCGAATAGAGGATAGGATAGAGGATAGGATAGGATACAGGATAGGATAGGATAGAGGATAGGATAGGGGATTTGATAGGATAGAGGATAGGATAGGATAGGATAGAGGATAGGATAGGATAGAGGATAGCATAGGATAGAGGATAGGATAGGATAGAGGATAGGATAGTATAGGATAGAGGATAGGATAGAGAATAGGATAGACGATAGGATAGGATAGAGCATAGGACAGCATAGAGGATAGGATAGGATAGAGGATAGGATAGGATAGAGGATAGGATAGGATAGAGGATAGGATAGGAGAGAGGATAGGATAGGATAGAGGATAGGATAGGATAGAGGATAGGATAGGATAGAGGATAGGATAGGATAGAGGATAGGATAGGATAGAGGATAGGATAGGATAGAGGATAGGATAGGAGAGAGGATAGGATAGGATAGAGGATAGGATAGGATAGAGGATAGGATAGGATAGAGGATAGAGGATCGGATAGGATAGAGGATAGGATAGGATAGAGGATATGATAGGACAGAGGAATGGATAGGATAGAGGATTGGATAGGATAGAGGATAGGATAGGATAGAGGATAGGATAGCATAGAGGATAGGATAGGATAGAGGATAGGATAGGATAGAGGATAGGATAGAGGATAGGATAGAGGATAGGATAGGGGATAGGATAGGATAGAGGATAGGATAGAGGATAGGATAGGATAGAGGATAGCATCGGATAGAGGATAGGATAGAGGATAAGATAGGATAGAGGATAGGATAGGATACAGGATAGGATAGGATAGAGGATAGGATAGGGGATTTGATAGGATAGATGATAGGATAGGATAGATGATAGGATAGGATAGAGGATAGGATAGGATAGAGGATAGCATAGGATAGAGGATACGATAGGATAGAGGATAGGATAGGATAGGATAGAGGATAGGATAGGATAGAGGATAGGATAGGATAGAGGATAGGATAGGATAGAGGATAGGATAGGATAGAGGATAGGATAGGGGATTTGATAGGATAGAGGATAGGATAGGATAGGATAGAGGATAGGATAGGATAGAGGATAGCATAGGATAGAGGATAGGATAGGATAGAGGATAGGATAGTATAGGATAGAGGATAGGATAGAGAATAGGATAGACGATAGGATAGGATAGAGCATAGGACAGCATAGAGGATAGGATAGGATAGAGGATAGGATAGGATAGAGGATAGGATAGGATAGAGGATAGGATAGGAGAGAGGATAGGATAGGATAGAGGATAGGATAGGATAGAGGATAGGATAGGATAGAGGATAGGATAGGATAGAGGATAGGATAGGATAGAGGATAGGATAGGATAGAGGATAGGATAGGAGAGAGGATAGGATAGGATAGAGGATAGGATAGGATAGAGGATAGGATAGGATAGAGGATAGAGGATCGGATAGGATAGAGGATAGGATAGGATAGAGGATATGATAGGACAGAGGAATGGATAGGATAGAGGATTGGATAGGATAGAGGATAGGATAGGATAGAGGATAGGATAGCATAGAGGATAGGATAGGATAGAGGATAGGATAGGATAGAGGATAGGATAGAGGATAGGATAGAGGATAGGATAGGGGATAGGATAGGATAGAGGATAGGATAGAGGATAGGATAGGATAGAGGATAGCATCGGATAGAGGATAGGATAGAGGATAAGATAGGATAGAGGATAGGATAGGATACAGGATAGGATAGGATAGAGGATAGGATAGGGGATTTGATAGGATAGATGATAGGATAGGATAGATGATAGGATAGGATAGAGGATAGGATAGGATAGAGGATAGCATAGGATAGAGGATACGATAGGATAGAGGATAGGATAGGATAGGATAGAGGATAGGATAGGATAGAGGATAGGATAGGATAGAGGATAGGATAGGATAGAGGATAGGATAGAGGATAGGATAGAGGATAGGATAGAGGATAGGATAGAGGATAGGATAGAGGATAGGATAGGATAGAAGATAGGATAGGACAGAGGATAGGATAGGATAGGATAGAGGATAGGATAGACGATAGGATAGGATAGAGGATAGGATAGAGTATAGGATAGGGGATTAGATATGATAGATTATAGGATAGGATAGAAGATAGGATAGGATAGAGGATAGGATAGGATAGAAGATAGGATAGGATAGAGGATAGGATAGGTTAGAGGATTGGATAGAGGATAGGATAGGATAGTCGATAGGATAGGATAGAGGATAGGATAGGATAGAGGATAGGATAGGATAGAGGATAGTATAGGATAGAGGATAGGATAGGATAGAGGATAGGATAGGATAGAGGATGGGATAGGTTAGAGGATAGGATAGGATAGAGGATAGGATAGGATAGAGGATAGGTAGCATAGAGGATAGGATAGGATAGAGGATAGGATAGGATAGAGGATAGGATAGGATAGAGGATAGGATAGGATAGAGGATAGGATAAGATAGAGGATAGGATCGGATAGAGGATAGGATAGGATAGAGGATAGGATAGCATAGAGGATAGGATAGGATAGAGGATAGAGGATAGGATAGGATAGAGGATAGGATAGGATAGAGGATAGGATAGGATAGAGGATAGGATAGGATAGAGGATAGGATAGGATAGAGGATAGGATAGGATAGAGGATAGGATAGGATAGAGGATAGGATAGGATAGAGGATAGGATAGGATAGAGGATAGGATAGGATAGAGGATAGGATAGGATAGAGGATAGAGGATCGGATAGGATAGAGGATAGGATAGGATAGAGGATATGATAGGACAGAGGAATGGATAGGATAGAGGATTGGATAGGATAGAGGATAGGATAAGATAGACGATAGGATAGGATAGGATAGAGGATAGGATAGGATAGAGGATAGGGTAGAGGATAGGATAGAGGATAGGATACGATAGAGGATAGGATAGGATAGAGGATAGGATAGGATAGAGGATAGGATAGAATAGAGGATAGGATAGGATAGAGGATAGGATAGGATAGAGGATAGGATAGGATAGAGGATAGGATAGGGTAGAGGATAGGATAGGATAGAGGATAGGATAGGATAGAGGATAGGATAGGATAGAGGATAGGATAGGATAGAGGATAGGATAGGATAGAGGATAGAGGATCGGATAGGATAGAGGATAGGATAGGATAGAGGATATGATAGGACAGAGGAATGGATAGGATAGAGGATTGGATAGGATAGAGGATAGGATAGGATAGAGGATAGGATAGCATAGAGGATAGGATAGGATAGAGGATAGGATAGGATAGAGGATAGGATAGAGGATAGGATAGAGGATAGGATAGGGGATAGGATAGGATAGAGGATAGGATAGAGGATAGGATAGGATAGAGGATAGGATCGGATAGAGGATAGGATAGAGGGTAGGATAGGATAGAGGATAGGATAGGATACAGGATAGGATAGGATAGAGGATAGGATAGGGGATTTGATAGGATAGAGGATAGGATAGGATAGATGATAGGATAGGATAGAGGATAGGATAGGATAGAGGATAGCATAGGATAGAGGATACGATAGGATAGAGGATATTATAGGATAGGATAGAGGATAGGATAGGATAGAGGATAGGATAGGATAGAGGATAGGATAGCATAGAGGATAGGATAGGATAGAGGATTGGATAGGATACAGGAAAGGATAGACTTGCGGATAGATGATAGGGTAGGATAGAGGATTGGGTAGGATACAGGATAGGATAGGATAGAGGATAGGATAGGATAGAGGATAGGATAGGATAGAGGATAGGATCGAATAGAGGATAGGATAGAGGATAGGATAGGATACAGGATAGGATAGGATAGAGGATAGGATAGGGAATTTGATAGGATAGAGGATAGGATAGGATAGAAGATAGGATAGGATAGAGGATAGGATAGGATAGAGGATAGGATAGGATAGAGGATAGGATAGGATAGAGGATAGGATAGGATAGAGGATAGGATAGGGTAGAGGATAGGATAGGATAGAGGATAGGATAGGATAGAGGATAGGATAGGATAGAGGATAGGATAGGATAGAGGATAGGATAGGATAGAGGATAGAGGATCGGATAGGATAGAGGATAGGATAGGATAGAGGATAGGATAGAGGATAGGATAGGATAGAGGATAGGATAGAGGATAGGATAGGATAGAGGATAGGATCGGATAGAGGATAGGATAGAGGGTAGGATAGGATAGAGGATAGGATAGGATACAGGATAGGATAGGATAGAGGATAGGATAGGGGATTTGATAGGATAGAGGATAGGATAGGATAGATGATAGGATAGGATAGAGGATAGGATAGGATAGAGGATAGCATAGGATAGAGGATACGATAGGATAGAGGATATTATAGGATAGGATAGAGGATAGGATAGGATAGAGGATAGGATAGGATAGAGGATAGGATAGCATAGAGGATAGGATAGGATAGAGGATTGGATAGGATACAGGAAAGGATAGACTTGCGGATAGATGATAGGGTAGGATAGAGGATTGGATAGGATAGAGGATAGGATAGGATAGAGGATAGGATAGGATAGAGGATAGGATAGGATAGAGGATAGGATAGGATAGAGGATAGGATAGGATAGAGGATAGGATAGGATAGAGGATAGGATAGGGTAGAGGATAGGATAGGATAGAGGATAGGATAGGATAGAGGATAGGATAGGATAGAGGATAGGATAGGATAGAGGATAGGATAGGATAGAGGATAGAGGATCGGATAGGATAGAGGATAGGATAGGATAGAGGATATGATAGGACAGAGGAATGGATAGGATAGAGGATATTATAGGATAGGATAGAGGATAGGATAGGATAGAGGATAGGATAGGATAGAGGATAGGATAGCATAGAGGATAGGATAGGATAGAGGATTGGATAGGATACAGGAAAGGATAGACTTGCGGATAGATGATAGGGTAGGATAGAGGATTGGGTAGGATACAGGATAGGATAGGATAGAGGATAGGATAGGATAGAGGATAGGATAGGATAGAGGATAGGATCGAATAGAGGATAGGATAGAGGATAGGATAGGATACAGGATAGGATAGGATAGAGGATAGGATAGGGAATTTGATAGGATAGAGGATAGGATAGGATAGAAGATAGGATAGGATAGAGGATAGGATAGGATAGAGGATAGGATAGGATAGAGGATAGGATAGCATAGAGGATAGGATAGGATAGAGGATAGGATAGGATAGAGGATAGGATAGAGGATAGGATAGAGGATAGGATAGGGGATAGGATAGGATAGAGGATAGGATAGAGGATAGGATAGGATAGAGGATAGGATCGGATAGAGGATAGGATAGAGGGTAGGATAGGATAGAGGATAGGATAGGATACAGGATAGGATAGGATAGAGGATAGGATAGGGGATTTGATAGGATAGAGGATAGGATAGGATAGATGATAGGATAGGATAGAGGATAGGATAGGATAGAGGATAGCATAGGATAGAGGATACGATAGGATAGAGGATATTATAGGATAGGATAGAGGATAGGATAGGATAGAGGATAGGATAGGATAGAGGATAGGATAGCATAGAGGATAGGATAGGATAGAGGATTGGATAGGATACAGGAAAGGATAGACTTGCGGATAGATGATAGGGTAGGATAGAGGATTGGGTAGGATACAGGATAGGATAGGATAGAGGATAGGATAGGATAGAGGATAGGATAGGATAGAGGATAGGATCGAATAGAGGATAGGATAGAGGATAGGATAGGATACAGGATAGGATAGGATAGAGGATAGGATAGGGAATTTGATAGGATAGAGGATAGGATAGGATAGAAGATAGGATAGGATAGAGGATAGGATAGGATAGAGGATAGGATAGGATAGAGGATAGGATAGGATAGAGGATAGGATAGGATAGAGGATAGGATAGGGTAGAGGATAGGATAGGATAGAGGATAGGATAGGATAGAGGATAGGATAGGATAGAGGATAGGATAGGATAGAGGATAGGATAGGATAGAGGATAGAGGATCGGATAGGATAGAGGATAGGATAGGATAGAGGATAGGATAGAGGATAGGATAGGATAGAGGATAGGATAGAGGATAGGATAGGATAGAGGATAGGATCGGATAGAGGATAGGATAGAGGGTAGGATAGGATAGAGGATAGGATAGGATACAGGATAGGATAGGATAGAGGATAGGATAGGGGATTTGATAGGATAGAGGATAGGATAGGATAGATGATAGGATAGGATAGAGGATAGGATAGGATAGAGGATAGCATAGGATAGAGGATACGATAGGATAGAGGATATTATAGGATAGGATAGAGGATAGGATAGGATAGAGGATAGGATAGGATAGAGGATAGGATAGCATAGAGGATAGGATAGGATAGAGGATTGGATAGGATACAGGAAAGGATAGACTTGCGGATAGATGATAGGGTAGGATAGAGGATTGGATAGGATAGAGGATAGGATAGGATAGAGGATAGGATAGCATAGAGGATAGGATAGGATAGAGGATAGGATAGGATAGAGGATAGGATAGAGGATAGGATAGAGGATAGGATAGGGGATAGGATAGGATAGAGGATAGGATAGAGGATAGGATAGGATAGAGGATAGGATCGGATAGAGGATAGGATAGAGGGTAGGATAGGATAGAGGATAGGATAGGATACAGGATAGGATAGGATAGAGGATAGGATAGGGGATTTGATAGGATAGAGGATAGGATAGGATAGATGATAGGATAGGATAGAGGATAGGATAGGATAGAGGATAGCATAGGATAGAGGATACGATAGGATAGAGGATATTATAGGATAGGATAGAGGATAGGATAGGATAGAGGATAGGATAGGATAGAGGATAGGATAGCATAGAGGATAGGATAGGATAGAGGATTGGATAGGATACAGGAAAGGATAGACTTGCGGATAGATGATAGGGTAGGATAGAGGATTGGGTAGGATACAGGATAGGATAGGATAGAGGATAGGATAGGATAGAGGATAGGATAGGATAGAGGATAGGATCGAATAGAGGATAGGATAGAGGATAGGATAGGATACAGGATAGGATAGGATAGAGGATAGGATAGGGAATTTGATAGGATAGAGGATAGGATAGGATAGAAGATAGGATAGGATAGAGGATACGATAGGATAGAGGATAGGATAGGATACAGGAAAGGATAGACTTGCGGATAGATGATAGGGTAGGATAGAGGATTTTGTAGGATACAGGATAGGATAGGATAGAGGATAGGATAGGATGGAGGATAGGATAGGATAGAGGATAGGATCGAATAGAGGATAGGATAGAGGATAGGATAGGATACAGGATAGGATAGGGGATTTGATAGGATAGAGGATAGGATAGGATAGATGATAGGATAGGATAGAGGATAGGATAGGATAGAGGATAGGATAGGATAGAGGATAGGATAGGATAGAGGATAGGATAGGATAGAGGATAGGATAAGATAGAGGATAGGATCGGATAGAGGACAGGATAGGATAGAGGATAGGATAGCATAGAGGATAGGATAGGATAGAGGATAGAGGATAGGATAGGATAGAGGATAGGATAGGATAGAGGATAGGATAGGATAGAGGATAGGATAGGATAGAGGATAGGATAGGATAGAGGATAGGATAGGATAGAGGATAGGATAAGATAGAGGATAGGATCGGATAGAGGATAGGATAGGATAGAGGATAGGATAGCATAGAGGATAGGATAGGATAGAGGATAGAGGATAGGATAGGATAGAGGATAGGATAGGATAGAGGATAGGATAGGATAGAGGATAGGATAGGATAGAGGATAGGATAGGATAGAGGATAGGATAGGATAGAGGATAGGATAGGATAGAGGATAGGATAGGATAGAGGATAGGATAGGATAGAGGATAGAGGATCGGATAGGATAGAGGATAGGATAGGATAGAGGATATGATAGGACAGAGGAATGGATAGGATAGAGGATTGGATAGGATAGAGGATAGGATAAGATAGACGATAGGATAGGATAGGATAGAGGATAGGATAGGATAGAGGATAGGGTAGAGGATAGGATAGAGGATAGGATACGATAGAGGATAGGATAGGATAGAGGATAGGATAGGATAGAGGATAGGATAGGATAGAGGATAGGATAGGATAGAGGATAGGATAGGATAGAGGATAGGATAGGATAGAGGATAGGATAGGATAGAGGATAGGATAGGGTAGAGGATAGGATAGGATAGAGGATAGGATAGGATAGAGGATAGGATAGGATAGAGGATAGGATAGGATAGAGGATAGGATAGGATAGAGGATAGAGGATCGGATAGGATAGAGGATAGGATAGGATAGAGGATATGATAGGACAGAGGAATGGATATGATAGAGGATTGGATAGGATAGAGGATAGGATAGGATAGAGGATAGGATAGCATAGAGGATAGGATAGGATAGAGGATAGGATAGGATAGAGGATAGGATAGAGGCTAGGATAGAGGATAGGATAGGGGATAGGATAGGATAGAGGATAGGATAGAGGATAGGATAGGATAGAGGATAGGATCGGATAGAGGATAGGATAGAGGGTAGGATAGGATAGAGGATAGGATAGGATACAGGATAGGATAGGATAGAGGATAGGATAGGGGATTTGATAGGATAGAGGATAGGATAGGATAGATGATAGGATAGGATAGAGGATAGGATAGGATAGAGGATAGCATAGGATAGAGGATACGATAGGATAGAGGATAGGATAGGATAGGATAGAGGATAGGATATAATAGAGGATAGGATAGGATAGAGGATAGGATAGCATAGAGGATAGGATAGGATAGAGGATTGGATAGGATACAGGAAAGGATAGACTTGCGGATAGATGATAGGGTAGGATAGAGGATTGGGTAGGATACAGGATAGGATAGGATAGAGGATAGGATAGGATAGAGGATAGGATAGGATAGAGGATAGGATCGAATAGAGGATAGGATAGAGGATAGGATAGGATACAGGATAGGATAGGATAGAGGATAGGATAGGGAATTTGATAGGATAGAGGATAGGATAGGATAGAAGATAGGATAGGATAGAGGATACGATAGGATAGAGGATAGGATAGGATACAGGAAAGGATAGACTTGCGGATAGATGATAGGGTAGGATAGAGGATTTTGTAGGATACAGGATAGGATAGGATAGAGGATAGGATAGGATGGAGGATAGGATAGGATAGAGGATAGGATCGAATAGAGGATAGGATAGAGGATAGGATAGGATACAGGATAGGATAGGGGATTTGATAGGATAGAGGATAGGATAGGATAGATGATAGGATAGGATAGAGGATAGGATAGGATAGAGGATAGGATAGGATAGAGGATAGGATAGGATAGAGGATAGGATAGGATAGAGGATAGGATAAGATAGAGGATAGGATCGGATAGAGGACAGGATAGGATAGAGGATAGGATAGCATAGAGGATAGGATAGGATAGAGGATAGAGGATAGGATAGGATAGAGGATAGGATAGGATAGAGGATAGGATAGGATAGAGGATAGGATAGGATAGAGGATAGGATAGGATAGAGGATAGGATAGGATAGAGGATAGGATAGGATAGAGGATAGGATAGGATAGAGGATAGGATAGGATAGAGGATAGGATAGGATAGAGGATAGGATAGGATAGAGGATAGGATAGGATAGAGGATAGGATAGGATAGAGGATAGGATAGGATAGAGGATAGGATAGGATAGAGGATAGAGGATCGGATAGGATAGAGGATAGGATAGGATAGAGGATATGATAGGACAGAGGAATGGATAGGATAGAGGATTGGATAGGATAGAGGATAGGATAGGATTGGGGATAGGATAGCATAGAGGATAGGATAGGATAGAGGATAGGATAGGATAGAGGATAGGATAGAGGATAGGATAGAGGATAGGATAGGATAGAGGATAGGATAGGATAGAGGATAGGATAGGATAGAGGATAGGATAGGATAGAGGATAGGATAGGATAGAGGATAGGATAGGATAGAGGATAGGATAGGATAGAGGATAGGATAGGATAGAGGATAGGATAGGATAGAGGATAGAGGATCGGATAGGATAGAGGATAGGATAGGATCGAGGATATGATAGGACAGAGGAATGGATAGGATAGAGGATTGGATAGGATAGAGGATAGGATAGGATAGAGGATAGGATAGCATAGAGGATAGGATAGGATAGAGGATAGGATAGGATAGAGGATAGGATAGGATAGAGGATAGGATAGGATAGAGGATAGAGGATCGGGTAGGATAGAGGATAGGATAGGATGGAGGATATGATAGGACAGAGGAATGGATAGGATAGAGGATTGGATAGGATAGAGGATAGGATAGGATTGGGGATAGGATAGCATAGAGGATAGGATAGGATAGAGGATAGGATAGGATAGAGGATAGGATAGAGGATAGGATAGAGGATAGGATAGAGGATAGGATAGAGGATAGGATAGAGGATAGGATAGGATAGAAGATAGGATAGGACAGAGGATAGGATAGGATAGGATAGAGGATAGGATAGACGATAGGATAGGATAGAGGATAGGATAGAGTATAGGATAGGGGATTAGATATGATAGATTATAGGATAGGATAGAAGATAGGATAGGATAGAGGATAGGATAGGATAGAAGATAGGATAGGATAGAGGATAGGATAGGTTAGAGGATTGGATAGAGGATAGGATAGGATAGTGGATAGGATAGGATAGAGGATAGGATAGGATAGAGGATAGGATAGGATAGAGGATAGTATAGGATAGAGGATAGGATAGGATAGAGGATAGGATAGGATAGAGGATGGGATAGGTTAGAGGATAGGATAGGATAGAGGATAGGATAGGATAGAGGATAGGTAGCATAGAGGATAGGATAGGATAGAGGATAGGATAGGATAGAGGATAGGATAGGATAGAGGATAGGATTGGATAGAGGATAGGATAAGATAGAGGATAGGATCGGATAGAGGATAGGATAGGATAGAGGATAGGATAGCATAGAGGATAGGATAGGATAGAGGATAGAGGATAGGATAGGATAGAGGATAGGATAGGATAGAGGATAGGATAGGATAGAGGATAGGATAGGATAGAGGATAGGATAGGATAGAGGATAGGATAGGATAGAGGATAGGATAGGATAGAGGATAGGATAGGATAGAGGATAGGATAGGATAGAGGATAGGATAGGATAGAGGATAGGATAGGATAGAGGATAGAGGATCGGATAGGATAGAGGATAGGATAGGATAGAGGATATGATAGGACAGAGGAATGGATAGGATAGAGGATTGGATAGGATAGAGGATAGGATAAGATAGACGATAGGATAGGATAGGATAGAGGATAGGATAGGATAGAGGATAGGGTAGAGGATAGGATAGAGGATAGGATACGATAGAGGATAGGATAGGATAGAGGATAGGATAGGATAGAGGATAGGATAGGATAGAGGATAGGATAGGATAGAGGATAGGATAGGATAGAGGATAGGATAGGATAGAGGATAGGATAGGGTAGAGGATAGGATAGGATAGAGGATAGGATAGGATAGAGGATAGGATAGGATAGAGGATAGGATAGGATAGAGGATAGGATAGGATAGAGGATAGAGGATCGGATAGGATAGAGGATAGGATAGGATAGAGGATATGATAGGACAGAGGAATGGATAGGATAGAGGATTGGATAGGATAGAGGATAGGATAGGATAGAGGATAGGATAGCATAGAGGATAGGATAGGATAGAGGATAGGATAGGATAGAGGATAGGATAGAGGATAGGATAGAGGATAGGATAGGGGATAGGATAGGATAGAGGATAGGATAGAGGATAGGATAGGATAGAGGATAGGATCGGATAGAGGATAGGATAGAGGGTAGGATAGGATAGAGGATAGGATAGGATACAGGATAGGATAGGATAGAGGATAGGATAGGGGATTTGATAGGATAGAGGATAGGATAGGATAGATGATAGGATAGGATAGAGGATAGGATAGGATAGAGGATAGCATAGGATAGAGGATACGATAGGATAGAGGATATTATAGGATAGGATAGAGGATAGGATAGGATAGAGGATAGGATAGGATAGAGGATAGGATAGCATAGAGGATAGGATAGGATAGAGGATTGGATAGGATACAGGAAAGGATAGACTTGCGGATAGATGATAGGGTAGGATAGAGGATTGGGTAGGATACAGGATAGGATAGGATAGAGGATAGGATAGGATAGAGGATAGGATAGGATAGAGGATAGGATCGAATAGAGGATAGGATAGAGGATAGGATAGGATACAGGATAGGATAGGATAGAGGATAGGATAGGGAATTTGATAGGATAGAGGATAGGATAGGATAGAAGATAGGATAGGATAGAGGATAGGATAGGATAGAGGATAGGATAGGATAGAGGATAGGATAGGATAGAGGATAGGATAGGATAGAGGATAGGATAGGGTAGAGGATAGGATAGGATAGAGGATAGGATAGGATAGAGGATAGGATAGGATAGAGGATAGGATAGGATAGAGGATAGGATAGGATAGAGGATAGAGGATCGGATAGGATAGAGGATAGGATAGGATAGAGGATAGGATAGAGGATAGGATAGGATAGAGGATAGGATAGAGGATAGGATAGGATAGAGGATAGGATCGGATAGAGGATAGGATAGAGGGTAGGATAGGATAGAGGATAGGATAGGATACAGGATAGGATAGGATAGAGGATAGGATAGGGGATTTGATAGGATAGAGGATAGGATAGGATAGATGATAGGATAGGATAGAGGATAGGATAGGATAGAGGATAGCATAGGATAGAGGATACGATAGGATAGAGGATATTATAGGATAGGATAGAGGATAGGATAGGATAGAGGATAGGATAGGATAGAGGATAGGATAGCATAGAGGATAGGATAGGATAGAGGATTGGATAGGATACAGGAAAGGATAGACTTGCGGATAGATGATAGGGTAGGATAGAGGATTGGATAGGATAGAGGATAGGATAGGATAGAGGATAGGATAGCATAGAGGATAGGATAGGATAGAGGATAGGATAGGATAGAGGATAGGATAGAGGATAGGATAGAGGATAGGATAGGGGATAGGATAGGATAGAGGATAGGATAGAGGATAGGATAGGATAGAGGATAGGATCGGATAGAGGATAGGATAGAGGGTAGGATAGGATAGAGGATAGGATAGGATACAGGATAGGATAGGATAGAGGATAGGATAGGGGATTTGATAGGATAGAGGATAGGATAGGATAGATGATAGGATAGGATAGAGGATAGGATAGGATAGAGGATAGCATAGGATAGAGGATACGATAGGATAGAGGATATTATAGGATAGGATAGAGGATAGGATAGGATAGAGGATAGGATAGGATAGAGGATAGGATAGCATAGAGGATAGGATAGGATAGAGGATTGGATAGGATACAGGAAAGGATAGACTTGCGGATAGATGATAGGGTAGGATAGAGGATTGGGTAGGATACAGGATAGGATAGGATAGAGGATAGGATAGGATAGAGGATAGGATAGGATAGAGGATAGGATCGAATAGAGGATAGGATAGAGGATAGGATAGGATACAGGATAGGATAGGATAGAGGATAGGATAGGGAATTTGATAGGATAGAGGATAGGATAGGATAGAAGATAGGATAGGATAGAGGATACGATAGGATAGAGGATAGGATAGGATACAGGAAAGGATAGACTTGCGGATAGATGATAGGGTAGGATAGAGGATTTTGTAGGATACAGGATAGGATAGGATAGAGGATAGGATAGGATGGAGGATAGGATAGGATAGAGGATAGGATCGAATAGAGGATAGGATAGAGGATAGGATAGGATACAGGATAGGATAGGGGATTTGATAGGATAGAGGATAGGATAGGATAGATGATAGGATAGGATAGAGGATAGGATAGGATAGAGGATAGGATAGGATAGAGGATAGGATAGGATAGAGGATAGGATAGGATAGAGGATAGGATAAGATAGAGGATAGGATCGGATAGAGGACAGGATAGGATAGAGGATAGGATAGCATAGAGGATAGGATAGGATAGAGGATAGAGGATAGGATAGGATAGAGGATAGGATAGGATAGAGGATAGGATAGGATAGAGGATAGGATAGGATAGAGGATAGGATAGGATAGAGGATAGGATAGGATAGAGGATAGGATAGGATAGAGGATAGGATAGGATAGAGGATAGGATAGGATAGAGGATAGGATAGGATAGAGGATAGGATAGGATAGAGGATAGGATAGGATAGAGGATAGGATAGGATAGAGGATAGGATAGGATAGAGGATAGGATAGGATAGAGGATAGAGGATCGGATAGGATAGAGGATAGGATAGGATAGAGGATATGATAGGACAGAGGAATGGATAGGATAGAGGATTGGATAGGATAGAGGATAGGATAGGATTGGGGATAGGATAGCATAGAGGATAGGATAGGATAGAGGATAGGATAGGATAGAGGATAGGATAGAGGATAGGATAGAGGATAGGATAGGATAGAGGATAGGATAGGATAGAGGATAGGATAGGATAGAGGATAGGATAGGATAGAGGATAGGATAGGATAGAGGATAGGATAGGATAGAGGATAGGATAGGATAGAGGATAGGATAGGATAGAGGATAGGATAGGATAGAGGATAGAGGATCGGATAGGATAGAGGATAGGATAGGATCGAGGATATGATAGGACAGAGGAATGGATAGGATAGAGGATTGGATAGGATAGAGGATAGGATAGGATAGAGGATAGGATAGCATAGAGGATAGGATAGGATAGAGGATAGGATAGGATAGAGGATAGGATAGGATAGAGGATAGGATAGGATAGAGGATAGAGGATCGGGTAGGATAGAGGATAGGATAGGATGGAGGATATGATAGGACAGAGGAATGGATAGGATAGAGGATTGGATAGGATAGAGGATAGGATAGGATTGGGGATAGGATAGCATAGAGGATAGGATAGGATAGAGGATAGGATAGGATAGAGGATAGGATAGAGGATAGGATAGAGGATAGGATAGAGGATAGGATAGAGGATAGGATAGAGGATAGGATAGGATAGAAGATAGGATAGGACAGAGGATAGGATAGGATAGGATAGAGGATAGGATAGACGATAGGATAGGATAGAGGATAGGATAGAGTATAGGATAGGGGATTAGATATGATAGATTATAGGATAGGATAGAAGATAGGATAGGATAGAGGATAGGATAGGATAGAAGATAGGATAGGATAGAGGATAGGATAGGTTAGAGGATTGGATAGAGGATAGGATAGGATAGTGGATAGGATAGGATAGAGGATAGGATAGGATAGAGGATAGGATAGGATAGAGGATAGTATAGGATAGAGGATAGGATAGGATAGAGGATAGGATAGGATAGAGGATGGGATAGGTTAGAGGATAGGATAGGATAGAGGATAGGATAGGATAGAGGATAGGTAGCATAGAGGATAGGATAGGATAGAGGATAGGATAGGATAGAGGATAGGATAGGATAGAGGATAGGATAGGATAGAGGATAGGATAAGATAGAGGATAGGATCGGATAGAGGATAGGATAGGATAGAGGATAGGATAGCATAGAGGATAGGATAGGATAGAGGATAGAGGATAGGATAGGATAGAGGATAGGATAGGATAGAGGATAGGATAGGATAGAGGATAGGATAGGATAGAGGATAGGATAGGATAGAGGATAGGATAGGATAGAGGATAGGATAGGATAGAGGATAGGATAGGATAGAGGATAGGATAGGATAGAGGATAGGATAGGATAGAGGATAGAGGATCGGATAGGATAGAGGATAGGATAGGATAGAGGATATGATAGGACAGAGGAATGGATAGGATAGAGGATTGGATAGGATAGAGGATAGGATAAGATAGACGATAGGATAGGATAGGATAGAGGATAGGATAGGATAGAGGATAGGGTAGAGGATAGGATAGAGGATAGGATACGATAGAGGATAGGATAGGATAGAGGATAGGATAGGATAGAGGATAGGATAGGATAGAGGATAGGATAGGATAGAGGATAGGATAGGATAGAGGATAGGATAGGATAGAGGATAGGATAGGGTAGAGGATAGGATAGGATAGAGGATAGGATAGGATAGAGGATAGGATAGGATAGAGGATAGGATAGGATAGAGGATAGGATAGGATAGAGGATAGAGGATCGGATAGGATAGAGGATAGGATAGGATAGAGGATATGATAGGACAGAGGAATGGATAGGATAGAGGATTGGATAGGATAGAGGATAGGATAGGATAGAGGATAGGATAGCATAGAGGATAGGATAGGATAGAGGATAGGATAGGATAGAGGATAGGATAGAGGATAGGATAGAGGATAGGATAGGGGATAGGATAGGATAGAGGATAGGATAGAGGATAGGATAGGATAGAGGATAGGATCGGATAGAGGATAGGATAGAGGGTAGGATAGGATAGAGGATAGGATAGGATACAGGATAGGATAGGATAGAGGATAGGATAGGGGATTTGATAGGATAGAGGATAGGATAGATAGATGATAGGATAGGATAGAGGATAGGATAGGATAGAGGATAGCATAGGATAGAGGATACGATAGGATAGAGGATATTATAGGATAGGATAGAGGATAGGATAGGATAGAGGATAGGATAGGATAGAGGATAGGATAGCATAGAGGATAGGATAGGATAGAGGATTGGATAGGATACAGGAAAGGATAGACTTGCGGATAGATGATAGGGTAGGATAGAGATTGGGTAGGATACAGGATAGGATAGGATAGAGGATAGGATAGGATAGAGGATAGGATAGGATAGAGGATAGGATCGAATAGAGGATAGGATAGAGGATAGGATAGGATACAGGATAGGATAGGATAGAGGATAGGATAGGGAATTTGATAGGATAGAGGATAGGATAGGATAGAAGATAGGATAGGATAGAGGATAGGATAGGATAGAGGATAGGATAGGATAGAGGTAGGATAGATAGGATAAGGATAGGATAGGATAGAGGATAGGATAGGGTAGAGGATAGGATAGGATAGAGGATAGGATAGGATAGAGGATAGGATAGGATAGAGGATAGGATAGGATAGAGGATAGGATAGGATAGAGGATAGAGGATCGGATAGGATAGAGGATAGGATAGGATAGAGGATAGGATAGAGGATAGGATAGGATAGAGGATAGGATAGAGGATAGGATAGGATAGAGGATAGGATCGGATAGAGGATAGGATAGAGGGTAGGATAGGATAGAGGATAGGATAGGATACAGGATAGGATAGGATAGAGGATAGGATAGGGGATTTGATAGGATAGAGGATAGGATAGGATAGATGATAGGATAGGATAGAGGATAGGATAGGATAGAGGATAGCATAGGATAGAGGATACGATAGGATAGAGGATATTATAGGATAGGATAGAGGATAGGATAGGATAGAGGATAGGATAGGATAGAGGATAGGATAGCATAGAGGATAGGATAGGATAGAGGATTGGATAGGATACAGGAAAGGATAGACTTGCGGATAGATGATAGGGTAGGATAGAGGATTGGATAGGATAGAGGATAGGATAGGATAGAGGATAGGATAGCATAGAGGATAGGATAGGATAGAGGATAGGATAGGATAGAGGATAGGATAGAGGATAGGATAGAGGATAGGATAGGGGATAGGATAGGATAGAGGATAGGATAGAGGATAGGATAGGATAGAGGATAGGATCGGATAGAGGATAGGATAGAGGGTAGGATAGGATAGAGGATAGGATAGGATACAGGATAGGATAGGATAGAGGATAGGATAGGGGATTTGATAGGATAGAGGATAGGATAGGATAGATGATAGGATAGGATAGAGGATAGGATAGGATAGAGGATAGCATAGGATAGAGGATACGATAGGATAGAGGATATTATAGGATAGGATAGAGGATAGGATAGGATAGAGGATAGGATAGGATAGAGGATAGGATAGCATAGAGGATAGGATAGGATAGAGGATTGGATAGGATACAGGAAAGGATAGACTTGCGGATAGATGATAGGGTAGGATAGAGGATTGGGTAGGATACAGGATAGGATAGGATAGAGGATAGGATAGGATAGAGGATAGGATAGGATAGAGGATAGGATCGAATAGAGGATAGGATAGAGGATAGGATAGGATACAGGATAGGATAGGATAGAGGATAGGATAGGGAATTTGATAGGATAGAGGATAGGATAGGATAGAAGATAGGATAGGATAGAGGATACGATAGGATAGAGGATAGGATAGGATACAGGAAAGGATAGACTTGCGGATAGATGATAGGGTAGGATAGAGGATTTTGTAGGATACAGGATAGGATAGGATAGAGGATAGGATAGGATGGAGGATAGGATAGGATAGAGGATAGGATCGAATAGAGGATAGGATAGAGGATAGGATAGGATACAGGATAGGATAGGGGATTTGATAGGATAGAGGATAGGATAGGATAGATGATAGGATAGGATAGAGGATAGGATAGGATAGAGGATAGGATAGGATAGAGGATAGGATAGGATAGAGGATAGGATAGGATAGAGGATAGGATAAGATAGAGGATAGGATCGGATAGAGGACAGGATAGGATAGAGGATAGGATAGCATAGAGGATAGGATAGGATAGAGGATAGAGGATAGGATAGGATAGAGGATAGGATAGGATAGAGGATAGGATAGGATAGAGGATAGGATAGGATAGAGGATAGGATAGGATAGAGGATAGGATAGGATAGAGGATAGGATAGGATAGAGGATAGGATAGGATAGAGGATAGGATAGGATAGAGGATAGGATAGGATAGAGGATAGGATAGGATAGAGGATAGGATAGGATAGAGGATAGGATAGGATAGAGGATAGGATAGGATAGAGGATAGAGGATCGGATAGGATAGAGGATAGGATAGGATAGAGGATATGATAGGACAGAGGAATGGATAGGATAGAGGATTGGATAGGATAGAGGATAGGATAGGATTGGGGATAGGATAGCATAGAGGATAGGATAGGATAGAGGATAGGATAGGATAGAGGATAGGATAGAGGATAGGATAGAGGATAGGATAGGATAGAGGATAGGATAGGATAGAGGATAGGATAGGATAGAGGATAGGATAGGATAGAGGATAGGATAGGATAGAGGATAGGATAGGATAGAGGATAGGATAGGATAGAGGATAGGATAGGATAGAGGATAGGATAGGATAGAGGATAGAGGATCGGATAGGATAGAGGATAGGATAGGATCGAGGATATGATAGGACAGAGGAATGGATAGGATAGAGGATTGGATAGGATAGAGGATAGGATAGGATAGAGGATAGGATAGCATAGAGGATAGGATAGGATAGAGGATAGGATAGGATAGAGGATAGGATAGGATAGAGGATAGGATAGGATAGAGGATAGAGGATCGGGTAGGATAGAGGATAGGATAGGATGGAGGATATGATAGGACAGAGGAATGGATAGGATAGAGGATTGGATAGGATAGAGGATAGGATAGGATTGGGGATAGGATAGCATAGAGGATAGGATAGGATAGAGGATAGGATAGGATAGAGGATAGGATAGAGGATAGGATAGAGGATAGGATAGAGGATAGGATAGAGGATAGGATAGAGGATAGGATAGGATAGAAGATAGGATAGGACAGAGGATAGGATAGGATAGGATAGAGGATAGGATAGACGATAGGATAGGATAGAGGATAGGATAGAGTATAGGATAGGGGATTAGATATGATAGATTATAGGATAGGATAGAAGATAGGATAGGATAGAGGATAGGATAGGATAGAAGATAGGATAGGATAGAGGATAGGATAGGTTAGAGGATTGGATAGAGGATAGGATAGGATAGTGGATAGGATAGGATAGAGGATAGGATAGGATAGAGGATAGGATAGGATAGAGGATAGTATAGGATAGAGGATAGGATAGGATAGAGGATAGGATAGGATAGAGGATGGGATAGGTTAGAGGATAGGATAGGATAGAGGATAGGATAGGATAGAGGATAGGTAGCATAGAGGATAGGATAGGATAGAGGATAGGATAGGATAGAGGATAGGATAGGATAGAGGATAGGATAGGATAGAGGATAGGATAAGATAGAGGATAGGATCGGATAGAGGATAGGATAGGATAGAGGATAGGATAGCATAGAGGATAGGATAGGATAGAGGATAGAGGATAGGATAGGATAGAGGATAGGATAGGATAGAGGATAGGATAGGATAGAGGATAGGATAGGATAGAGGATAGGATAGGATAGAGGATAGGATAGGATAGAGGATAGGATAGGATAGAGGATAGGATAGGATAGAGGATAGGATAGGATAGAGGATAGAGGATCGGATAGGATAGAGGATAGGATAGGATAGAGGATATGATAGGACAGAGGAATGGATAGGATAGAGGATTGGATAGGATAGAGGATAGGATAAGATAGACGATAGGATAGGATAGGATAGAGGATAGGATAGGATAGAGGATAGGGTAGAGGATAGGATAGAGGATAGGATACGATAGAGGATAGGATAGGATAGAGGATAGGATAGGATAGAGGATAGGATAGGATAGAGGATAGGATAGGATAGAGGATAGGATAGGATAGAGGATAGGATAGGATAGAGGATAGGATAGGGTAGAGGATAGGATAGGATAGAGGATAGGATAGGATAGAGGATAGGATAGGATAGAGGATAGGATAGGATAGAGGATAGGATAGGATAGAGGATAGAGGATCGGATAGGATAGAGGATAGGATAGGATAGAGGATATGATAGGACAGAGGAATGGATAGGATAGAGGATTGGATAGGATAGAGGATAGGATAGGATAGAGGATAGGATAGCATAGAGGATAGGATAGGATAGAGGATAGGATAGGATAGAGGATAGGATAGAGGATAGGATAGAGGATAGGATAGGGGATAGGATAGGATAGAGGATAGGATAGAGGATAGGATAGGATAGAGGATAGGATCGGATAGAGGATAGGATAGAGGGTAGGATAGGATAGAGGATAGGATAGGATACAGGATAGGATAGGATAGAGGATAGGATAGGGGATTTGATAGGATAGAGGATAGGATAGGATAGATGATAGGATAGGATAGAGGATAGGATAGGATAGAGGATAGCATAGGATAGAGGATACGATAGGATAGAGGATATTATAGGATAGGATAGAGGATAGGATAGGATAGAGGATAGGATAGGATAGAGGATAGGATAGCATAGAGGATAGGATAGGATAGAGGATTGGATAGGATACAGGAAAGGATAGACTTGCGGATAGATGATAGGGTAGGATAGAGGATTGGGTAGGATACAGGATAGGATAGGATAGAGGATAGGATAGGATAGAGGATAGGATAGGATAGAGGATAGGATCGAATAGAGGATAGGATAGAGGATAGGATAGGATACAGGATAGGATAGGATAGAGGATAGGATAGGGAATTTGATAGGATAGAGGATAGGATAGGATAGAAGATAGGATAGGATAGAGGATAGGATAGGATAGAGGATAGGATAGGATAGAGGATAGGATAGGATAGAGGATAGGATAGGATAGAGGATAGGATAGGGTAGAGGATAGGATAGGATAGAGGATAGGATAGGATAGAGGATAGGATAGGATAGAGGATAGGATAGGATAGAGGATAGAGGATCGGATAGGATAGAGGATAGGATAGGATAGAGGATAGGATAGAGGATAGGATAGGATAGAGGATAGGATAGAGGATAGGATAGGATAGAGGATAGGATCGGATAGAGGATAGGATAGAGGGTAGGATAGGATAGAGGATAGGATAGGATACAGGAAAGGATAGACTTGCGGATAGATGATAGGGTAGGATAGAGGATTGGATAGGATAGAGGATAGGATAGGATAGAGGATAGGATAGCATAGAGGATAGGATAGGATAGAGGATAGGATAGGATAGAGGATAGGATAGAGGATAGGATAGAGGATAGGATAGGGGATAGGATAGGATAGAGGATAGGATAGAGGATAGGATAGGATAGAGGATAGGATCGGATAGAGGATAGGATAGAGGGTAGGATAGGATAGAGGATAGGATAGGATACAGGATAGGATAGGATAGAGGATAGGATAGGGGATTTGATAGGATAGAGGATAGGATAGGATAGATGATAGGATAGGATAGAGGATAGGATAGGATAGAGGATAGCATAGGATAGAGGATACGATAGGATAGAGGATATTATAGGATAGGATAGAGGATAGGATAGGATAGAGGATAGGATAGGATAGAGGATAGGATAGCATAGAGGATAGGATAGGATAGAGGATTGGATAGGATACAGGAAAGGATAGACTTGCGGATAGATGATAGGGTAGGATAGAGGATTGGGTAGGATACAGGATAGGATAGGATAGAGGATAGGATAGGATAGAGGATAGGATAGGATAGAGGATAGGATCGAATAGAGGATAGGATAGAGGATAGGATAGGATACAGGATAGGATAGGATAGAGGATAGGATAGGGAATTTGATAGGATAGAGGATAGGATAGGATAGAAGATAGGATAGGATAGAGGATAGGATAGGATAGAGGATAGGATAGGATAGAGGATAGGATAGGATAGAGGATAGGATAGGATAGAGGATAGGATAGGGTAGAGGATAGGATAGGATAGAGGATAGGATAGGATAGAGGATAGGATAGGATAGAGGATAGGATAGGATAGAGGATAGAGGATCGGATAGGATAGAGGATAGGATAGGATAGAGGATAGGATAGAGGATAGGATAGGATAGAGGATAGGATAGAGGATAGGATAGGATAGAGGATAGGATCGGATAGAGGATAGGATAGAGGGTAGGATAGGATAGAGGATAGGATAGGATACAGGAAAGGATAGACTTGCGGATAGATGATAGGGTAGGATAGAGGATTGGATAGGATAGAGGATAGGATAGGATAGAGGATAGGATAGCATAGAGGATAGGATAGGATAGAGGATAGGATAGGATAGAGGATAGGATAGAGGATAGGATAGAGGATAGGATAGGGGATAGGATAGGATAGAGGATAGGATAGAGGATAGGATAGGATAGAGGATAGGATCGGATAGAGGATAGGATAGAGGGTAGGATAGGATAGAGGATAGGATAGGATACAGGATAGGATAGGATAGAGGATAGGATAGGGGATTTGATAGGATAGAGGATAGGATAGGATAGATGATAGGATAGG
The DNA here is from genome assembly GCF_050948215.1 of Halictus rubicundus. Taxonomy (NCBI): domain Eukaryota; kingdom Metazoa; phylum Arthropoda; class Insecta; order Hymenoptera; family Halictidae; genus Halictus; species Halictus rubicundus. The sequence continues at coordinate 220,513 of NW_027488675.1, read as the reverse complement.
ATAGAGGATAGGATAGGATAGAGGATAGCATAGGATAGAGGATACGATAGGATAGAGGATATTATAGGATAGGATAGAGGATAGGATAGGATAGAGGATAGGATAGGATAGAGGATAGGATAGCATAGAGGATAGGATAGGATAGAGGATTGGATAGGATACAGGAAAGGATAGACTTGCGGATAGATGATAGGGTAGGATAGAGGATTGGGTAGGATACAGGATAGGATAGGATAGAGGATAGGATAGGATAGAGGATAGGATAGGATAGAGGATAGGATCGAATAGAGGATAGGATAGAGGATAGGATAGGATACAGGATAGGATAGGATAGAGGATAGGATAGGGAATTTGATAGGATAGAGGATAGGATAGGATAGAAGATAGGATAGGATAGAGGATACGATAGGATAGAGGATAGGATAGGATACAGGAAAGGATAGACTTGCGGATAGATGATAGGGTAGGATAGAGGATTTTGTAGGATACAGGATAGGATAGGATAGAGGATAGGATAGGATGGAGGATAGGATAGGATAGAGGATAGGATCGAATAGAGGATAGGATAGAGGATAGGATAGGATACAGGATAGGATAGGGGATTTGATAGGATAGAGGATAGGATAGGATAGATGATAGGATAGGATAGAGGATAGGATAGGATAGAGGATAGGATAGGATAGAGGATAGGATAGGATAGAGGATAGGATAGGATAGAGGATAGGATAAGATAGAGGATAGGATCGGATAGAGGACAGGATAGGATAGAGGATAGGATAGCATAGAGGATAGGATAGGATAGAGGATAGAGGATAGGATAGGATAGAGGATAGGATAGGATAGAGGATAGGATAGGATAGAGGATAGGATAGGATAGAGGATAGGATAGGATAGAGGATAGGATAGGATAGAGGATAGGATAAGATAGAGGATAGGATCGGATAGAGGATAGGATAGGATAGAGGATAGGATAGCATAGAGGATAGGATAGGATAGAGGATAGAGGATAGGATAGGATAGAGGATAGGATAGGATAGAGGATAGGATAGGATAGAGGATAGGATAGGATAGAGGATAGGATAGGATAGAGGATAGGATAGGATAGAGGATAGGATAGGATAGAGGATAGGATAGGATAGAGGATAGGATAGGATAGAGGATAGGATAGGATAGAGGATAGAGGATCGGATAGGATAGAGGATAGGATAGGATAGAGGATATGATAGGACAGAGGAATGGATAGGATAGAGGATTGGATAGGATAGAGGATAGGATAAGATAGACGATAGGATAGGATAGGATAGAGGATAGGATAGGATAGAGGATAGGGTAGAGGATAGGATAGAGGATAGGATACGATAGAGGATAGGATAGGATAGAGGATAGGATAGGATAGAGGATAGGATAGGATAGAGGATAGGATAGGATAGAGGATAGGATAGGATAGAGGATAGGATAGGATAGAGGATAGGATAGGGTAGAGGATAGGATAGGATAGAGGATAGGATAGGATAGAGGATAGGATAGGATAGAGGATAGGATAGGATAGAGGATAGGATAGGATAGAGGATAGAGGATCGGATAGGATAGAGGATAGGATAGGATAGAGGATATGATAGGACAGAGGAATGGATAGGATAGAGGATTGGATAGGATAGAGGATAGGATAGGATAGAGGATAGGATAGCATAGAGGATAGGATAGGATAGAGGATAGGATAGGATAGAGGATAGGATAGAGGATAGGATAGAGGATAGGATAGGGGATAGGATAGGATAGAGGATAGGATAGAGGATAGGATAGGATAGAGGATAGGATCGGATAGAGGATAGGATAGAGGGTAGGATAGGATAGAGGATAGGATAGGATACAGGATAGGATAGGATAGAGGATAGGATAGGGGATTTGATAGGATAGAGGATAGGATAGGATAGATGATAGGATAGGATAGAGGATAGGATAGGATAGAGGATAGCATAGGATAGAGGATACGATAGGATAGAGGATAGGATAGGATAGGATAGAGGATAGGATAGGATAGAGGATAGGATAGGATAGAGGATAGGATAGCATAGAGGATAGGATAGGATAGAGGATTGGATAGGATACAGGAAAGGATAGACTTGCGGATAGATGATAGGGTAGGATAGAGGATTGGGTAGGATACAGGATAGGATAGGATAGAGGATAGGATAGGATAGAGGATAGGATAGGATAGAGGATAGGATCGAATAGAGGATAGGATAGAGGATAGGATAGGATACAGGATAGGATAGGATAGAGGATAGGATAGGGGATTTGATAGGATAGAGGATAGGATAGGATAGAAGATAGGATAGGATAGAGGATACGATAGGATAGAGGATAGGATAGGATACAGGAAAGGATAGACTTGCGGATAGATGATAGGGTAGGATAGAGGATTTTGTAGGATACAGGATAGGATAGGATAGAGGATAGGATAGGATGGAGGATAGGATAGGATAGAGGATAGGATCGAATAGAGGATAGGATAGAGGATAGGATAGGATACAGGATAGGATAGGGGATTTGATAGGATAGAGGATAGGATAGGATAGATGATAGGATAGGATAGAGGATAGGATAGGATAGAGGATAGGATAGGATAGAGGATAGGATAGGATAGAGGATAGGATAGGATAGAGGATAGGATAAGATAGAGGATAGGATCGGATAGAGGACAGGATAGGATAGAGGATAGGATAGCATAGAGGATAGGATAGGATAGAGGATAGAGGATAGGATAGGATAGAGGATAGGATAGGATAGAGGATAGGATAGGATAGAGGATAGGATAGGATAGAGGATAGGATAGGATAGAGGATAGGATAGGATAGAGGATAGGATAGGATAGAGGATAGGATAGGATAGAGGATAGGATAGGATAGAGGATAGGATAGGATAGAGGATAGGATAGGATAGAGGATAGGATAGGATAGAGGATAGGATAGGATAGAGGATAGGATAGGATAGAGGATAGAGGATCGGATAGGATAGAGGATAGGATAGGATAGAGGATATGATAGGACAGAGGAATGGATAGGATAGAGGATTGGATAGGATAGAGGATAGGATAGGATTGGGGATAGGATAGCATAGAGGATAGGATAGGATAGAGGATAGGATAGGATAGAGGATAGGATAGAGGATAGGATAGAGGATAGGATAGGATAGAGGATAGGATAGGATAGAGGATAGGATAGGATAGAGGATAGGATAGGATAGAGGATAGGATAGGATAGAGGATAGGATAGGATAGAGGATAGGATAGGATAGAGGATAGGATAGGATAGAGGATAGGATAGGATAGAGGATAGGATAGGATAGAGGATAGAGGATCGGATAGGATAGAGGATAGGATAGGATCGAGGATATGATAGGACAGAGGAATGGATAGGATAGAGGATTGGATAGGATAGAGGATAGGATAGGATAGAGGATAGGATAGCATAGAGGATAGGATAGGATAGAGGATAGGATAGGATAGAGGATAGGATAGGATAGAGGATAGGATAGGATAGAGGATAGAGGATCGGGTAGGATAGAGGATAGGATAGGATGGAGGATATGATAGGACAGAGGAATGGATAGGATAGAGGATTGGATAGGATAGAGGATAGGATAGGATTGGGGATAGGATAGCATAGAGGATAGGATAGGATAGAGGATAGGATAGGATAGAGGATAGGATAGAGGATAGGATAGAGGATAGGATAGGATAGAGGATAGGATAGGATAGAGGATAGGATAGGATAGAGGATAGGATAGGATAGAGGATAGGATAGGATAGAGGATAGGATAGGATAGAGGATAGGATAGGATAGAGGATAGGATAGGATAGAGGATAGGATAGGATAGAGGATAGGATAGGATAGAGGATAGGATAGGATAGAGGATAGGATAGGATAGAGGATAGGATAGGATAGAGGATAGGATAGGATAGAGGATAGGATAGGATAGAGGATAGAGGATCGGATAGGATAGAGGATAGGATAGGATAGAGGATATGATAGGACAGAGGAATGGATAGGATAGAGGATTGGATAGGATAGAGGATAGGATAGGATTGGGGATAGGATAGCATAGAGGATAGGATAGGATAGAGGATAGGATAGGATAGAGGATAGGATAGAGGATAGGATAGAGGATAGGATAGGATAGAGGATAGGATAGGATAGAGGATATGATAGGACAGAGGAATGGATAGGATAGAGGATTGGATAGGATAGAGGATAGGATAGGATAGAGGATAGGATAGCATAGAGGATAGGATAGGATAGAGGATAGGATAGGATAGAGGATAGGATAGGATAGAGGATAGGATAGGATAGAGGATAGAGGATCGGGTAGGATAGAGGATAGGATAGGATGGAGGATATGATAGGACAGAGGAATGGATAGGATAGAGGATTGGATAGGATAGAGGATAGGATAGGATTGGGGATAGGATAGCATAGAGGATAGGATAGGATAGAGGATAGGATAGGATAGAGGATAGGATAGAGGATAGGATAGAGGATAGGATAGGATAGAGGATAGGATAGGATAGAGGATAGGATAGGATAGAGGATAGGATAGGATAGAGGATAGGATAGGATAGAGGATAGGATAGGATAGAGGATAGAGGATCGGATAGGATAGAGGATAGGATAGGATAGAGGATATGATAGGACAGAGGAATGGATAGGATAGAGGATTGGATAGGATAGAGGATAGGATAGGATAGAGGATAGGATAGCATAGAGGATAGGATAGGATAGAGGATAGGATAGGATAGAGGATAGGATAGAGGATAGGATAGAGGATAGGATAGGGGATAGGATAGGATAGAGGATAGGATAGAGGATAGGATAGGATAGAGGATAGGATCGGATAGAGGATAGGATAGAGGATAGGATAGGATAGAGGATAGGATAGGATACAGGATAGGATAGGATAGAGGATAGGATAGGGGATTTGATAGGATAGAGGATAGGATAGGATAGATGATAGGATAGGATAGAGGATAGGATAGGATAGAGGATAGCATAGGATAGAGGATACGATAGGATAGAGGATAGGATAGGATAGGATAGAGGATAGGATAGGATAGAGGATAGGATAGGATAGAGGATAGGATAGCATAGAGGATAGGATAGGATAGAGGATTGGATAGGATACAGGAAAGGATAGACTTGCGGATAGATGATAGGGTAGGATAGAGGATTGGGTAGGATACAGGATAGGATAGGATAGAGGATAGGATAGGATAGAGGATAGGATAGGATAGAGGATAGGATCGAATAGAGGATAGGATAGAGGATAGGATAGGATACAGGATAGGATAGGATAGAGGATAGGATAGGGAATTTGATAGGATAGAGGATAGGATAGGATAGAAGATAGGATAGGATAGAGGATACGATAGGATAGAGGATAGGATAGGATAGAGGATTGGATAGGATACAGGAAAGGATAGACTTGCGGATAGATGATAGGGTAGGATAGAGGATTGGGTAGGATACAGGATAGGATAGGATAGAGGATAGGATAGGATGGAGGATAGGATAGGATAGAGGATAGGATCGAATAGAGGATAGGATAGAGGATAGGATAGGATACAGGATAGGATAGGATAGAGGATAGGATAGGGGATTTGATAGGATAGAGGATAGGATAGGATAGATGATAGGATAGGATAGAGGATAGGATAGGATAGAGGATAGGATAGGATAGAGGATAGGATAGGATAGAGGATAGGATAGGATAGAGGATAGGATAAGATAGAGGATAGGATCGGATAGAGGACAGGATAGGATAGAGGATAGGATAGCATAGAGGATAGGATAGGATAGAGGATAGAGGATAGGATAGGATAGAGGATAGGATAGGATAGAGGATAGGATAGGATAGAGGATAGGATAGGATAGAGGATAGGATAGGATAGAGGATAGGATAGGATAGAGGATAGGATAGGATAGAGGATAGGATAGGATAGAGGATAGGATAGGATAGAGGATAGGATAGGATAGAGGATAGAGGATCGGATAGGATAGAGGATAGGATAGGATAGAGGATATGATAGGACAGAGGAATGGATAGGATAGAGGATTGGATAGGATAGAGGATAGGATTGGGGATAGGATAGCATAGAGGATAGGATAGGATAGAGGATAGGATAGGATAGAGGATAGGATAGAGGATAGGATAGAGGATAGGATAGGATAGAGGATAGGATAGGATAGAGGATAGGATAGGATAGAGGATAGGATAGGATAGAGGATAGGATAGGATAGAGGATAGGATAGGATAGAGGATAGGATAGGATAGAGGATAGGATAGGATAGAGGATAGGATAGGATAGAGGATAGAGGATCGGATAGGATAGAGGATAGGATAGGATAGAGGATATGATAGGACAGAGGAATGGATAGGATAGAGGATTGGATAGGATAGAGGATAGGATAGGATAGAGGATAGGATAGCATAGAGGATAGGATAGGATAGAGGATAGGATAGGATAGAGGATAGGATAGGATAGAGGATAGGATAGGATAGAGGATAGAGGATCGGATAGGATAGAGGATAGGATAGGATGGAGGATATGATAGGACAGAGGAATGGATAGGATAGAGGATTGGATAGGATAGAGGATAGGATAGGATTGGGGATAGGATAGCATAGAGGATAGGATAGGATAGAGGATAGGATAGGATAGAGGATAGGATAGGATAGAGGATAAAATAGCATAGAGGATCGGATAGGATAGAGGATAGACGATAGGATAGGATAGTGGATAGGATAGGATAGAGGATAGGATAGGATAGAGGATAGGATAGGATAGAGGATAGGATAGGATAGAGGATAGGATAGGATAGAGGATAGGATAGGATAGAGGATAGGATAGGATAGAGGATAGAGGATCGGATAGGATAGAGGATAGGATAGGATAGAGGATATGATAGGACAGAGGAATGGATAGGATAGAGGATTGGATAGGATAGAGGATAGGATAGGATTGGGGATAGGATAGCATAGAGGATAGGATAGGATAGAGGATAGGATAGGATAGAGGATAGGATAGAGGATAGGATAGAGGATAGGATAGGATAGAGGATAGGATAGGATAGAGGATAGGATAGGATAGAGGATAGGATAGGATAGAGGATAGGATAGGATAGAGGATAGGATAGGATAGAGGATAGGATAGGATAGAGGATAGGATAGGATAGAGGATAGAGGATCGGATAGGATAGAGGATAGGATAGGATAGAGGATATGATAGGACAGAGGAATGGATAGGATAGAGGATTGGATAGGATAGAGGATAGGATAGGATAGAGGATAGGATAGCATAGAGGATAGGATAGGATAGAGGATAGTATAGGATAGAGGATAGGATAGGATAGAGGATAGGATAGGATAGAGGATGGGATAGGTTAGAGGATAGGATAGGATAGAGGATAGGATAGGATAGAGGATAGGTAGCATAGAGGACAGGATAGGATAGAGGATAGGATAGGATAGAGGATAGGATAGGATAGAGGATAGGATAGGATAGAGGATAGGATAAGATAGAGGATAGGATCGGATAGAGGATAGGATAGGATAGAGGATAGGATAGCATAGAGGATAGGATAGGATAGAGGATAGAGGATAGGATAGGATAGAGGATAGGATAGGATAGAGGATAGGATAGGATAGAGGATAGGATAGGATAGAGGATAGGATAGGATAGAGGATAGGATAGGATAGAGGATAGGATAGGATAGAGGATAGAGGATCGGATAGGATAGAGGATAGGATAGGATAGAGGATATGATAGGACAGAGGAATGGATAGGATAGAGGATTGGATAGGATAGAGGATAGGATAGGATAGAGGATAGGATAGCATAGAGGATAGGATAGGATAGAGGATAGGATAGGATAGAGGATAGGATAGGATAGAGGATAGAGGATCGGATAGGATAGAGGATAGGATAGGATGGAGGATATGATAGGACAGAGGAATGGATAGGATAGAGGATTGGATAGGATAGAGGATAGGATAGGATTGGGGATAGGATAGCATAGAGGATAGGATAGGATAGAGGATAGGATAGGATAGAGGATAGGATAGAGGATAGGATAGAGGATAGGATAGGATAGAGGATAGGATAGGATAGAGGATAGGATAGGATAGAGGATAGGATAGGATAGAGGATAGGATAGGATAGAGGATAGAGGATCGGATAGGATAGAGGATAGGATAGGATAGAGGATATGATAGGACAGAGGAATGGATAGGATAGAGGATTGGATAGGATAGAGGATAGGATAGGATAGAGGATAGGATAGCATAGAGGATAGGATAGGATAGAGGATAGGATAGGATAGAGGATAGGATAGAGGATAGGATAGAGGATAGGATAGGGGATAGGATAGGATAGAGGATAGGATAGAGGATAGGATAGGATAGAGGATAGGATCGGATAGAGGATAGGATCGGATAGAGGATAGGATAGAGGATAGGATAGGATAGAGGATAGGATAGGATACAGGATAGGATAGGATAGAGGATAGGATAGGGGATTTGATAGGATAGAGGATAGGATAGGATAGATGATAGGATAGGATAGAGGATAGGATAGGATAGAGGATAGCATAGGATAGAGGATACGATAGGATAGAGGATAGGATAGGATAGGATAGAGGATAGGATAGGATAGAGGATAGGATAGGATAGAGGATAGGATAGCATAGAGGATAGGATAGGATAGAGGATTGGATAGGATACAGGAAAGGATAGACTTGCGGATAGATGATAGGGTAGGATAGAGGATTGGGTAGGATACAGGATAGGATAGGATAGAGGATAGGATAGGATAGAGGATAGGATAGGATAGAGGATAGGATCGAATAGAGGATAGGATAGAGGATAGGATAGGATACAGGATAGGATAGGATAGAGGATAGGATAGGATAGAAGATAGGATAGGATAGAGGATACGATAGGATAGAGGATAGGATAGGATAGAGGATTGGATAGGATACAGGAAAGGATAGACTTGCGGATAGATGATAGGGTAGGATAGAGGATTGGGTAGGATACAGGATAGGATAGGATAGAGGATAGGATAGGATGGAGGATAGGATAGGATAGAGGATAGGATCGAATAGAGGATAGGATAGAGGATAGGATAGGATACAGGATAGGATAGGATAGAGGATAGGATAGGGGATTTGATAGGATAGAGGATAGGATAGGATAGATGATAGGATAGGATAGAGGATAGGATAGGATAGAGGATAGGATAGGATAGAGGATAGGATAGGATAGAGGATAGGATAGGATAGAGGATAGGATAAGATAGAGGATAGGATCGGATAGAGGACAGGATAGGATAGAGGATAGGATAGCATAGAGGATAGGATAGGATAGAGGATAGAGGATAGGATAGGATAGAGGATAGGATAGGATAGAGGATAGGATAGGATAGAGGATAGGATAGGATAGAGGATAGGATAGGATAGAGGATAGGATAGGATAGAGGATAGAGGATCGGATAGGATAGAGGATAGGATAGGATAGAGGATATGATAGGACAGAGGAATGGATAGGATAGAGGATTGGATAGGATAGAGGATAGGATAGGATTGGGGATAGGATAGCATAGAGGATAGGATAGGATAGAGGATAGGATAGGATAGAGGATAGGATAGAGGATAGGATAGAGGATAGGATAGGATAGAGGATAGGATAGGATAGAGGATAGGATAGGATAGAGGATAGGATAGGATAGAGGATAGGATAGGATAGAGGATAGGATAGGATAGAGGATAGGATAGGATAGAGGATAGGATAGGATAGAGGATAGAGGATCGGATAGGATAGAGGATAGGATAGGATAGAGGATATGATAGGACAGAGGAATGGATAGGATAGAGGATTGGATAGGATAGAGGATAGGATAGGATAGAGGATAGGATAGCATAGAGGATAGGATAGGATAGAGGATAGGATAGGATAGAGGATAGAGGATCGGATAGGATAGAGGATAGGATAGGATACAGGATAGGATAGGATAGAGGATAGGATAGGGAATTTGATAGGATAGAGGATAGGATAGGATAGAAGATAGGATAGGATAGAGGATACGATAGGATAGAGGATAGGATAGGATAGAGGATTGGATAGGATACAGGAAAGGATAGACTTGCGGATAGATGATAGGGTAGGATAGAGGATTGGGTAGGATACAGGATAGGATAGGATAGAGGATAGGATAGGATGGAGGATAGGATAGGATAGAGGATAGGATCGAATAGAGGATAGGATAGAGGATAGGATAGGATACAGGATAGGATAGGATAGAGGATAGGATAGGGGATTTGATAGGATAGAGGATAGGATAGGATAGATGATAGGATAGGATAGAGGATAGGATAGGATAGAGGATAGGATAGGATAGAGGATAGGATAGGATAGAGGATAGGATAGGATAGAGGATAGGATAAGATAGAGGATAGGATCGGATAGAGGACAGGATAGGATAGAGGATAGGATAGCATAGAGGATAGGATAGGATAGAGGATAGAGGATAGGATAGGATAGAGGATAGGATAGGATAGAGGATAGGATAGGATAGAGGATAGGATAGGATAGAGGATAGGATAGGATAGAGGATAGGATAGGATAGAGGATAGGATAGGATAGAGGATAGGATAGGATAGAGGATAGAGGATCGGATAGGATAGAGGATAGGATAGGATAGAGGATATGATAGGACAGAGGAATGGATAGGATAGAGGATTGGATAGGATAGAGGATAGGATAGGATTGGGGATAGGATAGCATAGAGGATAGGATAGGATAGAGGATAGGATAGGATAGAGGATAGGATAGAGGATAGGATAGAGGATAGGATAGGATAGAGGATAGGATAGGATAGAGGATAGGATAGGATAGAGGATAGGATAGGATAGAGGATAGGATAGGATAGAGGATAGGATAGGATAGAGGATAGGATAGGATAGAGGATAGGATAGGATAGAGGATAGAGGATCGGATAGGATAGAGGATAGGATAGGATAGAGGATATGATAGGACAGAGGAATGGATAGGATAGAGGATTGGATAGGATAGAGGATAGGATAGGATAGAGGATAGGATAGCATAGAGGATAGGATAGGATAGAGGATAGGATAGGATAGAGGATAGGATAGGATAGAGGATAGGATAGGATAGAGGATAGAGGATCGGATAGGATAGAGGATAGGATAGGATGGAGGATATGATAGGACAGAGGAATGGATAGGATAGAGGATTGGATAGGATAGAGGATAGGATAGGATAGAGGATAGAGGATCGGATAGGATAGAGGATAGGATAGGATAGAGGATATGATAGGACAGAGGAATGGATAGGATAGAGGATTGGATAGGATAGAGGATAGGATAGGATTGGGGATAGGATAGCATAGAGGATAGGATAGGATAGAGGATAGGATAGGATAGAGGATAGGATAGAGGATAGGATAGAGGATAGGATAGGATAGAGGATAGGATAGGATAGAGGATAGGATAGGATAGAGGATAGGATAGGATAGAGGATAGGATAGGATAGAGGATAGGATAGGATAGAGGATAGGATAGGATAGAGGATAGGATAGGATAGAGGATAGAGGATCGGATAGGATAGAGGATAGGATAGGATAGAGGATATGATAGGACAGAGGAATGGATAGGATAGAGGATTGGATAGGATAGAGGATAGGATAGGATAGAGGATAGGATAGCATAGAGGATAGGATAGGATAGAGGATAGTATAGGATAGAGGATAGGATAGGATAGAGGATAGGATAGGATAGAGGATGGGATAGGTTAGAGGATAGGATAGGATAGAGGATAGGATAGGATAGAGGATAGGTAGCATAGAGGACAGGATAGGATAGAGGATAGGATAGAATAGAGGATAGGATAGGATAGAGGATAGGATAGGATAGAGGATAGGATAAGATAGAGGATAGGATCGGATAGAGGATAGGATAGGATAGAGGATAGGATAGCATAGAGGATAGGATAGGATAGAGGATGGAGGATAGGATAGGATAGAGGATAGGATAGGATAGAGGATAGGATAGGATAGAGGATAGGATAGGATAGAGGATAGGATAGGATAGAGGATAGGATAGGATAGAGGATAGGATAGGATAGAGGATAGGATAGGATAGAGGATAGGATAGGATAGAGGATAGGGTAGAGGATAGGATAGAGGATAGGATAGGATAGAGGATATGATAGGACAGAGGAATGGATAGGATAGAGGATTGGATAGGATAGAGGATAGGATAGGATAGACGATAGGATAGCATAGAGGATAGGATAGGATAGAGGATAGGATAGGATAGAGGATAGGGTAGAGGATAGGATAGAGGATAGGATAGGATAGAGGATCGGATAGGATAGAGGATAGCATAGGATAGAGGATACGATAGGATAGAGGATAGGATAGGATAGGATAGAGGATAGGATAGGATAGAGGATAGGATAGGATAGAGGATAGGATAGCATAGAGGATAGGATAGGATAGAGGATAGGATAGGATAGAGGATAGGATAGGATAGAGGATGGGATAGGATAGAGGATAGGATAGGGTAGAGGATTGGATAGAGGATAGGATAGGATAGAGGAATGGATAGGATAGAGGATTGGATAGGATAGAGGATAGATGATAGGATAGGATTGAGGATTGGATAGGATACAGGATAGGATAGGATAGATGATAGGATAGGACAGAGGATAGGATAGGATAGAGGAATGGATAGGATAGAGGATTGGATAGGATTGAGGATAGATGATAGGGTAGGATAGAGGATTGGATAGGATACAGGATAGGATAGGATAGAGGATAGGATAGGGGATTTGATAGGATAGAGGATAGGATAGGATAGAAGATAGGATAGGATAGAGGATAGGATAGGATAGAGGATAGCATAGGATAGAGTATAGGATAGGATAGAGGATAGGATAGACGATAGGATAGGATAGAGGATAGGATAGGATAGAGGATAGGATAGAGGATAGGATAGAGGATAGGATAGTGGATAGGATAGAGGATAGGATAGGATAGAAGATAGGATAGGACAGAGGATAGGATAGGATAGGATAGAGGATAGGATAGACGATAGGATAGGATAGAGGATAGGATAGGATAGAGTATAGGATAGGGGATTAGATATGATAGATTATAGGATAGGATAGAAGATAGGATAGGATAGAGGATATGATAGGATAGAGGATAGGATAGCATAGAGGATAGGATAGGATACACGATAGGATAGGATAGAGGATAGGATAGGATAGAGGATGGGATAGGATAGAGGATAGGATAGGGTAGAGGATTGGATAGAGGATAGGATAGGATAGAGGATTGGATAGAGGATAGGATAGGATAGAGGAATGGATAGGATAGAGGATAGGATAGGATAGAGGATGGGATAGGATAGAGGATAGGATAGGATAGAGGATTGGATAGAGGATAGGATAGGATAGAGGATAGGATAGGTTAGAGGATTGGATAGAGGATAGGATAGGATAGAGGATATTATAGGATAGAGGATATGATAGGATAGAGGAATGGATAGGATAGAGGATTGGATAGGATAGAGGATAGATGATAGGATAGGATTGAGGATTGGATAGGATACAGGATAGGATAGGATATAGGATAGGATAGGGGATTTGATAGGATAGAGGATAGGATAGGATAGAAGATAGGATAGGATTGAGGATAGGATAGGATAGAGGATAGCATAGGATAGAGTATAGGATAGGATAGAGGATAGGATAGACGATAGGATAGGATAGAGGATAGGATAGGATAGAGGATAGGATAGAGGATAGGATAGAGGATAGGATAGAGGATAGGATAGAGGATAGGATAGAGGATAGGATAGAGGATAGGATAGGATAGAAGATAGGATAGGACAGAGGATAGGATAGGGGATTTGATAGGATAGAGGATAGGATAGGATAGAAGATAGGATAGGATTGAGGATTGGATAGGCTACAGGATAGGATAGGATAGAGGATAGAGGATAGATGATAGGATAGGATAGAGGATAGGATAGGATAGAGGATAGGATAGGATAGAGGATAGGATCGGATAGATGATAGGATAGGATAGAGGATAGGATAGGATAGAGGATAGGATAGGATAGAGGATGGTATAGGATAGAGGATAGGATAGGATAGAGGATTGGATAGAGGATAGGATAGGATAGAGGATAGGATAGGTTAGAGGATTGGATAGAGGATAGGATAGGATAGAGGATATTATAGGATAGAGGATATGATAGGATAGAGGAATGGATAGGATAGAGGATTGGATAGGATAGAGGATAGATGATAGGATAGGATTGAGGATTGGATAGGATACAGGATAGGATAGGATATAGGATAGGATAGGGGATTTGATAGGATAGAGGATAGGATAGGATAGAAGATAGGATAGGATTGAGGATAGGATAGGATAGAGGATAGCATAGGATAGAGTATAGGATAGGATAGAGGATAGGATAGACGATAGGATAGGATAGAGGATAGGATAGGATAGAGGATAGGATAGAGGATAGGATAGAGGATAGGATAGAGGATAGGATAGAGGATAGGATAGAGGATAGGATAGGATAGAAGATAGGATAGGACAGAGGATATGATAGGGGATTTGATAGGATAGAGGATAGGATAGGATAGAAGATAGGATAGGATTGAGGATTGGATAGGCTACAGGATAGGATAGGATAGAGGATAGGATAGGATAGAGGATAGGATAGGATAGAGGATAGGATCGGATAGAGGATAGGATAGGATAGAGGATAGGATAGGATAGAGGATAGGATAGGATAGACGATAGAGGATAGGATAGCATAGAGGATAGGATAGGATAGAGGATAGGATAGGATAGAGGATAGGATAGGATAGAGGATAGGATAGGGTAGAGGATGGGATAGGATAGAGGATAGGATAGGATAGAGGATTGGATAGAGGATAGGATAGGATAGAGGAATGGATAGGATAGAGGATTGGATAGGATTGAGGATAGATGATAGGGTAGGATAGAGGATTGGATAGGATGCAGGATAGGATAGGATAGAGGATAGGATAGGGGATTTGATAGGATAGAGGATAGGATAGGATAGAGGATAGATGATAGGATAGGATTGAGGATTGGATAGGATACAGGATAGGATGGGATAGAGGATAGGATAGGGGATTTGATAGGATAGAGGATAGGATAGGATAGAAGATAGGATAGGATAGAGGATTGGATAGAGGATAGGATAGAGAATAGGTTAGGATAGAGAATAGGAACGGATAGATGATATTATGGGATAGAGGATAGGATATGATAGAGTATACAATATTATAGAGGGTAGGATAGGATAGAGCATAGGATAGGGGATTGGATAGGATAGGATAGAGGATAGGATAGGATAGAGGATAGGATAGGATAGAGGATAGGATAGGATAGAGGATAGGATAGGATAGAGGATACGATCGGATAGAGGATAGGATAGGATAGAGGATAGGATAGGATAGAGGATAGGATAGGATAGAGGATAGAGGATAGGATAGCATAGAGGATAGGATAGGATAGAGGATAGGATAGGATAGAGGATAGGATAGGATAGAGGATAGGATAGGATAGAGGATTGGATAGAGGATAGGATAGGATAGAGGAATGGATAGGATAGAGGATTGGATAGGATTGAGGATAGATGATAGGGTAGGATAGAGGATTGGATAGGATACAGGATAGGATAGGATAGAGGCTAGGATAGGGGATTTGATAGGATAGAGGATAGGATAGGATAGAAGATAGGATAGGATAGATTATAGGATAGGATAGAGGATAGCATAGGATAGAGTATAGGATAGGATAGAGGATAGGATAGAGGATAGGATAGACGATAGGATAGGATAGAGGATAGGATAGGATAGAGGATAGGATAGAGGATAGGATAGAGGATAGGATAGAGGATAGGATAGAGGATAGGATAGGATAGAAGATAGGATAGGACAGAGGATAGGATAGGATAGGATAGAGGATAGGATAGACGATAGGATAGGATAAGAGGATAGGATAGGATAGAGTATAGGATAGGGGATTAGATATGATAGATTATAGGATAGGATAGAAGAAAGGATAGGATAGAGGATAGGATAGCATAGAGGATAGGATAGGATAGAGGATAGGATAGGATAGAGGATAGGATAGGATAGAGGATGGGATAGGATAGAGGATAGGATAGGGTAGAGGATTGGATAGAGGATAGGATAGGATAGAGGAATGGATAGGATAGAGGATTGGATAGGATAGAGGATAGATGATAGGATAGGATAGAGGATAGGATAGGATAGAGGATAGGATAGGATAGAGGATAGGATAGGATAGAGGATAGGATAGGATAGAGGATAGGATAGGATAGAGGATAGAGGATAGGATAGCATAGAGGATAGGATAGGATAGAGGATAGGATAGGATAGAGGATAGGATAGGATAGAGGATAGGATAGGATAGAGGATAGGATAGGATAGAGGATTGGATAGAGGATAGGATAGGATAGAGGAATGGATAGGATAGAGGATTGGATAGGATTGAGGATAGATGATAGGGTAGGATAGAGGATTGGATAGGATACAGGATAGGATAGGATAGAGGATAGGATAGGGGATTTGATAGGATAGAGGATAGGATAGGATAGAAGATAGGATAGGATAGAGGATAGGATAGGATAGAGGATAGCATAGGATAGAGTATAGGATAGGATAGAGGATAGGATAGACGATAGGATAGGATAGAGGATAGGATAGGATAGAGGATAGGATAGAGGATAGGATAGAGGATAGGATAGAGGATAGGATAGAGGATAGGATAGGATAGAAGATAGGATAGGACAGAGGATAGGATAGGATAGGATAGAGGATAGGATAGACGATAGGATAGGATAGAGGATAGGATAGGATAGAGGATAGGATGGCATAGAGGATAGGATAGGATACACGATAGGATAGGATAGAGGATAGGATAGGATAGAGGATGGGATAGGATAGAGGATAGGATAGGGTAGAGGATTGGATAGAGGATAGGATAGGATAGAGGATTGGATAGAGGATAGCATAGGATAGAGGAATGGATAGGATAGAGGATTGGATAGGATAGAGGATAGAGGATAGATGATAGGATAGGATAGAGGATAGGATAGGATAGAGGATAGGATAGGATAGAGGATAGGATCGGATAGATGATAGGATAGGATAGAGGATAGGACAGGATAGAGGATAGGATAGGATAGAGGATGGGATAGGATAGAGGATAGGATAGGATAGAGGATTGGATAGAGGATAGGATAGGATAGAGGATAGGATAGGTTAGAGGATTGGATAGAGGATAGGATAGGATAGAGGAATGGATAGGATAGAGGATTGGATAGGATAGAGGATAGATGATAGGATAGGATTGAGGATTGGATAGGATACAGGATAGGATAGGATATAGGATAGGATAGGGGATTTGATAGGATAGAGGATAGGATAGGATAGAAGATAGGATAGGATTGAGGATAGAATAGGATAAGATGATAGGATAGGATAGAGGATAGGATAGGATAGAGGATAGCATAGGATAGAGGATACGATAGGATAGAGGATAGGATAGGATAGGATAGAGGATAGGATAGGATAGAGGATAGGATAGGATAGAGGATAGGATAGCATAGAGGATAGGATAGGATAGAGGATAGGATAGGATAGAGGATAGGATAGGATAGAGGATGGGATAGGATAGAGGATAGGATAGGGTAGAGGATTGGATAGAGGATAGGATAGGATAGAGGAATGGATAGGATAGAGGATTGGATAGGATAGAGGATAGGATAGGATAGAGGATAGGATAGGATAGAGGATGGGATAGGTTAGAGGATTGGATAGAGGATAGGATAGGATAGAGGATATTATAGGATAGAGGATATGATAGGATAGAGGAATGGATAGGATAGAGGATTGGATAGAGGATAGGATAGAGAATAGGTTAGGATAGAGAATAGGAACGGATAGATGATATTATGGGATAGAGGATAGGATATGATAGAGTATACGATATTATAGAGGGTAGGATAGGATAGAGCATAGGATAGGGGATTGGATAGGATAGGATAGAGGATAGGATAGCATAAAGGATAGGATAGGATACACGATAGGATAGGATAGAGGATAGGATAGGATAGAGGATGGGATAGGATAGAGGATAGGATAGGGTAGAGGATTGGATAGAGGATAGGATAGGATAGAGGATTGGATAGAGGATAGGATAGGATAGAGGAATGGATAGGATAGAGGATTGGATAGGATAGAGGGTAGATGATAGGATAGGATAGAGGATAGGATAGGATAGAGGATAGGATAGGATAGAGGATAGGATCGGATAGATGATAGGATAGCATAAAGGATAGGATAGGATACACGATAGGATAGGATAGAGGATAGGATAGGATAGAGGATGGGATAGGATAGAGGATAGGATAGGGTAGAGGATTGGATAGAGGATAGGATAGGATAGAGGATTGGATAGAGGATAGGATAGGATAGAGGAATGGATAGGATAGAGGATTGGATAGGATAGAGGATAGATGATAGGATAGGATAGAGGATAGGATAGGATAGAGGATAGGATAGGATAGAGGATGGGATAGGATAGAGGATAGGATAGGATAGAGGATTGGATAGAGGATAGGATAGGATAGAGGATAGGATAGGTTAGAGGATTGGATAGAGGATAGGATAGGATAGAGGATATTATAGGATAGAGGATATGATAGGATAGAGGAATGGATAGGATAGAGGATTGGATAGGATAGAGGATAGATGATAGGATAGGATTGAGGATTGGATAGTATACAGGATAGGATAGGATACGGCGCCGGTTGGTGCAGTAGCTATGGTCTCCGACTGCGGAACCGCTGAAGACTTTATGCGGGGACGCCCTTGATGATCTCGAGGCGGGGGATCGGATATCCCCTTACACTCGGTCACCAACGGCGTCCCCGGAGGCCGCCGGGCATCTCGAGCGGGGGCCCGGATGCTCATCGGGCGGCCTAACAGGGGGGAAGGCGCCACGTCGTCCGTTGCGTGGTGCCTTCGGATAGAGTAGGTACGGGAGGGGGCCGCGTCCCCCCCTGGGTGGTATGCTAAGGCGGGGGCACACCGGATTGACATGCGCGCGCAGAGCACGGGTGCCCCCAGGAGTCTAGGGACGGACGGGGAGGAGTTAGTGGGTATACTCGGCGTTGCACCAACCAGCCGAGGAGTCCCACATAACCCGGACCACCCCCCCCCCGGGGGGGTTCGGGTATCCGTAACGAGATTACCTCCTCGGAAAAAAAAAAAAAAAAAGGATAGGATAGGATATAGGATAGGATAGGGGATTTGATAGGATAGAGGATAGGATAGGATAGAAGATAGGATAGGATTGAGGATAGGATAGGATAGAGGATAGCATAGGATAGAGTATAGGATAGGATAGAGGATAGGATAGACGATAGGATAGGATA
Source organism: Halictus rubicundus (assembly GCF_050948215.1). NCBI lineage: Eukaryota > Metazoa > Arthropoda > Insecta > Hymenoptera > Halictidae > Halictus > Halictus rubicundus. The sequence continues at coordinate 200,918 of NW_027488675.1, read as the reverse complement.
GAGGATAGGATAGAGGATAGGATAGAGGATAGGATAGAGGATAGGATAGAGGATAGGATAGAGGATAGGATAGGATAGAAGATAGGATAGGACAGAGGATAGGATAGGGGATTTGATAGGATAGAGGATAGGATAGGATAGAAGATAGGATAGGATAGAGGATTGGATAGAGGATAGGATAGAGAATAGGTTAGGATAGAGAATAGGAACGGATAGATGATATTATGGGATAGAGGATAGGATATGATAGAGTATACAATATTATAGAGGGTAGGATAGGATAGAGCATAGGATAGGGGATTGGATAGGATAGGATAGAGGATAGGATAGGATAGAGGATAGGATAGGATAGAGGATAGGATAGGATAGAGGATAGGATAGGATAGAGGATAGGATAGGATAGAGGATAGGATAGGATAGAGGATACGATCGGATAGAGGATAGGATAGGATAGAGGATAGGATAGGATAGAGGATAGAGGATAGGATAGCATAGAGGATAGGATAGGATAGAGGATAGGATAGGATAGAGGATGGGATAGGATAGAGGATAGGATAGGGTAGAGGATTGGATAGAGGATAGGATAGGATAGAGGAATGGATAGGATAGAGGATTGGATAGGATAGAGGATAGATGATAGGATAGGATTGAGGATTGGATAGGATACAGGATAGGATAGGATAGAGGATAGGATAGGATAGAGGATAGGATAGGATAGAGGATAGGATCGGATAGAGGATAGGATAGGATAGAGGATAGGATAGGATAGAGGATAGGATAGGATAGAGGATGGGATATGATAGAGGATAGGATAGGATAGAGGATTGGATAGAGGATAGGATAGGATAGAGGATAGGATAGGTTAGAGGATTGGATAGAGGATAGGATAGGATAGAAGATAGGATAGGACAGAGGATAGGATAGGATAGGATAGAGGATAGGATAGACGATAGGATAGGATAGAGGATAGGATAGGATAGAGTATAGGATAGGGGATTAGATATGATAGATTATAGGATAGGATAGAAGATAGGATAGGATAGAGGATAGGATAGGATAGAGGATAGGATAGCATAGAGGATAGGATAGGATAGAGGATAGGATAGGATAGAGGATAGGATAGGATAGAGGATGGGATAGGATAGAGGATAGGATAGGGTAGAGGATTGGATAGGATAGAGGATAGATGATAGGATAGGATTGAGATTGGATAGGATACAGGATAGGATAGGATAGAGGATAGGATACAGGATAGGATAGGATAGAGGATAGGATAGACGATAGGATAGGATAGAGGATAGGATAGGATAGAGTATAGGATAGGGGATTAGATATGATAGATTATAGGATAGGATAGAAGATAGGATAGGATAGAGGATAGGATAGGATAGAGGATAGGATAGCATAGAGGATAGTGTAGGATAGAGGATAGGATAGGATAGAGGATATTATAGGATAGAGGATATGATAGGATAGAGGAATGGATAGGATAGAGGATTGGATAGGATGGAGGATAGATGATAGGATAGGATTGAGGATTGGATAGGATACAGGATAGGATAGGATAGAGGATAGGATAGGGGATTTGATAGGATAGAGGATAGGATAGCATAGAGGATAGGATAGGATAGAGGATAGGATAGGATAGAGGATAGGATAGGATAGAGGATAGGATAGGATAGAGGATAGGATAAGATAGAGGATAGGATCGGATAGAGGATAGGATAGGATAGAGGATAGGATAGCATAGAGGATAGGATAGGATAGAGGATAGAGGATTGGATAGGATAGAGGATAGGATAGGATAGAGGATAGAGGATCGGATAGGATAGAGGATAGGATAGGATAGGATAGAGGATAGGATAGGGGATTTGATAGGATAGAGGATAGGATAGGATAGAAGAGAGGATAGGATTGAGGATTGGATAGGCTACAGGATAGGATAGGATAGATGATAGGATAGGATTGAGGATTGGATAGGATACAGGATAGGATAGGATAGAGGATAGGATACTGGATTTGATAGGATAGAGGATAGGATAGCATAGAGGATAGGATAGGATAGAGGATAGGATAGAGGATAGGATAGAGGATAGGATAGGATAGAGGATAGGATAGGATAGAGGATAGGATAGGATAGAGGATAGGATAGGATAGAGGATAGGATAGGATAGAAGATAGGATAGGATAGAGGATAGAGGATCGGATAGGATAGAGGATAGGATAGGATAGAGGATAGGATAGGATAGATGATAGGATAGGATAGAGGATAGGATAGGATAGGATAGAGGATAGCATAGGATAGAGGATACGATAGGATAGAGGATAGGATAGGATAGGATAGAGGATACGATAGGATAGAGGATAGGATAGAGGATAGGATAGGATAGAGGATAGGATAGGATAGAGGATAGGATAGCATAGAGGATAGGATAGGATAGAGGATAGGATAGGATAGAGGATGGGATAGGATAGAGGATAGGATAGGGTAGAGGATTGGATAGAGGATAGGATAGGATAGAGGATAGGATCGGATAGAGGATAGGATAGGATAGAGGATAGGATAGGATAGAGGATAGGATAGGATAGAGGATGGGATATGATAGAGGATAGGATAGGATAGAGGATTGGATAGAGGATAGGATAGGATAGAGGATAGGATAGGTTAGAGGATTGGATAGAGGATAGGATAGGATAGAGGATATTATAGGATAGAGGATATGATAGGATAGAGGAATGGATAGGATAGAGGATTGGATAGGATAGAGGATAGATGATAGGATAGGATTGAGGATTGGGTAGGATACAGGATAGGATAGGATAGAGGATAGGATAGGGGATTTGATAGGATAGAGGATAGGATAGGATAGAAGATAGGATAGGATTGAGGATTGGATAGGCTACAGGATAGGATAGGATAGAGGATAGGATAGGATAGAGGATAGGATAGGATAGAGGATAGGATCGGATAGAGGATAGGATAGGATAGAGGATAGGATAGGATAGAGGATAGGATAGGATAGAGGATAGGATAGGATAGAGGATAGAGGATAGGATAGCATAGAGGATAGGATAGGATAGAGGATAGGATAGGATAGAGGATAGGATAGGATAGAGGATAGGATAGGATAGAGGATGGGATAGGATAGAGGATAGGATAGGATAGAGGATTGGATAGAGGATAGGATAGGATAGAGGAATGGATAGGATAGAGGATTGGATAGGATTGAGGATAGATGATAGGGTAGGATAGAGGATTGGATAGGATACAGGATAGGATAGGATAGAGGATAGGATAGGGGATTTGATAGGATAGAGGATAGGATAGGATAGAGGATAGATGATAGGATAGGATTGAGGATTGGATAGGATACAGGATAGGATGGGATAGAGGATAGGATAGGGGATTTGATAGGATAGAGGGTAGGATAGGATAGAAGATAGGATAGGATAGAGGATTGGATAGAGGATAGGATAGAGAATAGGTTAGGATAGAGAATAGGAACGGATAGATGATATTATGGGATAGAGGATAGGATATGATAGAGTATACGATATTATAGAGGGTAGGATAGGATAGAGCATAGGATAGGGGATTGGATAGGATAGGATAGAGGATAGGATAGAGGATAGGATAGAGGATAGGATAGGATAGAAGATAGGATAGGACAGAGGATAGGATAGGATAGGATAGAGGATAGGATAGGGGATAGGATAGGATAGAGGATAGGATAGGATAGAGGATAGGATAGCATAGAGGATAGGATAGGATAGAGGATAGGATAGGATAGAGGATAGGATAGGATAGAGGATGGGATAGGATAGAGGAATGGATAGGATAGAGGATTGGATAGGATAGAGGATAGATGATAGGATAGGATTGAGGATTGGATAGTATACAGGATAGGATAGGATATAGGATAGGATAGGGGATTTGATAGGATAGAGGATAGGATAGGATAGAAGATAGGAAAGGATTGAGGATAGGATAGGATAGAGGATAGCATAGGATAGAGTATAGGATAGGATAGAGGATAGGATAGACGATAGGATAGGATAGAGGATAGGATAGGATAGAGGATAGGATAGAGGATAGGATAGAGGATAGGATAGAGGATAGGATAGAGGATAGGATAGAGGATAGGATAGGATAGAAGATAGGATAGGACAGAGGATAGGATAGGGGATTTGATAGGATAGAGGATAGGATAGGATAGAAGATAGGATAGGATAGAGGATTGGATAGAGGATAGGATAGAGAATAGGTTAGGATAGAGAATAGGAACGGATAGATGATATTATGGGATAGAGGATAGGATATGATAGAGTATACAATATTATAGAGGGTAGGATAGGATAGAGCATAGGATAGGGGATTGGATAGGATAGGATAGAGGATAGGATAGGATAGAGGATAGGATAGGATAGAGGATAGGATAGGATAGAGGATAGGATAGGATAGAGGATAGGATAGGATGGAGGATACGATCGGATAGAGGATAGGATAGGATAGAGGATAGGATAGGATAGAGGATAGAGGATAGGATAGCATAGAGGATAGGATAGGATAGAGGATAGGATAGGATAGAGGATGGGATAGGATAGAGGATAGGATAGGGTAGAGGATTGGATAGAGGATAGGATAGGATAGAGGAATGGATAGGATAGAGGATTGGATAGGATAGAGGATAGATGATAGGATAGGATTGAGGATTGGATAGGATACAGGATAGGATAGGATAGAGGATAGGATAGGATAGAGGATAGGATAGGATAGAGGATAGGTTCGGATAGAGGATAGGATAGGATAGAGGATAGGATAGGATAGAGGATAGGATAGGATAGAGGATGGGATATGATAGAGGATAGGATAGGATAGAGGATTGGATAGAGGATAGGATAGGATAGAGGATAGGATAGGTTAGAGGATTGGATAGAGGATAGGATAGGATAGAAGATAGGATAGGATAGAGGATAGGATAGCATAGAGGATAGGATAGGATAGAGGATAGGATAGGATAGAGGATAGGATAGGATAGAGGATGGGATAGGATAGAGGATAGGATAGGGTAGAGGATTGGATAGGATAGAGGATAGATGATAGGATAGGATTGAGGATTGTATAGGATACAGGATAGGATAGGATAGAGGATAGGATACAGGATAGGATAGGATAGAAGATAGGATAGGACAGAGGATAGGATAGGATAGGATAGAGGATAGGATAGACGATAGGATAGGATAGAGGATAGGATAGGATAGAGTATAGGATAGGGGATTAGATATGATAGATTATAGGATAGGATAGAAGATAGGATAGGATAGAGGATAGGATAGGATAGAGGATAGGATAGCATAGAGGATAGGGTAGGATAGAGGATAGGATAGGATAGAGGATATTATAGGATAGAGGATATGATAGGATAGAGGAATGGATAGGATAGAGGATTGGATAGGATAGAGGATAGATGATAGGATAGGATTGAGGATTGGATAGGATACAGGATAGGATAGGATAGAGGATAGGATAGGGGATTTGATAGGATAGAGGATAGGATAGCATAGAGGATAGGATAGGATAGAGGATAGGATAGGATACAGGATAGGATAGGATAGAGGATAGGATAGGATAGAGGATAGGATAAGATAGAGGATAGGATCGGATAGAGGATAGGATAGGATAGAGGATAGGATAGCATAGAGGATAGGATAGGATAGAGGATAGAGGATAGGATAGGATAGAGGATAGGATAGGATAGAGGATAGAGGATCGGATAGGATAGAGGATAGGATAGGATAGGATAGAGGATAGGATAGGGGATTTGATAGGATAGAGGATAGGATAGGATAGAAGAGAGGATAGGATTGAGGATTGGGTAGGCTACAGGATAGGATAGGATAGATGATAGGATAGGATTGAGGATTGGATAGGATACAGGATAGGATAGGATAGAGGATAGGATAGGGGATTTGATAGGATAGAGGATAGGATAGCATAGAGGATAGGATAGGATAGAGGATAGGATAGAGGATAGGATAGAGGATAGGATAGGATAGAGGATAGGATAGGATAGAGGATAGGATAGGATAGAGGATAGGATAGGATAGAGGATAGGATAGGATAGAGGATAGGATAGGATAGAAGATAGGATAGGATAGAGGATAGAGGATCGGATAGGATAGAGGATAGGATAGGATAGAGGATAGGATAGGATAGATGATAGGATAGGATAGAGGATAGGATAGGATAGAGGATAGCATAGGATAGAGGATACGATAGGATAGAGGATAGGATAGGATAGGATAGAGGATACGATAGGATAGAGGATAGGATAGGATAGGATAGAGGATAGGATAGGATAGAGGATAGGATAGGATAGAGGATAGGATAGCATAGAGGATAGGATAGGATAGAGGATAGGATAGGATAGAGGATAGGATAGGATAGAGGATGGGATAGGATAGAGGATAGGATAGGTTAGAGGATTGGATAGAGGATAGGATAGGATAGAGGATAGATGATAGGATAGGATTGAGGATTGGATAGGATACAGGATACGATAGGATAGAGGATAGGATAGGATAGGATAGAGGATAGGATAGGATAGAGGATAGGATAGGATAGAGGATAGGATAGCATAGAGGATAGGATAGGATAGAGGATAGGATAGGATAGAGGATAGGATAGGATAGAGGATGGGATAGGATAGAGGATAGGATAGGGTAGAGGATTGGATAGAGGATAGGATAGGATAGAGGAATGGATAGGATAGAGGATTGGATAGGATAGAGGATAGATGATAGGATTGAGGATTGGATAGGCTACAGGATAGGATAGGATAGAGGATAGGATAGGATAGAGGATAGGATAGGATAGAGGATAGGATCGGATAGAGGATAGGATAGGATAGAGGATAGGATAGGATAGAGGATAGGATAGGATAGAGGATAGGATAGGATAGAGGATTGGATAGAGGATAGGATAGGATAGAGGAATGGATAGGATAGAGGATTGGATAGGATTGAGGATAGATGATAGGGTAGGATAGAGGATTGGATAGGATACAGGATAGGATAGGATAGAGGATAGGATAGGGGATTTGATAGGATAGAGGATAGGATAGGATAGAGGATAGATGATAGGATAGGATTGAGGATTGGATAGGATACAGGATAGGATGGGATAGAGGATAGGATAGGGGATTTGATAGGATAGAGGATAGGATAGGATAGAAGATAGGATAGGATAGAGGATTGGATAGAGGATAGGATAGAGAATAGGTTAGGATAGAGAATAGGAACGGATAGATGATATTATGGGATAGAGGATAGGATATGATAGAGTATACGATATTATAGAGGGTAGGATAGGATAGAGCATAGGATAGGGGATTGGATAGGATAGGATAGAGGATAGGATAGAGGATAGGATAGAGGATAGGACAGAGGATAGGATAGGGGATTTGATAGGATAGAGGATAGGATAGGATAGAAGATAGGATAGGATTGAGGATTGGATAGGCTACAGGATAGGATAAGATAGAGGATAGGATAGGATAGAGGATAGGATAGGATAGAGGATAGGATCGGATAGAGGATAGGATAGGATAGAGGATAGGATAGGATAGAGGATAGGATAGGATAGAGGATTGGATAGGATAGAGGATAGATGATAGGATAGGATTGAGGATTGGATAGGATACAGGATAGGATAGGATAGAGGATAGGATAGGGGATTTGATAGGATAGAGGATAGGATAGGATAGAGGATAGGATAGGTTAGAGGATTGGATAGAGGATAGGATAGGATAGAGGATATTATAGGATAGAGGATATGATAGGATAGAGGAATGGATAGGATAGAGGATTGGATAGGATAGAGGATAGATGATAGGATAGGATTGAGTATTGGATAGGATACAGGATAGGATAGGATATAGGATAGGATAGGGGATTTGATAGGATAGAGGATAGGATAGGATAGAAGATAGGATAGGATTGAGGATTGGATAGGCTACAGGATAGGATAGGATAGAGGATAGGATAGGATAGAGGATAGGATAGGATAGAGGATAGGATCGGATAGAGGATAGGATAGGATAGAGGATAGGATAGGATAGAGGATAGGATAGGATAGAGGATAGAGGATAGAGGATAGGATAGCATAGAGGATAGGATAGGATGGAGGATAGGATAGGATAGAGGATAGGATAGGATAGAGGATAGGATAGGATAGAGGATGGGATAGGATAGAGGATAGGATAGGATAGAGGATTGGATAGAGGATAGGATAGGATAGAGGAATGGATAGGATAGAGGATTGGATAGGATTGAGGATAGATGATAGGGTAGGATAGAGGATTGGATAGGATACAGGATAGGATAGGATAGAGGATAGGATAGGATAGAGGATAGGATAGGATAGAGGATAGGATAGGATAGAGGATAGGATAGGATAGAGGATAGGATAGGATAGAGGATAGGATAGGATAGAGGATAGAGGATCGGATAGGATAGAGGATAGGATAGGATAGAGGATATGATAGGACAGAGGAATGGATAGGATAGAGGATTGGATAGGATAGAGGATAGGATAGGATAGAGGATAGGATAGCATAGAGGATAGGATAGGATAGAGGATAGGATAGGATAGAGGATAGGATAGAGGATAGGATAGAGGATAGGATAGAGGATAGGATAGGATAGAGGATAGGATCGGATAGAGGATAGGATAGAGGATAGGATAGGATAGAGGATAGGATAGGATACAGGATAGGATAGGATACAGGATAGGATAGGATACAGGATAGGATAGGATAGAGGATAGGATAGGGGATTTGATAGGATAGAGGATAGGATAGGATAGATGATAGGATAGGATAGAGGATAGGATAGGATAGAGGATAGCATAGGATAGAGGATACGATAGGATAGAGGATAGGATAGGATAGGATAGAGGATAGGATAGGATAGAGGATAGGATAGGATAGAGGGTAGGATAGCATAGAGGATAGGATAGGATAGAGGATTGGATAGGATACAGGAAAGGATAGACTTGCGGATAGATGATAGGGTAGGATAGAGGATTGGGTAGGATACAGGATAGGATAGGATAGAGGATAGGATAGGATGGAGGATAGGATAGGATAGAGGATAGGATCGAATAGAGGATAGGATAGAGGATAGGATAGGTTACAGGATAGGATAGGATAGAGGATAGGATAGGGAATTTGATAGGATAGAGGATAGGATAGGATAGAAGATAGGATAGGATAGAGGATACGATAGGATAGAGGATAGGATAGGATAGAGGATTGGATAGGATACAGGAAAGGATAGACTTGCGGATAGATGATAGGGTAGGATAGAGGATTGGGTAGGATACAGGATAGGATAGGATAGAGGATAGGATAGGATGGAGGATAGGATAGGATAGAGGTTAGGATCGAATAGAGGATAGGATAGAGGATAGGATAGGATACAGGATAGGATAGGATAGAGGATAGGATAGGGGATTTGATAGGATAGAGGATAGGATAGGATAGATGATAGGATAGGATAGAGGATAGGATAGGATAGAGGATAGCATAGGATAGAGGATAGGATAGGATAGAGGATAGCATAGGATAGAGGATAGGATAGGATAGAGGATAGGGTAGTATAGGACAGAGGATAGGATAGGATAGAGGATAGGATAGCATAGAGGATAGGATAGGATAGAGGATAGGATAGGATAGAGGATAGGATCGGATAGAGGATAGGATAGGATAGAGGATAGGATAGGATAGAGGATAGGATAGGATACAGGATAGGATAGGATAGATAATAGGATAGGGGATTTGATAGGATAGAGGATAGGATAGGATAGATGATAGGATAGGACAGAGGATAGGATAGGATAGAGGATAGCATAGGATAGAGGATACGATAGGATAGAGGATAGGATAGGATAGGATAGAGGATAGGATAGGATAGAGGATAGGATAGGATAGAGGATAGGATAGCATAGAGGATAGGATAGGATAGAGGATAGGATAGGATAGAGGATAGGATAGGATAGAGGATGGGATAGGATAGAGGATAGGATAGGGTAGAGGATTGGATAGAGGATAGGATAGGATAGAGGAATGGATAGGATAGAGGATTGGATAGGATAGAGGATAGATGATAGGATAGGATTGAGGATTGGATAGGATACAGGATAGGATAGGATAGAGGATAGGATAGGATAGAGGATGGGATAGGATAGAGGATAGGATCGGATAGAGGATAGGATAGGATAGAGCATAGGATAGGATAGAGGATAGGATAGGATAGAGGATGGGATAGGATAGAGGATAGGATAGGATAGAGGATTGGATAGAGGATAGGATAGGATAGAGGATAGGATAGGTTAGAGGATTGGATAGAGGATAGGATAGGATAGAGGATATTATAGGATAGAGGATATGATAGGATAGAGGATAGGATAGGATAGAGGATAGGATCGGATAGAGGATAGGATAGGATAGAGGATAGGATAGCATAGAGGATAGGATAGGATAGAGGATAGAGGATAGGATAGGATAGAGGATAGGATAGGATAGAGGATAGGATAGGATAGAGGATAGGATAGGATAGAGGATAGGATAGGATAGAGGATAGGATAGGATAGAGGATAGGATAGGATAGAGGATAGGATAGGATAGAGGATAGAGGATCGGATAGGATAGAGGATAGGATAGGAGAGGATAGAGGATAGGATAGGGGATTTGATAGGATAGAGGATAGGATAGGATAGAAGATAGGATAGGATTGAGGATTGGATAGGCTACACGATAGGATAGGATAGATGATAGGATAGGATTGAGGATTGGATAGGATACAGGATAGGATAGGATAGAGGATAGGATAGGGGATTTGATAGGATAGATGATAGGATAGGATAGAGGATAGGATAGGATAGAGGATAGGATAGGATAGAGGATAGGATAGGATAGAGGATGGGATAGGATAGAGGATACAATAGGATAGAGGATAGGATAGAGGATAGTATAGAGGATAGGATAGAGGACAGGATAGAGGATTGGATCGTATAGAGGATATTTTAGGGTAGAGGATAGGATAGGATAGAAGATATTATAGGATAGACGATAGGATAGGATATAGGATAGGATAGGATAGAGAATAGCATAGTATACATGATATTATTGGAAAGAGGATAGGATATGATAGAGCATACGACATTATAGAGGATAGGATAGGATAGAGGATAGGATAGGTTAGAGGATAGGATAGGATAGTGGATAATATAGGATGGATGATAGGATAGAGGATAGGATAGAGGATTGGATAGGATTGAGTATAGGTTAGGATACAGGATATTATAGGATATAGGATAGGATAGGATAGATGATAGGATACGTTAGAGGATGGGATAGGATAGAGGATACGATAGGATAGAGGATACGATAGGATACAGGATAGGATAGGATAGAGGATAGGATAGGACAAACGGTAGGATAGGATAGAAGATAGGATAGGATAGAGGATAGGATAGAGGATAGGATAGAGGATAGGATAGGATAGAGGATAGGATAGGATAGGATAGAGGATAGGATAGGATAGAGGATAGGATAGGATAGAGGATAGGATAGCATAGAGGATAGGATAGGATAGAGGATAGGATAGGATAGAGGATAGGATAGGATAGAGGTTAGGATAGGATAGAGGATAGAGGATAGGATAGGATAGAGGATAGGATAGGATAGAGGATAGGATAGGATAGAGGATAGGATAGGATAGAGGATAGGATAGGATAGAGGATAGGATAGGATAGAGGATAGGATAGGATAGAGGATAGGATAGGATAGAGGATAGGATAGGATAGAGGATATGATAGGATAGAGGATAGGATAGGATAGAGGATAGGATAGGATAGAGGATAGGATAGGATAGAGGATAGGATAGTGGATAGGATAGGATAGAGGATAGGATAGGATAGAGGATAGGATAGGATAGAGGATAGGATAGGATAGAGAATAGGATAGGATAGAGGATAGAATAGGATAGAGGATAGGATAGGATAGAGGATAGGATAGGATAGTGGATAGGATAGGATAGAGGATAGGATAGGAAAGAGGATAGGATAGGATAGGATAGAGGATAGGATAGGATAGAGGATAGGATAGGATAGAGGATAGCATAGGATAGAGGATACGATAGGATAGAGGATAGGATAGGATAGGATAGAGGATAGGATAGGATAGAGGATAGGATAGGATAGAGGATAGGATAGCATAGAGGATAGGATAGGATAGAGGATAGGATAGGATAGAGGATAGGATAGGATAGAGGATGGGATAGGATAGAGGATAGGATAGGGTAGAGGATTGGATAGAGGATAGGATAGGATAGAGGAATGGATAGGATAGAGGATTGGATAGGATAGAGGATAGATGATAGGATAGGATTGAGGATTGGATAGGATACAGGATAGGATAGGATAGAGGATAGGATAGGATAGAGGATGGGATAGGATAGAGGATAGGATCGGATAGAGGATAGGATAGGATAGAGCATAGGATAGGATAGAGGATAGGATAGGATAGAGGATGGGATAGGATAGAGGATAGGATAGGATAGAGGATTGGATAGAGGATAGGATAGGATAGAGGATAGGATAGGTTAGAGGATTGGATAGAGGATAGGATAGGATAGAGGATATTATAGGATAGAGGATATGATAGGATAGAGGATAGGATAGGATAGAGGATAGGATCGGATAGAGGATAGGATAGGATAGAGGATAGGATAGCATAGAGGATAGGATAGGATAGAGGATAGAGGATAGGATAGGATAGAGGATAGGATAGGATAGAGGATAGGATAGGATAGAGGATAGGATAGGATAGAGGATAGGATAGGATAGAGGATAGGATAGGATAGAGGATAGGATAGGATAGAGGATAGGATAGGATAGAGGATAGGATAGGATAGAGGATAGAGGATCGGATAGGATAGAGGATAGGTTAGGATAGGATAGAGGATAGGATAGGGGATTTGATAGGATAGAGGATAGGATAGGATAGAAGATAGGATAGGATTGAGGATTGGATAGGCTACACGATAGGATAGGATAGATGATAGGATAGGATTGAGGATTGGATAGGATACAGGATAGGATAGGATAGAGGATAGGATAGGGGATTTGATAGGATAGATGATAGGATAGGATAGAGGATAGGATAGGATAGAGGATAGGATAGGATAGAGGATAGGATAGGATAGAGGATGGGATAGGATAGAGGATACAATAGGATAGAGGATAGGATAGAGGATAGTATAGAGGATAGGATAGAGGACAGGATAGAGGATTGGATCGTATAGAGGATATTTTAGGGTAGAGGATAGGATAGGATAGAAGATATTATAGGATAGACGATAGGATAGGATATAGGATAGGATAGGATAGAGAATAGCATAGTATACATGATATTATTGGAAAGAGGATAGGATATGATAGAGTATACGACATTATAGACGATAGGATAGGATAGAGGATAGGATAGGTTAGAGGATAGGATAGGATAGTGGATAATATAGGATGGATGATAGGATAGAGGATAGGATAGAGGATTGGATAGGATTGAGTATAGGTTAGGATACAGGATATTATAGGATATAGGATAGGATAGGATAGATGATAGGATACGTTAGAGGATGGGATAGGATAGAGGATACGATAGGATAGAGGATACGATAGGATACAGGATAGGATAGGATAGAGGATAGGATAGGACAAACGGTAGGATAGGATAGAAGATAGGATAGGATAGAGGATAGGATAGAGGATAGGATAGAGGATAGGATAGGATAGAGGATAGGATAGGATAGGATAGAGGATAGGATAGGATAGAGGATAGGATAGGATAGAGGATAGGATAGCATAGAGGATAGGATAGGATAGAGGATAGGATAGGATAGAGGATAGGATAGGATAGAGGTTAGGATAGGATAGAGGATAGAGGATAGGATAGGATAGAGGATAGGATAGGATAGAGGATAGGATAGGATAGAGGATAGGATAGGATAGAGGATAGGATAGGATAGAGGATAGGATAGGATAGAGGATAGGATAGGATAGAGGATAGGATAGGATAGAGGATAGGATAGGATAGAGGATATGATAGGATAGAGGATAGGATAGGATAGAGGATAGGATAGGATAGAGGATAGGATAGGATAGAGGATAGGATAGTGGATAGGATAGGATAGAGGATAGGATAGGATAGAGGATAGGATAGGATAGAGGATAGGATAGGATAGAGAATAGGATAGGATAGAGGATAGAATAGGATAGAGGATAGGATAGGATAGAGGATAGGATAGGATAGTGGATAGGATAGGATAGAGGATAGGATAGGAAAGAGGATAGGATAGGATAGGATAGAGGATAGGATAGGATAGAGGATAGGATAGGATAGAGGATAGCATAGGATAGAGGATACGATAGGATAGAGGATAGGATAGGATAGGATAGAGGATAGGATAGGATAGAGGATAGGATAGGATAGAGGATAGGATAGCATAGAGGATAGGATAGGATAGAGGATAGGATAGGATAGAGGATAGGATAGGATAGAGGATGGGATAGGATAGAGGATAGGATAGGGTAGAGGATTGGATAGAGGATAGGATAGGATAGAGGAATGGATAGGATAGAGGATTGGATAGGATAGAGGATAGATGATAGGATAGGATTGAGGATTGGATAGGATACAGGATAGGATAGGATAGAGGATAGGATAGGATAGAGGATAGGATAGGATAGAGGATAGAGGATCGGATAGGATAGAGGATAGGTTAGGATAGGATAGAGGATAGGATAGGGGATTTGATAGGATAGAGGATAGGATAGGATAGAAGATAGGATAGGATTGAGGATTGGATAGGCTACACGATAGGATAGGATAGATGATAGGATAGGATTGAGGATTGGATAGGATACAGGATAGGATAGGATAGAGGATAGGATAGGGGATTTGATAGGATAGATGATAGGATAGGATAGAGGATAGGATAGGATAGAGGATAGGATAGGATAGAGGATAGGATAGGATAGAGGATGGGATAGGATAGAGGATACAATAGGATAGAGGATAGGATAGAGGATAGTATAGAGGATAGGATAGAGGACAGGATAGAGGATTGGATCGTATAGAGGATATTTTAGGGTAGAGGATAGGATAGGATAGAAGATATTATAGGATAGACGATAGGATAGGATATAGGATAGGATAGGATAGAGAATAGCATAGTATACATGATATTATTGGAAAGAGGATAGGATATGATAGAGTATACGACATTATAGACGATAGGATAGGATAGAGGATAGGATAGGTTAGAGGATAGGATAGGATAGTGGATAATATAGGATGGATGATAGGATAGAGGATAGGATAGAGGATTGGATAGGATTGAGTATAGGTTAGGATACAGGATATTATAGGATATAGGATAGGATAGGATAGATGATAGGATAGGATAGAGGATAGGATAGGATAGAGGATAGGATAGGATAGAGGATAGGATAGGATAGAGGATAGGATAGGATAGAGGATAGGATAGGACAAACGGTAGGATAGGATAGAAGATAGGATAGGATAGAGGATAGGATAGAGGATAGGATAGAGGATAGGATAGGATAGAGGATAGGATAGGATAGGATAGAGGATAGGATAGGATAGAGGATAGGATAGGATAGAGGATAGGATAGCATAGAGGATAGGATAGGATAGAGGATAGGATAGGATAGAGGATAGGATAGGATAGAGGTTAGGATAGGATAGAGGATAGAGGATAGGATAGGATAGAGGATAGGATAGGATAGAGGATAGGATAGGATAGAGGATAGGATAGGATAGAGGATAGGATAGGATAGAGGATACGATAGGATACAGGATAGGATAGGATAGAGGATAGGATAGGATAGAGGATAGGATAGGATAGAGGATAGGATAGGATAGAGGATAGGATAGGATAGAGGATAGGATAGGATAGAGGATAGGATAGGATAGAGGATAGGATAGGATAGAGGATAGGATAGGATAGAGGATAGGATAGGATAGAGGATAGGATAGGATAGAGGATAGGATAGGATAGAGGATAGGATAGGATAGAGGATAGGATAGGATAGAGGATAGGATAGGATAGAGGATAGGATAGGATAGAGGATAGGATAGGATAGAGGATAGGATAGGATAGAGGATAGGATAGGATAGAGGATAGGATAGGATAGAGGATAGGATAGGATAGAGGATAGGATAGGATAGAGGATAGGATAGGATAGAGGATAGGATAGGATAGAGGATAGGATAGGATAGAGGATAGGATAGGATAGAGGATAGGATAGGATAGAGGATAGGATAGGATAGAGGATAGGATAGGATAGTGGATAGGATAGGATAGAGGATAGGATATGAAAGAGGATAGGATAGGATAGAGGATAGGATAGGATAGAGGATAGGATAGGATAGAGGATAGGAGAGGATAGAGGATAGGATAGGATAGAGGATAGGATAGGATAGAGGATAGGATAGGATAGAGGATAGGATAGGATAGAGGATAGGATAGGATAGAGGATAGGATAGGATAGAGGATCGGATAGGATAGAGGATAGGATAGGATAGAGGATAGGATAGGATAGAGGATAGGATAGGATAGAGGATTGGATAGAGGATAGGATAGGATAGAGGATAGGATAGGGGATTTGATAGGATAGAGGATAGGATAGGCTAGAAGATAGGATAGGATAGAGGATAGGATAGGATAGAGGATAGGATAGAATAGAGGATAGGATAGGATAGAGGATAGGATAGGATAGAGGATAGGATAGGATATATGATATTATAGGATAGAGGATAGGATAGGATAGAGGATAGGATAGGATAGAGGATAGGATAGGATAGGATAGAGGATAGGATAGGATAGAGGATAGGATAGGATAGAGGATAGGATAGGATATATGATATTATAGGATAGAGGATAGGATAGGATAGAGGATAGGATAGGATATATGATATTATAGGATAGAGGATAGGATAGGATAGAGGATATTATAGGATAGACGATTGGATAGGATAGAGGATAGGATAGGATAGAGGATGGGATAGGATAGAGGATACGATAGGATAGAAGATAGGATAGGATAGAGGATAGGATAGGACAGAGGATAGGATAGGATAGAGTATAGGATAGGATACAGGATATTATAGGATATAGGATAGGATAGGATAGATGATAGGATACGTTAGAGGATGGGAAAGGACAGAGGATACGATAGGATATAGGATAGGATTGGATAGAGGATTAGATAGAGGATATTATAGGATAGAAAATAGGATAGGATAGAGGATAGGATAGGATAGAGGATACGATAGGATAGTGGATAGGATAGGATAGAGGATAGGATAGGACAAACGGTAGGATATGATAGAGGATAGGATAGTCTAGAGGTTAGGATAGGATAGGATAGGATAGGGGATTGGATAGGATTCAGGATAGGATAGGATAGAGGATAGGATAGAGGATAGGATACTATGGAGGATAGGATAGGATAGAGGGTACGATAGGATAGAGGATAGGATAGGATAGAGGATAGGATAGGACAAACGGTAGGATAGGATAGAGGATAGGATATGATAGAGGATAGGATAGGGGATTGGATAGGATAGAAGATAGGATAGGATAGAGGATATTATAGGATAGACGATAGGATAGGATAGAGGATAGGATAGGATATATGATATTATTGGATAGAGGATAGGATAGGATAGAGGATAGGATAGGATAGACGATTGGATAGGATAGAGGATAGGATAGGATAGAGGATGGGATAGGATAGAGGATACGATAGGATAGAGGATAGGATAGGATAGAGGATAGGATAGGACAGAGGATAGGATAGGATAGAGTATAGGATAGGATACAGGATATTACAGGATATAGGATAGGATAGGATAGATGATAGGATAAGTTAGAGGATGGGAAAGGACAGAGGATACGATAGGATAGAGGATTAGATAGAGGATATTATAGGATAGACGATAGGATAGGATAGTGGATAGGATAATCTAGAGGTTAGGATAGGATAGGATAGGATAGTGGATTGGATAGGATTCAGGATAGGATAGGATAGAGGATAGGATAGAGGATAGGATACTATGGAGGATAGGATACTATGGAGGATAGGATAGGATAGAGGGTACGATAGGATAGAGGATAGGATAGGATAGAGGATAGGATAGGACAAACGGTAGGATAGGATAGAGGATGGGATAGTATTGAGGATAGGATAGGATATAGGATAGGATAGGATATATGATATTATAGGATAGAGGATAGGATAGGATAGAGGATAGGATAGGATAGAGGATAGGATAGGATATAGGATAGGATAGGATATATGATATTATAGGATAGAGGATAGGATAGGATAGAGGATAGGATAGGATAGAGGATAGGATAGGATAGAGGATGGGATAGGATAGAGGATACAATAGGATAGAGGATAGGATAGGATAGAGGATATTTTAGGGTAGAGGATAGGATAGGATAGAGGATAGGATAGCATAGAGGATAGGATAGAGGATATTATAGAATAGAGGAATGGATAGGATAGAGGATTCGATAGAATAGAGGATATTATGGGATAGAGGATTGGATAAGATAGAGGATAGGATAGAGGACAGGATAGAGGATTGGATAGTATAGAGGATATTATAGGATAGAGGATTGGATAGGATGGAGGATTGGATAGGATAGAGGATATTATAGGATAGAGGATAGGATAAGATTGAGGATAGGATAGGGGATTGGATAGGATAGAGGATAGGATAGGATAGAGTATAGGATAGGATACAGGATATTATAGGATATAGGATAGGATAGGATAGATGATAGGATACGTTAGAGGATGGGATATGATAGAGGATACGATAGGATAGAGGATACGATAGGATAGAGGATAAGATATGATAGAGGATAGGATAGGACAAACGGTAGGATAGGATAGAGGATAGGATAGGCTAGAGGATACGATAGGATAGAGGATAGGATAGGATAGAGGATAGGATAGGATAGGATAGATGATAGGATAGGAGAGAGGATACGATAGGATAGTGGATTGGATAGAATAGAGGATATTATGGGATAGCAGATTGGATAAGATAGAGGATTGGATAGGATACATAATAGCATTCAGGATAGAAGAGGATAGAGGATTGGATAGAATAGAGGATATTATGGGATAGAGGATTGGATAAGATAGAGGATTGGATAGGATACATAATAGCATTCAGGATAGGATAGGATAGAGGATATTATAGGATAGACGATTGGATAGGATAGAGGATAGGATAGAGGATAGTATAGAGGATAGGATAGAGGACAGGATAGAGGATTGGATAGTATAGAGGATATTATAGGATAGAGGATTGGATAGGATAGAGGATAGGATAGGATAGAGGATATTATAGGATAGACGATAGGATAGGATAGAGGATAGGATATCATAGGGATACGATAGGATAGAGGATAGGATAGGATAGAGGACAGGATGGGATAGAGGATATGATAGGATAGAAAATAGGATACAACAGAGGATAGGATAGGATAGAGGATATTATAGGATAGACGATAGGATAGGATAGAGGATGGGATAGGATAGAGGATAGGATAGAGGATTGGATAGGATAGAGGATATTACAGAATAGAGGAATGGATAGGATAGAGGATTGGATGGAATAGAGGATATTATGGGATAGAGGATTGGATAAGATAGAGGATTGGATCGGATACATAATAGCATTCTGGATAGGATAGGATAGAGGATATTATAGGATAGACGATTGGATAGGATAGAGGATAGGATAGGATTGAGGATAGGATCGGATAGAGGATAGGATAGGATAGAGGATAGGATAGGCTAGAGGATAGGATAGGATAGAGGATACGATAGGATAGAAAATAGGATACAACAGGGGATAGGATAGGATAGAGGATATTATAGCATAAAGGATAGGATAGGATAGAGGATGGGATAGGATAGAGGATAGGATAGAGGATTGGATAGGATAGAGGATATTATAGAATAGAGGAATGGATAGGATAGAGGATTGGATAGAATAGAGGATATTATGGGATAGAGGATTGGATAAGATAGAGGATAGGATAGGATAGAGGATAGGATAGGATATAGGATAGGATAGGATATATGATATTATAGGATAGAGGATAGGATAGGATAGAGGATAGGATATAATAGAGGATAGGATAGGATAGAGGATATTATGGGATAGAGGATTGGATAAGATAGAGGATTGGATAGGATACATAATAGCATTCAGGATAGGATAGGATAGAGGATATTATAGGATAGACGATTGGATAGGATAGAGGATAGGATAGGATTGAGGATAGGATAGGATAGAGGATAGGATAGGATAGAGGATAGGATAGGATATAGGATAGGATAGGATATATGATATTATAGGATAGAGGATAGGATAGGATAGAGGATAGGATAGGATAGAGGATAGGATAGGATAGAGGATAGGATAGGATAGAGGATGGGATAGGATAGAGGATACAATAGGATAGAGGATAGGATAGGATAGAGGATATTTTAGGGTAGAGGATAGGATAGGATAGAGGATAGGATAGCATAGAGGATAGGATAGAGGATTGGATAGAGGATATTATAGAATAGAGGAATGGATAGGATAGAGGATAGGATAGGATAGAGGATATTATAGGATAGACGATAGGATAGGATAGAGGATAGGATATCATAGGGATACGATAGGATAGAGGATAGGATAGGATAGAGGACAGGATGGGATAGAGGATATGATAGGATAGAAAATAGGATACAACAGAGGATAGGATAGGATAGAGGATATTATAGGATAGACGATAGGATAGGATAGAGGATGGGATAGGATAGAGGATAGGATAGAGGATTGGATAGGATAGAGGATATTACAGAATAGAGGAATGGATAGGATAGAGGATTGGATGGAATAGAGGATATTATGGGATAGAGGATTGGATAAGATAGAGGATTGGATCGGATACATAATAGCATTCTGGATAGGATAGGATAGAGGATATTATAGGATAGACGATTGGATAGGATAGAGGATAGGATAGGATTGAGGATAGGATCGGATAGAGGATAGGATAGGATAGAGGATAGGATAGGCTAGAGGATAGGATAGGATAGAGGATACGATAGGATAGAAAATAGGATACAACAGGGGATAGGATAGGATAGAGGATATTATAGCATAAAGGATAGGATAGGATAGAGGATTGGATAGGATAGAGGATATTATAGAATAGAGGAATGGATAGGATAGAGGATTGGATAGAATAGAGGATATTATGGGATAGAGGATTGGATAAGATAGAGGATAGGATAGGATAGAGGATAGGATAGGATATAGGATAGGATAGGATATATGATATTATAGGATAGAGGATAGGATAGGATAGAGGATAGGATATAATAGAGGATAGGATAGGATAGAGGATATTATGGGATAGAGGATTGGATAAGATAGAGGATTGGATAGGATACATAATAGCATTCAGGATAGGATAGGATAGAGGATATTATAGGATAGACGATTGGATAGGATAGAGGATAGGATAGGATTGAGGATAGGATAGGATAGAGGATAGGATAGGATAGAGGATAGGATAGGATATAGGATAGGATAGGATATATGATATTATAGGATAGAGGATAGGATAGGATAGAGGATAGGATAGGATAGAGGATAGGATAGGATAGAGGATAGGATAGGATAGAGGATGGGATAGGATAGAGGATACAATAGGATAGAGGATAGGATAGGATAGAGGATATTTTAGGGTAGAGGATAGGATAGGATAGAGGATAGGATAGCATAGAGGATAGGATAGAGGATTGGATAGAGGATATTATAGAATAGAGGAATGGATAGGATAGAGGATTCGATAGAATAGAGGATATTATGGGATAGAGGATTGGATAAGATAGAGGATAGGATAGAGGACAGGATAGAGGATTGGATAGTATAGAGGATATTATAGGATAGAGGATTGGATAGGATAGAGGATTGGATAGGATAGAGGATATTATAGGATAGAGGATAGGATAAGATTGAGGATAGGATAGGGGATTGGATAGGATAGAGGATAGGATAGGATAGAGTATAGGATAGGATACAGGATATTATAGGATATAGGATAGGATAGGATAGATGATAGGATACGTTAGAGGATGGGATAGGATAGAGGATACGATAGGATAGAGGATAGGATAGGATAGAGGATAGGATAGGATAGATGATAGGATAGGAGAGAGGATACGATAGGATAGAGGATTGGATAGAATAGAGGATATTATGGGATAGAAGATTGGATAAGATAGAGGATTGGATAGGATACATAATAGCATTCAGGATAGAAGAGGATAGAGGATATTACAGGATAGAGGAATGGATAGGATAGAGGATTGGATAGAATAGAGGATATTATGGGATAGAGGATTGGATAAGATAGAGGATTGGATAGGATACATAATAGCATTCAGGATAGGATAGGATAGAGGATATTATAGGATAGACGATTGGATAGGATAGAGGATAGGATAGAGGATAGTATAGAGGATAGGATAGAGGACAGGATAGAGGATTGGATAGTATGGAGGATATTATAGGATAGAGGATTGGATAGGATAGAGGATTGGATAGGATAGAGGATATTATAGGATAGAGGATAGGATAAGATTGAGGATAGGATAGGGGATTGGATAGGATAGAGGATAGGATAGGATAGAGGATATTATAGGATAGACGATAGGATAGGATAGAGGATAGGATATCATAGGGATACGATAGGATAGAGGATAGGATAGGATAGAGGACAGGATGGGATAGAATATAGGATAGGATAGAAAATAGGATACAACAGAGGATAGGATAGGATAGAGGATATTATAGGATAGAGGATAGGATAGGATAGAGGATGGGATAGGATAGAGGATAGGATAGAGGATTGGATAGGATAGAGGATATTACAGAATAGAGGAATGGATAGGATAGAGGATTGGATGGAATAGAGGATATTATGGGATAGAGGATTGGATAAGATAGAGGATTGGATCGGATACATAATAGCATTCTGGATAGGATAGGATAGATGATATTATAGGATAGACGATTGGATAGGATAGAGGATAGGATAGGATTGAGGATAGGATCGGATAGAGGATAGGATAGGATAGAGGATAGGATAGGCTAGAGGATAGGATAGGATAGAGGATACGATAGGATAGAAAATAGGATACAACAGAGGATAGGATAGGATAGAGGATATTATAGGATAAAGGATAGGATAGGATAGAGGATGGGTTAGGATAGAGGATAGGATAGAGGATTGGATAGGATAGAGGATATTATAGAATAGAGGAATGGATAGGATAGAGGATTGGATAGAATAGAGGATATTATGGGATAGAGGATTGGATAAGATAGAGGATTGGATAGGATACATAATAGCATTCAGGATAGGATAGGATAGAGGATATTATAGGATAGACGATTGGATAGGATAGAGGATAGGATAGGATTGAGGATAGGATAGGATAGAGGATAAGATAGGTTAGAGGATAGGATAGGCTAGAGGATAGGATAGGATAGAGGATAGGATAGGATAGAGGATAGGATAGGATAGAGGATAGAATAGGATAGAGGATAGGATAGGAAAGAGGATAGGATAGTACAGAGGATAGGATAGTACAGAGGATAGGATAGGATAGAGGATTGGATAGGATAGAGGATATTATAGGATAAAGGATAGGATAGGATACAGGATAGGATAGGATAGAGGATACGATAGGATAGAGGATAGGATAGGACAAACGGTAGGATAGGATTGAGGATAGGATAGGATGGAAGATAGGATAGGAAAGAGGATAGGATAGGGGATTGGATAGTATACAGGATAGGATAGGATAGAGGATTGGATAGGATAGAGGATATTATAGAATAGAGGAATGGATAGGATAGAGGATTGGATAGAATAGAGGATATTATGGGATAGAGGATTGGATAAGATAGAGGATAGGATAGGATAGAGGATAGGATAGGATATAGGATAGGATAGGATATATGATATTATAGGATAGAGGATAGGATAGGATAGAGGATAGGATATAATAGAGGATAGGATAGGATAGAGGATATTATGGGATAGAGGATTGGATAAGATAGAGGATTGGATAGGATACATAATAGCATTCAGGATAGGATAGGATAGAGGATATTATAGGATAGACGATTGGATAGGATAGAGGATAGGATAGGATTGAGGATAGGATAGGATAGAGGATAGGATAGGATAGAGGATAGGATAGGATATAGGATAGGATAGGATATATGATATTATAGGATAGAGGATAGGATAGGATAGAGGATAGGATAGGATAGAGGATAGGATAGGATAGAGGATAGGATAGGATAGAGGATGGGATAGGATAGAGGATACAATAGGATAGAGGATAGGATAGGATAGAGGATATTTTAGGGTAGAGGATAGGATAGGATAGAGGATAGGATAGCATAGAGGATAGGATAGAGGATTGGATAGAGGATATTATAGAATAGAGGAATGGATAGGATAGAGGATTCGATAGAATAGAGGATATTATGGGATAGAGGATTGGATAAGATAGAGGATAGGATAGAGGACAGGATAGAGGATTGGATAGTATAGAGGATATTATAGGATAGAGGATTGGATAGGATAGAGGATTGGATAGGATAGAGGATATTATAGGATAGAGGATAGGATAAGATTGAGGATAGGATAGGGGATTGGATAGGATAGAGGATAGGATAGGATAGAGTATAGGATAGGATACAGGATATTATAGGATATAGGATAGGATAGGATAGATGATAGGATACGTTAGAGGATGGGATAGGATAGAGGATACGATAGGATAGAGGATAGGATAGGATAGAGGATAGGATAGGATAGATGATAGGATAGGAGAGAGGATACGATAGGATAGAGGATTGGATAGAATAGAGGATATTATGGGATAGAAGATTGGATAAGATAGAGGATTGGATAGGATACATAATAGCATTCAGGATAGAAGAGGATAGAGGATATTACAGGATAGAGGAATGGATAGGATAGAGGATTGGATAGAATAGAGGATATTATGGGATAGAGGATTGGATAAGATAGAGGATTGGATAGGATACATAATAGCATTCAGGATAGGATAGGATAGAGGATATTATAGGATAGACGATTGGATAGGATAGAGGATAGGATAGAGGATAGTATAGAGGATAGGATAGAGGACAGGATAGAGGATTGGATAGTATGGAGGATATTATAGGATAGAGGATTGGATAGGATAGAGGATTGGATAGGATAGAGGATATTATAGGATAGAGGATAGGATAAGATTGAGGATAGGATAGGGGATTGGATAGGATAGAGGATAGGATAGGATAGAGGATATTATAGGATAGACGATAGGATAGGATAGAGGATAGGATATCATAGGGATACGATAGGATAGAGGATAGGATAGGATAGAGGACAGGATGGGATAGAATATAGGATAGGATAGAAAATAGGATACAACAGAGGATAGGATAGGATAGAGGATATTATAGGATAGAGGATAGGATAGGATAGAGGATGGGATAGGATAGAGGATAGGATAGAGGATTGGATAGGATAGAGGATATTACAGAATAGAGGAATGGATAGGATAGAGGATTGGATGGAATAGAGGATATTATGGGATAGAGGATTGGATAAGATAGAGGATTGGATCGGATACATAATAGCATTCTGGATAGGATAGGATAGATGATATTATAGGATAGACGATTGGATAGGATAGAGGATAGGATAGGATTGAGGATAGGATCGGATAGAGGATAGGATAGGATAGAGGATAGGATAGGCTAGAGGATAGGATAGGATAGAGGATACGATAGGATAGAAAATAGGATACAACAGAGGATAGGATAGGATAGAGGATATTATAGGATAAAGGATAGGATAGGATAGAGGATGGGTTAGGATAGAGGATAGGATAGAGGATTGGATAGGATAGAGGATATTATAGAATAGAGGAATGGATAGGATAGAGGATTGGATAGAATAGAGGATATTATGGGATAGAGGATTGGATAAGATAGAGGATTGGATAGGATACATAATAGCATTCAGGATAGGATAGGATAGAGGATATTATAGGATAGACGATTGGATAGGATAGAGGATAGGATAGGATTGAGGATAGGATAGGATAGAGGATAAGATAGGTTAGAGGATAGGATAGGCTAGAGGATAGGATAGGATAGAGGATAGGATAGGATAGAGGATAGGATAGGATAGAGGATAGAATAGGATAGAGGATAGGATAGGAAAGAGGATAGGATAGTACAGAGGATAGGATAGTACAGAGGATAGGATAGGATAGAGGATTGGATAGGATAGAGGATATTATAGGATAAAGGATAGGATAGGATACAGGATAGGATAGGATAGAGGATACGATAGGATAGAGGATAGGATAGGACAAACGGTAGGATAGGATTGAGGATAGGATAGGATGGAAGATAGGATAGGAAAGAGGATAGGATAGGGGATTGGATAGTATACAGGATAGGATAGGATAGACGATAGGATAGGATAGAGGATGGGATAGGATAGAGGATACAATAGGATAGAGGATAGGATAGGATAGAGGATAGAATAGGATAGAGGATAGGATAGGAAAGAGGATAGGATAGTACAGAGGATAGGATAGTACAGAGGATAGGATAGTATAGAGGATTGGATAGGATAGAGGATATTATAGGATAAAGGATAGGATAGGATACAGGATAGGATAGGATAGAGGATACGATAGGATAGAGGATAGGATAGGACAAACGGTAGGATAGGATAGAGGATACGATAGGATAGAGGATAGGATAGGATAGAGGATACGATAGGATATCAAATAGGATACAACAGAGTATAGGATAGGATAGAGGATATTATAGGATAAAGGATAGGATAGGATAGAGGATGGGATAGGATAGAGGATAGGATAGAGGATTGGATAGGATAGAGGATAGGATAGAATAGAGGACAGGATAGGATAGAGGATAGGATAGGACAGAAAATAGGATACGACAGAGGATATTATAGGATAGACGATAGGATAGGATAGAGGATAGGATAGGATAGAGGATAGGATAGGCTAGAGGATAAGATAGGACAAACGGTAGGATAGGATAGAGGATAGGATAGGCTAGAGGATAGGATAGGATAGGGGATTGGATAGGATAGAGAATATTATAGGATGGAGGATAGGATAAGATTGAGGATAGGATAGGGGATTGGATAGGATAGAAGATAGGATAGGATAGAGGATATTATAGGATAGACGATAGGATAGGATAGAGGATAGGATAGGATAGAGGATACGATAGGATACAGGATAGGATAGGATAGAGGATAGGATAGGGGATTGGATAGGATAGGATAGAGGATATTATAGGATAGAGAATAGGATTGGATATATGATATTATAGGATAGAGGATAGGATAGGATATATGATATTATAGGATAGAGGATAGGATAGGATATATGATATTATTGGATAGAGGATAGGATAGGATAGAGGATAGGATAGGATAGACGATTGGATAGGATAGAGGATAGGATAGGATAGAGGATGGGATAGGATAGAGGATACGATAGGATAGAGGATAGGATAGGATAGAGGATAGGATAGGACAGAGGATAGGATAGGATAGAGTATAGGATAGGATACAGGATATTACAGGATATAGGATAGGATAGGATAGATGATAGGATAAGTTAGAGGATGGGAAAGGACAGAGGATACGATAGGATAGAGGATTAGATAGAGGATATTATAGGATAGACGATAGGATAGGATAGTGGATAGGATAATCTAGAGGTTAGGATAGGATAGGATAGGATAGTGGATTGGATAGGATTCAGGATAGGATAGGATAGAGGATAGGATAGAGGATAGGATACTATGGAGGATAGGATACTATGGAGGATAGGATAGGATAGAGGGTACGATAGGATAGAGGATAGGATAGGATAGAGGATAGGATAGGACAAACGGTAGGATAGGATAGAGGATGGGATAGTATTGAGGATAGGATAGGATATAGGATAGGATAGGATATATGATATTATAGGATAGAGGATAGGATAGGATAGAGGATAGGATAGGATAGAGGATAGGATAGGATATAGGATAGGATAGGATATATGATATTATAGGATAGAGGATAGGATAGGATAGAGGATAGGATAGGATAGAGGATAGGATAGGATAGAGGATGGGATAGGATAGAGGATACAATAGGATAGAGGATAGGATAGGATAGAGGATATTTTAGGGTAGAGGATAGGATAGGATAGAGGATAGGATAGCATAGAGGATAGGATAGAGGATATTATAGAATAGAGGAATGGATAGGATAGAGGATTCGATAGAATAGAGGATATTATGGGATAGAGGATTGGATAAGATAGAGGATAGGATAGAGGACAGGATAGAGGATTGGATAGTATAGAGGATATTATAGGATAGAGGATTGGATAGGATGGAGGATTGGATAGGATAGAGGATATTATAGGATAGAGGATAGGATAAGATTGAGGATAGGATAGGGGATTGGATAGGATAGAGGATAGGATAGGATAGAGGATACGATAGGATAGAAAATAGGATACAACAGGGGATAGGATAGGATAGAGGATATTATAGCATAAAGGATAGGATAGGATAGAGGATGGGATAGGATAGAGGATAGGATAGAGGATTGGATAGAATAGAGGATATTATGGGATAGAGGATTGGATAAGATAGAGGATAGGATAGGATAGAGGATAGGATAGGATATAGGATAGGATAGGATATATGATATTATAGGATAGAGGATAGGATAGGATAGAGGATAGGATATAATAGAGGATAGGATAGGATAGAGGATATTATGGGATAGAGGATTGGATAAGATAGAGGATTGGATAGGATACATAATAGCATTCAGGATAGGATAGGATAGAGGATATTATAGGATAGACGATTGGATAGGATAGAGGATAGGATAGGATTGAGGATAGGATAGGATAGAGGATAGGATAGGATAGAGGATAGGATAGGATATAGGATAGGATAGGATATATGATATTATAGGATAGAGGATAGGATAGGATAGAGGATAGGATAGGATAGAGGATAGGATAGGATAGAGGATAGGATAGGATAGAGGATGGGATAGGATAGAGGATACAATAGGATAGAGGATAGGATAGGATAGAGGATATTTTAGGGTAGAGGATAGGATAGGATAGAGGATAGGATAGCATAGAGGATAGGATAGAGGATTGGATAGAGGATATTATAGAATAGAGGAATGGATAGGATAGAGGATTCGATAGAATAGAGGATATTATGGGATAGAGGATTGGATAAGATAGAGGATAGGATAGAGGACAGGATAGAGGATTGGATAGTATAGAGGATATTATAGGATAGAGGATTGGATAGGATAGAGGATTGGATAGGATAGAGGATATTATAGGATAGAGGATAGGATAAGATTGAGGATAGGATAGGGGATTGGATAGGATAGAGGATAGGATAGGATAGAGTATAGGATAGGATACAGGATATTATAGGATATAGGATAGGATAGGATAGATGATAGGATACGTTAGAGGATGGGATAGGATAGAGGATACGATAGGATAGAGGATAGGATAGGATAGAGGATAGGATAGGATAGATGATAGGATAGGAGAGAGGATACGATAGGATAGAGGATTGGATAGAATAGAGGATATTATGGGATAGAAGATTGGATAAGATAGAGGATTGGATAGGATACATAATAGCATTCAGGATAGAAGAGGATAGAGGATATTACAGGATAGAGGAATGGATAGGATAGAGGATTGGATAGAATAGAGGATATTATGGGATAGAGGATTGGATAAGATAGAGGATTGGATAGGATACATAATAGCATTCAGGATAGGATAGGATAGAGGATATTATAGGATAGACGATTGGATAGGATAGAGGATAGGATAGAGGATAGTATAGAGGATAGGATAGAGGACAGGATAGAGGATTGGATAGTATGGAGGATATTATAGGATAGAGGATTGGATAGGATAGAGGATTGGATAGGATAGAGGATATTATAGGATAGAGGATAGGATAAGATTGAGGATAGGATAGGGGATTGGATAGGATAGAGGATAGGATAGGATAGAGGATATTATAGGATAGACGATAGGATAGGATAGAGGATAGGATATCATAGGGATACGATAGGATAGAGGATAGGATAGGATAGAGGACAGGATGGGATAGAATATAGGATAGGATAGAAAATAGGATACAACAGAGGATAGGATAGGATAGAGGATATTATAGGATAGAGGATAGGATAGGATAGAGGATGGGATAGGATAGAGGATAGGATAGAGGATTGGATAGGATAGAGGATATTACAGAATAGAGGAATGGATAGGATAGAGGATTGGATGGAATAGAGGATATTATGGGATAGAGGATTGGATAAGATAGAGGATTGGATCGGATACATAATAGCATTCTGGATAGGATAGGATAGATGATATTATAGGATAGACGATTGGATAGGATAGAGGATAGGATAGGATTGAGGATAGGATCGGATAGAGGATAGGATAGGATAGAGGATAGGATAGGCTAGAGGATAGGATAGGATAGAGGATACGATAGGATAGAAAATAGGATACAACAGAGGATAGGATAGGATAGAGGATATTATAGGATAAAGGATAGGATAGGATAGAGGATGGGTTAGGATAGAGGATAGGATAGAGGATTGGATAGGATAGAGGATATTATAGAATAGAGGAATGGATAGGATAGAGGATTGGATAGAATAGAGGATATTATGGGATAGAGGATTGGATAAGATAGAGGATTGGATAGGATACATAATAGCATTCAGGATAGGATAGGATAGAGGATATTATAGGATAGACGATTGGATAGGATAGAGGATAGGATAGGATTGAGGATAGGATAGGATAGAGGATAAGATAGGATAGAGGATAGGATAGGATAGAGGATAGGATAGGATAGAGGATAGAATAGGATAGAGGATAGGATAGGAAAGAGGATAGGATAGTACAGAGGATAGGATAGTACAGAGGATAGGATAGGATAGAGGATTGGATAGGATAGAGGATATTATAGGATAAAGGATAGGATAGGATACAGGATAGGATAGGATAGAGGATACGATAGGATAGAGGATAGGATAGGACAAACGGTAGGATAGGATTGAGGATAGGATAGGATGGAAGATAGGATAGGAAAGAGGATAGGATAGGGGATTGGATAGTATACAGGATAGGATAGGATAGACGATAGGATAGGATAGAGGATGGGATAGGATAGAGGATACAATAGGATAGAGGATAGGATAGGATAGAGGATAGAATAGGATAGAGGATAGGATAGGAAAGAGGATAGGATAGTACAGAGGATAGGATAGTACAGAGGATAGGATAGTATAGAGGATTGGATAGGATAGAGGATATTATAGGATAAAGGATAGGATAGGATACAGGATAGGATAGGATAGAGGATACGATAGGATAGAGGATAGGATAGGACAAACGGTAGGATAGGATAGAGGATACGATAGGATAGAGGATAGGATAGGATAGAGGATACGATAGGATATCAAATAGGATACAACAGAGTATAGGATAGGATAGAGGATATTATAGGATAAAGGATAGGATAGGATAGAGGATGGGATAGGATAGAGGATAGGATAGAGGATTGGATAGGATAGAGGATAGGATAGAATAGAGGACAGGATAGGATAGAGGATAGGATAGGACAGAAAATAGGATACGACAGAGGATATTATAGGATAGACGATAGGATAGGATAGAGGATAGGATAGGATAGAGGATAGGATAGGCTAGAGGATAAGATAGGACAAACGGTAGGATAGGATAGAGGATAGGATAGGCTAGAGGATAGGATAGGATAGGGGATTGGATAGGATAGAGAATATTATAGGATGGAGGATAGGATAAGATTGAGGATAGGATAGGATAGAGGATACGATAGGATACAGGATAGGATAGGATAGAGGATAGGATAGGGGATTGGATAGGATAGGATAGAGGATATTATAGGATAGAGAATAGGATTGGATATATGATATTATAGGATAGAGGATAGGATAGGATATATGATATTATAGGATAGAGGATAGGATAGGATATATGATATTATTGGATAGAGGATAGGATAGGATAGAGGATAGGATAGGATAGACGATTGGATAGGATAGAGGATAGGATAGGATAGAGGATGGGATAGGATAGAGGATACGATAGGATAGAGGATAGGATAGGATAGAGGATAGGATAGGACAGAGGATAGGATAGGATAGAGTATAGGATAGGATACAGGATATTACAGGATATAGGATAGGATAGGATAGATGATAGGATAAGTTAGAGGATGGGAAAGGACAGAGGATACGATAGGATAGAGGATTAGATAGAGGATATTATAGGATAGACGATAGGATAGGATAGTGGATAGGATAATCTAGAGGTTAGGATAGGATAGGATAGGATAGTGGATTGGATAGGATTCAGGATAGGATAGGATAGAGGATAGGATAGAGGATAGGATACTATGGAGGATAGGATACTATGGAGGATAGGATAGGATAGAGGGTACGATAGGATAGAGGATAGGATAGGATAGAGGATAGGATAGGACAAACGGTAGGATAGGATAGAGGATGGGATAGTATTGAGGATAGGATAGGATATAGGATAGGATAGGATATATGATATTATAGGATAGAGGATAGGATAGGATAGAGGATAGGATAGGATAGAGGATAGGATAGGATATAGGATAGGATAGGATATATGATATTATAGGATAGAGGATAGGATAGGATAGAGGATAGGATAGGATAGAGGATAGGATAGGATAGAGGATGGGATAGGATAGAGGATACAATAGGATAGAGGATAGGATAGGATAGAGGATATTTTAGGGTAGAGGATAGGATAGGATAGAGGATAGGATAGCATAGAGGATAGGATAGAGGATATTATAGAATAGAGGAATGGATAGGATAGAGGATTCGATAGAATAGAGGATATTATGGGATAGAGGATTGGATAAGATAGAGGATAGGATAGAGGACAGGATAGAGGATTGGATAGTATAGAGGATATTATAGGATAGAGGATTGGATAGGATGGAGGATTGGATAGGATAGAGGATATTATAGGATAGAGGATAGGATAAGATTGAGGATAGGATAGGGGATTGGATAGGATAGAGGATAGGATAGGATAGAGTATAGGATAGGATACAGGATATTATAGGATATAGGATAGGATAGGATAGATGATAGGATACGTTAGAGGATGGGATATGATAGAGGATACGATAGGATAGAGGATACGATAGGATAGAGGATAAGATATGATAGAGGATAGGATAGGACAAACGGTAGGATAGGATAGAGGATAGGATAGGCTAGAGGATACGATAGGATAGAGGATAGGATAGGATAGAGGATAGGATAGGATAGGATAGATGATAGGATAGGAGAGAGGATACGATAGGATAGTGGATTGGATAGAATAGAGGATATTATGGGATAGCAGATTGGATAAGATAGAGGATTGGATAGGATACATAATAGCATTCAGGATAGAAGAGGATAGAGGATTGGATAGAATAGAGGATATTATGGGATAGAGGATTGGATAAGATAGAGGATTGGATAGGATACATAATAGCATTCAGGATAGGATAGGATAGAGGATATTATAGGATAGACGATTGGATAGGATAGAGGATAGGATAGAGGATAGTATAGAGGATAGGATAGAGGACAGGATAGAGGATTGGATAGTATAGAGGATATTATAGGATAGAGGATTGGATAGGATAGAGGATAGGATAGGATAGAGGATATTATAGGATAGACGATAGGGTAGGATAGAGGATAGGATATCATAGGGATACGATAGGATAGAGGATAGGATAGGATAGAGGACAGGATGGGATAGAGGATATGATAGGATAGAAAATAGGATACAACAGAGGATAGGATAGGATAGAGGATATTATAGGATAGACGATAGGATAGGATAGAGGATGGGATAGGATAGAGGATAGGATAGAGGATTGGATAGGATAGAGGATATTACAGAATAGAGGAATGGATAGGATAGAGGATTGGATGGAATAGAGGATATTATGGGATAGAGGATTGGATAAGATAGAGGATTGGATCGGATACATAATAGCATTCTGGATAGGATAGGATAGAGGATATTATAGGATAGACGATTGGATAGGATAGAGGATAGGATAGGATTGAGGATAGGATCGGATAGAGGATAGGATAGGATAGAGGATAGGATAGGCTAGAGGATAGGATAGGATAGAGGATACGATAGGATAGAAAATAGGATACAACAGGGGATAGGATAGGATAGAGGATATTATAGCATAAAGGATAGGATAGGATAGAGGATGGGATAGGATAGAGGATAGGATAGAGGATTGGATAGGATAGAGGATATTATAGAATAGAGGAATGGATAGGATAGAGGATTGGATAGAATAGAGGATATTATGGGATAGAGGATTGGATAAGATAGAGGATAGGATAGGATAGAGGATAGGATAGGATATAGGATAGGATAGGATATATGATATTATAGGATAGAGGATAGGATAGGATAGAGGATAGGATATAATAGAGGATAGGATAGGATAGAGGATATTATGGGATAGAGGATTGGATAAGATAGAGGATTGGATAGGATACATAATAGCATTCAGGATAGGATAGGATAGAGGATATTATAGGATAGACGATTGGATAGGATAGAGGATAGGATAGGATTGAGGATAGGATAGGATAGAGGATAGGATAGGATAGAGGATAGGATAGGATATAGGATAGGATAGGATATATGATATTATAGGATAGAGGATAGGATAGGATAGAGGATAGGATAGGATAGAGGATAGGATAGGATAGAGGATAGGATAGGATAGAGGATGGGATAGGATAGAGGATACAATAGGATAGAGGATAGGATAGGATAGAGGATATTTTAGGGTAGAGGATAGGATAGGATAGAGGATAGGATAGCATAGAGGATAGGATAGAGGATTGGATAGAGGATATTATAGAATAGAGGAATGGATAGGATAGAGGATAGGATAGGATAGAGGATATTATAGGATAGACGATAGGATAGGATAGAGGATAGGATATCATAGGGATACGATAGGATAGAGGATAGGATAGGATAGAGGACAGGATGGGATAGAGGATATGATAGGATAGAAAATAGGATACAACAGAGGATAGGATAGGATAGAGGATATTATAGGATAGACGATAGGATAGGATAGAGGATGGGATAGGATAGAGGATAGGATAGAGGATTGGATAGGATAGAGGATATTACAGAATAGAGGAATGGATAGGATAGAGGATTGGATGGAATAGAGGATATTATGGGATAGAGGATTGGATAAGATAGAGGATTGGATCGGATACATAATAGCATTCTGGATAGGATAGGATAGAGGATATTATAGGATAGACGATTGGATAGGATAGAGGATAGGATAGGATTGAGGATAGGATCGGATAGAGGATAGGATAGGATAGAGGATAGGATAGGCTAGAGGATAGGATAGGATAGAGGATACGATAGGATAGAAAATAGGATACAACAGGGGATAGGATAGGATAGAGGATATTATAGCATAAAGGATGGGATAGGATAGAGGATGGGATAGGATAGAGGATAGGATAGAGGATTGGATAGGATAGAGGATATTATAGAATAGAGGAATGGATAGGATAGAGGATTGGATAGAATAGAGGATATTATGGGATAGAGGATTGGATAAGATAGAGGATAGGATAGGATAGAGGATAGGATAGGATATAGGATAGGATAGGATATATGATATTATAGGATAGAGGATAGGATAGGATAGAGGATAGGATATAATAGAGGATAGGATAGGATAGAGGATATTATGGGATAGAGGATTGGATAAGATAGAGGATTGGATAGGATACATAATAGCATTCAGGATAGGATAGGATAGAGGATATTATAGGATAGACGATTGGATAGGATAGAGGATATTATAGGATAGACGATTGGATAGGATAGAGGATAGGATAGGATTGAGGATAGGATAGGATAGAGGATAGGATAGGATAGAGGATAGGATAGGATATAGGATAGGATAGGATATATGATATTATAGGATAGAGGATAGGATAGGATAGAGGATAGGATAGGATAGAGGATAGGATAGGATAGAGGATAGGATAGGATAGAGGATGGGATAGGATAGAGGATACAATAGGATAGAGGATAGGATAGGATAGAGGATATTTTAGGGTAGAGGATAGGATAGGATAGAGGGTAGGATAGCATAGAGGATAGGATAGAGGATTGGATAGAGGATATTATAGAATAGAGGAATGGATAGGATAGAGGATTCGATAGAATAGAGGATATTATGGGATAGAGGATTGGATAAGATAGAGGATAGGATAGAGGACAGGATAGAGGATTGGATAGTATAGAGGATATTATAGGATAGAGGATTGGATAGGATAGAGGATTGGATAGGATAGAGGATATTATAGGATAGAGGATAGGATAAGATTGAGGATAGGATAGGGGATTGGATAGGATAGAGGATAGGATAGGATAGAGTATAGGATAGGATACAGGATATTATAGGATATAGGATAGGATAGGATAGATGATAGGATACGTTAGAGGATGGGATAGGATAGAGGATACGATAGGATAGAGGATAGGATAGGATAGAGGATAGGATAGGATAGATGATAGGATAGGAGAGAGGATACGATAGGATAGAGGATTGGATAGAATAGAGGATATTATGGGATAGAAGATTGGATAAGATAGAGGATTGGATAGGATACATAATAGCATTCAGGATAGAAGAGGATAGAGGATATTACAGGATAGAGGAATGGATAGGATAGAGGATTGGATAGAATAGAGGATATTATGGGATAGAGGATTGGATAAGATAGAGGATTGGATAGGATACATAATAGCATTCAGGATAGGATAGGATAGAGGATATTATAGGATAGACGATTGGATAGGATAGAGGATAGGATAGAGGATAGTATAGAGGATAGGATAGAGGACAGGATAGAGGATTGGATAGTATGGAGGATATTATAGGATAGAGGATTGGATAGGATAGAGGATATTATAGGATAGAGGATAGGATAAGATTGAGGATAGGATAGGGGATTGGATAGGATAGAGGATAGGATAGGATAGAGGATATTATAGGATAGACGATAGGATAGGATAGAGGATAGGATATCATAGGGATACGATAGGATAGAGGATAGGATAGGATAGAGGACAGGATGGGATAGAATATAGGATAGGATAGAAAATAGGATACAACAGAGGATAGGATAGGATAGAGGATATTATAGGATAGAGGATAGGATAGGATAGAGGATGGGATAGGATAGAGGATAGGATAGAGGATTGGATAGGATAGAGGATATTACAGAATAGAGGAATGGATAGGATAGAGGATTGGATGGAATAGAGGATATTATGGGATAGAGGATTGGATAAGATAGAGGATTGGATCGGATACATAATAGCATTCAGGATAGGATAGGATAGAGGATATTATAGGATAGACGATTGGATAGGATAGAGGATAGGATAGGATTGAGGATAGGATAGGATAGAGGATAAGATAGGATAGAGGATAGGATAGGCTAGAGGATAGGATAGGATAGAGGATAGGATAGGATAGAGGATAGGATAGGATAGAGGATAGAATAGGATAGAGGATAGGATAGGAAAGAGGATAGGATAGTACAGAGGATAGGATAGTACAGAGGATAGGATAGGATAGAGGATTGGATAGGATAGAGGATATTATAGGATAAAGGATAGGATAGGATACAGGATAGGATAGGATAGAGGATACGATAGGATAGAGGATAGGATAGGACAAACGGTAGGATAGGATTGAGGATAGGATAGGATGGAAGATAGGATAGGAAAGAGGATAGGATAGGGGATTGGATAGTATACAGGATAGGATAGGATAGACGATAGGATAGGATAGAGGATGGGATAGGATAGAGGATACAATAGGATAGAGGATAGGATAGGATAGAGGATAGAATAGGATAGAGGATAGGATAGGAAAGAGGATAGGATAGTACAGAGGATAGGATAGTACAGAGGATAGGATAGTATAGAGGATTGGATAGGATAGAGGATATTATAGGATAAAGGATAGGATAGGATACAGGATAGGATAGGATAGAGGATACGATAGGATAGAGGATAGGATAGGACAAACGGTAGGATAGGATAGAGGATACGATAGGATAGAGGATAGGATAGGATAGAGGATACGATAGGATATCAAATAGGATACAACAGAGTATAGGATAGGATAGAGGATATTATAGGATAAAGGATAGGATAGGATAGAGGATGGGATAGGATAGAGGATAGGATAGAGGATTGGATAGGATAGAGGATAGGATAGAATAGAGGACAGGATAGGATAGAGGATAGGATAGGACAGAAAATAGGATACGACAGAGGATATTATAGGATAGACGATAGGATAGGATAGAGGATAGGATAGGATAGAGGATAGGATAGGATAGGGGATACGATAGGATATCAAATAGGATACAACAGAGTATAGGATAGGATAGAGGATATTATAGGATAAAGGATAGGATAGGATAGAGGATGGGATAGGATAGAGGATAGGATAGAGGATTGGATAGGATAGAGGATATTATAGAATAGAGGAATGGATAGGATAGAGGATTGGATAGAATAGAGGATATTATAGGATAAAGGATAGGATAGGATACAGGATAGGATAGGATAGAGGATACGATAGGATAGAGGATAGGATAGGACAAACGGTAGGATAGGATAGAGGATACGATAGGATAGAGGATAGGATAGGATAGAGGATACGATAGGATATCAAATAGGATACAACAGAGTATAGGATAGGATAGAGGATATTATAGGATAAAGGATAGGATAGGATAGAGGATGGGATAGGATAGAGGATAGGATAGAGGATTGGATAGGATAGAGGATAGGATAGAATAGAGGACAGGATAGGATAGAGGATAGGATAGGACAGAAAATAGGATACGACAGAGGATATTATAGGATAGACGATAGGATAGGATAGAGGATAGGATAGGATAGAGGATAGGATAGGATAGAGGATACGATAGGATATCAAATAGGATACAACAGAGTATAGGATAGGATAGAGGATATTATAGGATAAAGGATAGGATAGGATAGAGGATGGGATAGGATAGAGGATAGGATAGAGGATTGGATAGGATAGAGGATATTATAGAATAGAGGAATGGATAGGATAGAGGATTGGATAGAATAGAGGATATTATAGGATAAAGGATAGGATAGGATACAGGATGGGATAGGATAGAGGATAGGATAGAGGATAGGATAGGATAGAGGATAGGATAGGATAGAGAATATTATAGGATGGAGGATAGGATAAGATTGAGGATAGGATAGGGGATTGGATAGGATAGAAGATAGGATAGGATAGAGGATATTATAGGATAGACGATAGGATAGGATAGAGGATAGGATAGGACAAACGGGAGGATAGGATAGAGGATAGGATAGGCTAGAGGATACGATAGGATAGGATAGGATAGGGGATAGGATAGGATTCAGGATAGGATAGGGGATTGGATTGGATAGAGGATTGGAATAGGATAGAGGATAGTATAGGTTAGGGGATAGGATAGGATTGAGGATAGGATAGGATAGAGGATAGCATAGGATAGAGGATAGGATAGGATAGAGGATAGGATAGGATATTGGATAGGAGAGGATAGTGGATAGGATAGGATAGAGGATAGGATAGGATAGAGGATGGGATAGGATAGAGGATACGATAGGATAGAAGATAGGATAGGATAGAGGATAGGATAGGACAGAGGATAGGATAGGATAGAGTATAGGATAGGATACAGGATATTATAGGATATAGGATAGGATAGGATAGATGATAGGATACGTTAGAGGATGGGAAAGGACAGAGGATACGATAGGATATAGGATAGGATTGGATAGAGGATTAGATAGAGGATATTATAGGATAGAAAATAGGATAGGATAGAGGATAGGATAGGATAGAGGATACGATAGGATAGTGGATAGGATAGGATAGAGGATAGGATAGGACAAACGGTAGGATATGATAGAGGATAGGATAGTCTAGAGGTTAGGATAGGATAGGATAGGATAGGGGATTGGATAGGATTCAGGATAGGATAGGATAGAGGATAGGATAGAGGATAGGATACTATGGAGGATAGGATAGGATAGAGGGTACGATAGGATAGAGGATAGGATAGGATAGAGGATAGGATAGGACAAACGGTAGGATAGGATAGAGGATAGGATATGATAGAGGATAGGATAGGGGATTGGATAGGATAGAAGATAGGATAGGATAGAGGATATTATAGGATAGACGATAGGATAGGATAGAGGATAGGATAGGATAGAGGATAGGATAGGCTAGAGGATAAGATAGGACAAACGGTAGGATAGGATAGAGGATAGGATAGGCTAGAGGATAGGATAGGATAGGGGATTGGATAGGATAGAGAATATTATAGGATGGAGGATAGGATAAGATTGAGGATAGGATAGGGGATTGGATAGGATAGAAGATAGGATAGGATAGAGGATATTATAGGATAGACGATAGGATAGGATAGAGGATAGGATAGGATAGAGGATACGATAGGATACAGGATAGGATAGGATAGAGGATAGGATAGGGGATTGGATAGGATAGGATAGAGGATATTATAGGATAGAGAATAGGATTGGATATATGATATTATAGGATAGAGGATAGGATAGGATATATGATATTATTGGATAGAGGATAGGATAGGATAGAGGATAGGATAGGATAGACGATTGGATAGGATAGAGGATAGGATAGGATAGAGGATGGGATAGGATAGAGGATACGATAGGATAGAGGATAGGATAGGATAGAGGATAGGATAGGACAGAGGATAGGATAGGATAGAGTATAGGATAGGATACAGGATATTACAGGATATAGGATAGGATAGGATAGATGATAGGATAAGTTAGAGGATGGGAAAGGACAGAGGATACGATAGGATAGAGGATTAGATAGAGGATATTATAGGATAGACGATAGGATAGGATAGTGGATAGGATAATCTAGAGGTTAGGATAGGATAGGATAGGATAGTGGATTGGATAGGATTCAGGATAGGATAGGATAGAGGATAGGATAGAGGATAGGATACTATGGAGGATAGGATAGGATAGAGGGTACGATAGG
This sequence comes from Halictus rubicundus, assembly GCF_050948215.1. Classification (NCBI taxonomy): domain Eukaryota; kingdom Metazoa; phylum Arthropoda; class Insecta; order Hymenoptera; family Halictidae; genus Halictus; species Halictus rubicundus. The sequence continues at coordinate 159,264 of NW_027488675.1, read as the reverse complement.
ATAGAGGATAGGATAGGATAGAGGATAGGATAGGACAAACGGTAGGATAGGATAGAGGATAGGATAGGATAGAGGATGGGATAGTATTGAGGATAGGATAGGATATAGGATAGGATAGGATATATGATATTATAGGATAGAGGATAGGATAGGATAGAGGATAGGATAGGATAGAGGATAGGATAGGATATAGGATAGGATAGGATATATGATATTATAGGATAGAGGATAGGATAGGATAGAGGATAGGATAGGATAGAGGATAGGATAGGATAGAGGATGGGATAGGATAGAGGATACAATAGGATAGAGGATAGGATAGGATAGAGGATATTTTAGGGTAGAGGATAGGATAGGATAGAGGATAGGATAGCATAGAGGATAGGATAGAGGATATTATAGAATAGAGGAATGGATAGGATAGAGGATTCGATAGAATAGAGGATATTATGGGATAGAGGATTGGATAAGATAGAGGATAGGATAGAGGACAGGATAGAGGATTGGATAGTATAGAGGATATTATAGGATAGAGGATTGGATAGGATGGAGGATTGGATAGGATAGAGGATATTATAGGATAGAGGATAGGATAAGATTGAGGATAGGATAGGGGATTGGATAGGATAGAGGATAGGATAGGATAGAGTATAGGATAGGATACAGGATATTATAGGATAGAGGATTGGATAGGATGGAGGATAGGATAGGATAGAGGATATTATAGGATAGACGATTGGATAGGATAGAGGATAGGATAGGATTGAGGATAGGATCGGATAGAGGATAGGATAGGATAGAGGATAGGATAGGCTAGAGGATAGGATAGGATAGAGGATACGATAGGATAGAAAATAGGATACAACAGGGGATAGGATAGGATAGAGGATATTATAGCATAAAGGATAGTATAGGATAGAGGATGGGATAGGATAGAGGATAGGATAGAGGATTGGATAGGATAGAGGATATTATAGAATAGAGGAATGGATAGGATAGAGGATTGGATAGAATAGAGGATATTATGGGATAGAGGATTGGATAAGATAGAGGATAGGATAGGATAGAGGATAGGATAGGATATAGGATAGGATAGGATATATGATATTATAGGATAGAGGATAGGATAGGATAGAGGATAGGATATAATAGAGGATAGGATAGGATAGAGGATATTATGGGATAGAGGATTGGATAAGATAGAGGATTGGATAGGATACATAATAGCATTCAGGATAGGATAGGATAGAGGATATTATAGGATAGACGATTGGATAGGATAGAGGATAGGATAGGATTGAGGATAGGATAGGATAGAGGATAGGATAGGATAGAGGATAGGATAGGATATAGGATAGGATAGGATATATGATATTATAGGATAGAGGATAGGATAGGATAGAGGATAGGATAGGATAGAGGATAGGATAGGATAGAGGATAGGATAGGATAGAGGATGGGATAGGATAGAGGATACAATAGGATAGAGGATAGGATAGGATAGAGGATATTTTAGGGTAGAGGATAGGATAGGATAGAGGATAGGATAGCATAGAGGATAGGATAGAGGATTGGATAGAGGATATTATAGAATAGAGGAATGGATAGGATAGAGGATTCGATAGAATAGAGGATATTATGGGATAGAGGATTGGATAAGATAGAGGATAGGATAGAGGACAGGATAGAGGATTGGATAGTATAGAGGATATTATAGGATAGAGGATTGGATAGGATAGAGGATTGGATAGGATAGAGGATATTATAGGATAGAGGATAGGATAAGATTGAGGATAGGATAGGGGATTGGATAGGATAGAGGATAGGATAGGATAGAGTATAGGATAGGATACAGGATATTATAGGATATAGGATAGGATAGGATAGATGATAGGATACGTTAGAGGATGGGATAGGATAGAGGATACGATAGGATAGAGGATAGGATAGGATAGAGGATAGGATAGGATAGATGATAGGATAGGAGAGAGGATACGATAGGATAGAGGATTGGATGGAATAGAGGATATTATGGGATAGAAGATTGGATAAGATAGAGGATTGGATAGGATACATAATAGCATTCAGGATAGGATAGGATAGAGGATATTATAGGATAGACGATTGGATAGGATAGAGGATAGGATAGAGGATAGTATAGAGGATAGGATAGAGGACAGGATAGAGGATTGGATAGTATGGAGGATATTATAGGATAGAGGATTGGATAGGATAGAGGATTGGATAGGATAGAGGATATTATAGGATAGAGGATAGGATAAGATTGAGGATAGGATAGGGGATTGGATAGGATAGAGGATAGGATAGGATAGAGGATATTATAGGATAGACGATAGGATAGGATAGAGGATAGGATATCATAGGGATACGATAGGATAGAGGATAGGATAGGATAGAGGACAGGATGGGATAGAATATAGGATAGGATAGAAAATAGGATACAACAGAGGATAGGATAGGATAGAGGATATTATAGGATAGAGGATAGGATAGGATAGAGGATGGGATAGGATAGAGGATAGGATAGAGGATTGGATAGGATAGAGGATATTACAGAATAGAGGAATGGATAGGATAGAGGATTGGATGGAATAGAGGATATTATGGGATAGAGGATTGGATCGGATACATAATAGCATTCTGGATAGGATAGGATAGAGGATATTATAGGATAGACGATTGGATAGGATAGAGGATAGGATAGGATTGAGGATAGGATCGGATAGAGGATAGGATAGGATAGAGGATAGGATAGGCTAGAGGATAGGATAGGATAGAGGATACGATAGGATAGAAAATAGGATACAACAGAGGATAGGATAGGATAGAGGATATTATAGGATAAAGGATAGGATAGGATAGAGGATGGGTTAGGATAGAGGATAGGATAGAGGATTGGATAGGATAGAGGATATTATAGAATAGAGGAATGGATAGGATAGAGGATTGGATAGAATAGAGGATATTATGGGATAGAGGATTGGATAAGATAGAGGATTGGATAGGATACATAATAGCATTCAGGATAGGATAGGATAGAGGATATTATAGGATAGACGATTGGATAGGATAGAGGATAGGATAGGATTGAGGATAGGATAGGATAGAGGATAGAATAGGATAGAGGATAGGATAGGAAAGAGGATAGGATAGTACAGAGGATAGGATAGTACAGAGGATAGGATAGCATAGAGGATTGGATAGGATAGAGGATATTATAGGATAAAGGATAGGATAGGATACAGGATAGGATAGGATAGAGGATACGATAGGATAGAGGATAGGATAGGACAAACGGTAGGATAGGATTGAGGATAGGATAGGATGGAAGATAGGATAGGAAAGAGGATAGGATAGGGGATTGGATAGTATACAGGATAGGATAGGATAGACGATAGGATAGGATAGAGGATGGGATAGGATAGAGGATACAATAGGATAGAGGATAGGATAGGATAGAGGATAGAATAGGATAGAGGATAGGATAGGAAAGAGGATAGGATAGTACAGAGGATAGGATAGTACAGAGGATAGGATAGTATAGAGGATTGGATAGGATAGAGGATATTATAGGATAAAGGATAGGATAGGATACAGGATAGGATAGGATAGAGGATACGATAGGATAGAGGATAGGATAGGACAAACGGTAGGATAGGATAGAGGATACGATAGGATAGAGGATAGGATAGGATAGAGGATACGATAGGATATCAAATAGGATACAACAGAGTATAGGATAGGATAGAGGATATTATAGGATAAAGGATAGGATAGGATAGAGGATGGGATAGGATAGAGGATAGGATAGAGGATTGGATAGGATAGAGGATAGGATAGAATAGAGGACAGGATAGGATAGAGGATAGGATAGGACAGAAAATAGGATACGACAGAGGATATTATAGGATAGACGATAGGATAGGATAGAGGATAGGATAGGATAGAGGATAGGATAGGATAGGGGATACGATAGGATATCAAATAGGATACAACAGAGTATAGGATAGGATAGAGGATATTATAGGATAAAGGATAGGATAGGATAGAGGATGGGATAGGATAGAGGATAGGATAGAGGATTGGATAGGATAGAGGATATTATAGAATAGAGGAATGGATAGGATAGAGGATTGGATAGAATAGAGGATATTATAGGATAAAGGATTGGATAGGATAGAGGATAGGATAGAATAGAGGACAGGATAGGATAGAGGATAGGATAGGATAGAGGATAGGATATCATAGGGATACAATAGGATAGAGGATAGGATAGGATAGAGGACAGGATAGGATAGAGGATAGGATAGGATAGAAAATAGGATATGATAGAGGATAGGATAGGATATAGGATAGGATAGGATATATGATATTATAGGATAGAGGATAGGATAGGATAGAGGATAGGGTAGGATATATGATATTATAGGATAGAGGATAGGTTAGGATAGAGGATAGGATAGGCTAGAGGATAGGATAGGATAGAGGATAGGATAGGATAGAGGATAGGATAGGATTGAGGATAGGATAGGATAGGATAGAGGATAGGATAGGCTAGAGGATAGGATAGGATAGAGGATAGGATAGGCTAGAGGATAGGATAGGATAGAGGATAGGATAGGATAGAGGATAGGATAGGATTGAGGATAGGATAGGATAGGATAGAGGATAGGATAGGATAGAGGATAGGATAGGATAGAGGATAGGATAGGCTAGAGGATAGGATAGGATAGAGGATTGGATAGGATACATAATAGCATTCAGGATAGGATAGGATAGAGGATATTATAGGATAGACGATTGGATAGGATAGATGATAGGACAGGATTGAGGATAGAGGATAGGATAGGATATAGGATAGGATAGGATATATGATATTATAGGATAGAGGACAGGATAGGATATATGATATTATAGGATAGAGGATAGGGTAGGATATATGATATTATAGGATAGAGGATAGGATAGGATAGAGGATAGGATAGGACAAACGGTAATATAGGATCGAGGATAGAATAGGAAATGATAGGATAGGATACGGGATAGGATAGGATAGAGGATAGGGTAGGATAGAGGATAGGATAGGACCAACGTTAGTATAGGATAGAGGACAGAATAGGAAATGATAGGATAGGATACGGGATAGGATAGGATTCAGGATAGGATAGGATAGAGGATAGGGTAGGATATATGATATTATAGGATAGAGGATAGGATAGGATAGAGGATAGGATAGGACAAACGGTAGTATATGATAGAGGATAGAAGAGGAAATGATAGGATAGGATACGGGATAGGATAGGATTGAGGATAGGATAGGATAGAGGATAGGATAGGATAGAGGATAGGATAGGATAGAGGATAGGATAGGATAGAGGATAGGATAGGATAGAGGATAGGATAGGATAGAGGATAGGATAGGCTAGAGGATAGGATAGGATAGAGGATTGGATAGGATACATAATAGCATTCAGGATAGGATAGGATAGAGGATATTATAGGATAGACGATTGGATAGGATAGATGATAGGACAGGATTGAGGATAGAGGATAGGATAGGATATAGGATAGGATAGGATATATGATATTATAGGATAGAGGACAGGATAGGATATATGATATTATAGGATAGAGGATAGGGTAGGATATATGATATTATAGGATAGAGGATAGGATAGGATAGAGGATAGGATAGGACAAACGGTAATATAGGATCGAGGATAGAATAGGAAATGATAGGATAGGATACGGGATAGGATAGGATAGAGGATAGGGTAGGATAGAGGATAGGATAGGACCAACGTTAGTATAGGATAGAGGACAGAATAGGAAATGATAGGATAGGATACGGGATAGGATAGAATTCAGGATAGGATAGGATAGAGGATAGGGTAGGATATATGATATTATAGGATAGAGGATAGGATAGGATAGAGGATAGGATAGGACAAACGGTAGTATATGATAGAGGATAGAAGAGGAAATGATAGGATAGGATACGGGATAGGATAGGATTGAGGATAGGATAGGATACAGGATAGGATAGAATAGAGGATAGGATAGGATAGAGGATAGGATAGGATAGAGGACAGGATAGGGGATTGGATAGTATAGAGGATATTTTACGGTAGAGGATAGGATAGGATAGAGGATAGGATAGTGGATTGGATAGGATAGAGGATATTATAGAATAGAGGAATGGATAGGATAGAGGATTGGATAGGATAGAGGATATCATAGTATAGACGATTGGATAGGATAGAGTATAGGATAGGATAGAGGATATTATAGGATAAAGGATAGGATAGGATAGAGGATGGGATAGGATAGAGGATAGGATAGAGGATTGGATAGGATAGAGGATATTATAGAATAGAGGAATGGATAGGATAGAGGATTGGATAGAATAGAGGATATTATAGGATAAAGGATAGGATAGGATACAGGATGGGATAGGATAGAGGATAGGATAGAGGATAGGATAGGATAGAGGATAGGATAGGATAGAGGATGGGATAGGATAGAGGATACAATAGGATAGAGGATAGGATAGGATAGAGGATATTTTAGGGTAGAGGATAGGATAGGATAGAGGATAGGATAGCATAGAGGATAGGATAGGATTAAGGATAGGATAGGATAGGATAGAGGATAGGTCAGGATAGAGGATAGGATAGGCTAGAGGATAGGATAGGATAGAGGATAGGATAGGATAGAGGATAGGATAGGATAGAAAATAGGATATGATAGAGGATAGGATAGGATAGAGGACAGGATAGGATAGAGGATATGATAGGATAGAAAATAGGATATGATAGAGGATAGGATAGGATATAGGATAGGATAGGATATATGATATTATAGGATAGAGGATAGGATAGGATTGAGGATAGGATAGGATAGGATAGAGGATAGGATAGGATAGAGGATAGGATAGGATAGAGGATAGGATAGGGTAGAGGATAGGATAGGCTAGAGGATAGGATAGGATAGAGGATTGGATAGGATACATAATAGCATTCAGGATAGGATAGGATAGACGATTGGATAGGATAGATGATAGGACAGGATTGAGGATAGAGGATAGGATAGGATATAGGATAGGATAGGATATATGATATTATAGGATAGAGGACAGGATAGGATATATGATATTATAGGATAGAGGATAGGGTAGGATATATGATATTATAGGATAGAGGATAGGATAGGATAGAGGATAGGATAGGACAAACGGTAATATAGGATCGAGGATAGAATAGGAAATGATAGGATAGGATACGGGATAGGATAGGATAGAGGATAGGGTAGGATAGAGGATAGGATAGGACCAACGTTAGTATAGGATAGAGGACAGAATAGGAAATGATAGGATAGGATACGGGATAGGATAGGATTCAGGATAGGATAGGATAGAGGATAGGGTAGGATATATGATATTATAGGATAGAGGATAGGATAGGATAGAGGATAGGATAGGACAAACGGTAGTATATGATAGAGTATAGAAGAGGAAATGATAGGATAGGATACGGGATAGGATAGGATTGAGGATAGGATAGGATAGAGGATAGGATAGGATAGAGGATAGGATAGGATAGAGGATAGGATAGGATAGAGGATAGGATAGGATAGAGGATGGGATAGGATAGAGGATAGGATAGGCTAGAGGATAGGATAGGATAGAGGATTGGATAGGATACATAATAGCATTCAGGATAGGATAGGATAGAGGATATTATAGGATAGACGATTGGATAGGATAGATGATAGGACAGGATTGAGGATAGAGGATAGGATAGGATATAGGATAGGATAGGATATATGATATTATAGGATAGAGGACAGGATAGGATATATGATATTATAGGATAGAGGATAGGATAGGATAGAGGATAGGATAGGACAAACGGTAATATAGGATCGAGGATAGAATAGGAAATGATAGGATAGGATACGGGATAGGATAGGATAGAGGATAGGGTAGGATAGAGGATAGGATAGGACCAACGTTAGTATAGGATAGAGGACAGAATAGGAAATGATAGGATAGGATACGGGATAGGATAGGATTCAGGATAGGATAGGATAGAGGATAGGGTAGGATATATGATATTATAGGATAGAGGATAGGATAGGATAGAGGATAGGATAGGACAAACGGTAGTATATGATAGAGGATAGAAGAGGAAATGATAGGATAGGATACGGGATAGGATAGGATTGAGGATAGGATAGGATAGAGGATAGGATAGGATAGAGGATAGGATAGGATAGAGGATAGAATAGGATAGAGGATAGGATAGGAAAGAGGATAGGATAGGTTAGAGGATAGGATAGGATAGAGGATTGGATAGGATAGAGGATATTATAGGATAGAGGATAGGATAAGATTGAGGATAGGATAGGGGATTGGATAGGATAGAGGATAGGATAGGATAGAGGATATTATAGGATAGACGATAGGATAGGATAGAGGATAGGACAGGATAGAGGATACGATAGGATAGAGGATAGGATAGGATAGAGGAAAGGATAGGATAGAGGATTGAATAGGATAGACGATATTATAGGATACAGGATAGGATAGGATAGGGGATAGGATAGGATTGAGGATAGGATAGGATACAGGATAGGATAGAATAGAGGATAGGATAGGATAGAGGATAGGATAGGATAGAGGACAGGATAGGGGATTGGATAGTATAGAGGATATTTTACGGTAGAGGATAGGATAGGATAGAGGATAGGATAGTGGATTGGATAGGATAGAGGATATTATAGAATAGAGGAATGGATAGGATAGAGGATTGGATAGGATAGAGGATATCATAGTATAGACGATTGGATAGGATAGAGGATAGGATAGGATTGAGGATAGGATAGGATAGCATAGAGGATAGGATAGGATAGAGGATAGGATAGGCTAGAGGATAAGATAGGATAGAGGATAGGATAGGATAGAGGATAGAGGATAGGATAGGATATAGGATAGGATAGGATATATGATATTATAGGATAGAGGATAGGATAGGACAGAGGATAGGATAGGACAAACGGTAGTATAGGAAAGAGGATAGAATAGGATAGGATAGGATAGGATACGGGATAGGATAGGATTTAGGATAGGATAGAGGAGTGAAATAGGATAGAGGATAGGATAGGATAGGGGATAGGATAGGATTGAGGATAGGATAGGATAGAGGATAGGATAGGATAGAGGATAGGATAGGATAGAGGATAGGATATAATAGAGGATAGGATAGGATAGAGGATAGGATAGGATAGAGGATGGGATAGGATAGAGGATGCAATAGGATAGAGGATAGGATAGGATATAGGATAGAATAGGATAGAGGATAGGATAGGAAAGAGGATAGGATAGTATAGAGGATAGGCTAGGATAGAGGATTGGATAGGATAGAGGATATTATAGGATAGAGGATAGGATAGGACAAACGGTAGTATAGGATACAGGATAGAATAGGATAGGATAGGATAGGATACGGGATAGGATAGGATTCAGGATAGGATAGGGGATTGGATAGGATAGATGAGTGAAATAGGATAGAGGATAGGATAGGATAGGGTATAGGATAGGATTGAGGATAGGATAGGATAGAGGATAGGATAGGATAGAGGATAGGATAGGATAGAGGATAGGATAGGATAGATTATAGGATAGGATAGAGGATAGGATAGGGGATTGGATAGGATACAGGATAGGATAGGATAGACGATAGGATACGGGATTGGATAGGATAGACGATAGGATAGGATAGAGGATATTATAGGATAGGATAGGATAGGGTATAGGATAGGATTGAGGATAGGATAGGATAGAGGATAGGATAGGATAGAGGATAGGATAGGATAGAGGATAGGATAGGATAGATTATAGGATAGGATAGAGGATAGGATAGGGGATTGGATAGGATACAGGATAGGATAGGATAGACGATAGGATACGGGATTGGATAGGATAGACGATAGGATAGGATAGAGGATATTATAGGATAGAGGTTAGGATAGTATAGAGGATAGGATAGAGGACAGGATAGAGGATTGGATAGTATAGAGGATATTTTAGGGTAGAGGATAGGATAGGATAGAGGATAGGATAGAATAGAGGATAGGATAGGATAGAGGATAGGATAGGATAGAGGATAGGATAGGATAGAGGATGGGATAGGATAGAGGATACAATAGGATAGAGGATAGGATAGGATAGAGGATAGAATAGGATAGAGGATAGGATAGGAAAGAGGATAGGATAGGATAGAGGATTGGATAGGATACATAATAGCATTCAGGATAGGATAGGATAGAGGATATTATAGAATAGACGATTGGATAGGATAGAGGATAGGATAGGATTGAGGATAGGATAGGATAGGATAGTTGATAGGTTAGGATAGAGGATAGGATAGGCTACAGGATAGGATAGGATAGAGGATAGGATAGGATAGAGGATGGGATAGTATAGAGGATAGGATAGGATAGAGGATTGGATAGGATAGAGGATATTATAGGATAGAGGATAGGATAGGATAGAGGATAGGATAGGATAGAGGATAGGATAGGATAGAGGATAGGATAGGATATATGATATTATAGGATAGAGGATAGGATAGGATAGCGGATAGGGTGGGATATATGATATTATAGGATAGAGGATAGGATAGGATAGAGGATAGGATAGGACAAAAGGTAGTATAGAATAGAGGATAGAATAGGATATGATAGGATAGGATACGGGCTAGGATAGGATTCAGGATAGGATAGGGGATTTGATAGGATAGAGGAGTGAAATAGGATAGAGGATAGGATAGGATAGGGGATAGGATAGGATTGAGGATAGGATAGGATAGAGGATAGGATAGGATAGAGGATAGGATAGGATAGAGGATAGGATAAGATTGAGGATAGGATAGGGGATTGGATAGGATAGAGGATAGGATAGGATAGAGGATATTATAGGATAGAGGATAGGATAGGATAGAGGATGGGATAGTATAGAGGATACAATAGGATAGAGGATAGGATAGGATAGAGGGTAGAATAGGATAGAGGATAGGATAGGAAAGAGGATAGGATAGGGTAGAGGATAGGATAGGATAGAGGATTGGATAGGATAGAGGATATTATAGGATAGAGGATAGCATAGGACAAACGGTAGAATAGGATACAGGATAGAATAGGATATGATAGGATAGGATACGGGATAGGATAGGATTCAGGATAGGATAGGGGATTGGATAGGATAGATGAGTGAAATAGGATAGAGGATAGGATAGGATAGGGGATAGGATAGGATTGAGGATAGGATAGGATAGAGGATAGGATAGGATAGAGGATAGGATAGGATAGAGGATAGGATAGGATAGAGGAGACGATAGGATAGATTATAGCTTAGGATAGAGGATAGGATAGGGGATTGGATAGGATACAGGATAGGATAGGATAGACGATAGGATACGGGATTGGATAGGATAGAGGATAGGATAGGATAGAGGATATTATAGGATAGAGGTTAGGATAGGATAGAGGATAGGATAGGATAGAGGACAGGATAGGATAGAGGATAGGATAGGACAGAAAATAGGATACGACAGAGGATAGGATAGGATAGAGGATACTATAGGATAGAGGATAGGATGGGATAGAGGATGGGATAGGATAGAGGATACAATAGGATAGAGGATAGGATAGGATAGGGGATAGGATAGCATTGAGGATAGGATAGGATAGGATAGAGGATAGGATAGAATAGAGGATGGGATAGGATAGAGGATAGGATAGGATAGAGGATGGGATAGGATAGAGGATAAAATAGGATAGAGGATAGGATAAGATTGAGGATAGGATAGGGGATTGGATAGGATACAGGATTGGATAAGATACAGGAAAGGATAGGATTGAGGACAGGATAGGATAGGATAGAGGATAGGATAGACGATAGGATAGGATAGAGCATAGAATAGGATAGAGGATAGGATAGGATAGAGGATAGGATAGGATAGAGGATAGGATAGGATAGAGGACAGGATAGGATACAGGATTGGATAGGATACAGGAAAGGATAGGATTGAGGATAGGATAGGATGGAGGATAGGATAGGATAGAGGATAGGATAGGATAGAAGATAGGATAGGATAGAGGATAGGATAGGATAGAGGATAGGATAGGATAGAGGATAAGATAGGATAGAGGAGAGGATAGGATAGAGGATAGGATAGGATAGGATAGAGGATAGGATAGGATAGAGGATAGGATAGAGGATAGGATAGGATAGAGGATAGGATAGGATAGGATAGAGGATAGGATAGACGATAGGATAGGATAGAGCATAGGATAGGATAGAGGATAGGATAGGATAGAGGATAGGATAGGATAGAGGATAGGATAGGATAGAGGAGAGGATAGGATAGAGGATAGGATAGGATAGGATAGAGGATAGGATAGGATAGAGGATAGGATAGAGGATAGGATAGGATAGAGGATAGGATAGGATAGGATAGAGGATAGGATAGACGATAGGATAGGATAGAGCATAGGATAGGATAGAGGATAGGATAGGATAGAGGATAGGATAGGATAGAGGATAGGATAGGATAGAGGACAGGATAGGATACAGGATTGGATAGGATACAGGAAAGGATAGGATTGAGGATAGGATAGGATGGAGGATAGGATAGGATAGAGGATAGGATAGGATAGAAGATAGGATAGGATAGAGGATAGGATAGGATAGAGGATAGGATAGGACCTATCTTCTAGGATAGGATAGGATAGAGGATAGGATAGGACAGAGGATAGGGTAGGGGATTTGAAAGGATAGAGGATAGGATAGGATAGAAGATATTATAGGATAGAGGATATGATAGAATAGAGGATAGGATAGGATAGAGGATTGGATAGGATAGAGGATAGGATAGACGATAGGATAGACGATAGGATAGGATAGAGGATAGGATAGACGATAGGATAGGATAGAGGACAGGATAGGATAGAGGATAGGATAGGATAGAGGATAGGGTAGTATAGAGGATAGGATAGGATAGAGGATAGGATAGGATAGAGGATAGGATAGGATAGAGGATAGGATAGAGGATAGGATAGGATAGAGGATAGGATAGGACAGAGGATAGGGTAGGGGATTTGATAGGATAGAGGATAGGATAGGATAGAAGATAGGATAGGATAGAGGATAGGACAGGATAGAGGATAATTTAGGATAGAGGATAGGATAGACGATAGGATAGGATAGAGGATAGGATAGGATAGAGGATAGGATAGGATAGAGGATAGGATAGGATAGAGGATACTATAGGATAGAAGATAGGATAGGATAGAGGATAGGATAGGATAGGATAGAGGATAGGATAGGATAGAGGATAGGATAGGACAGAGGATAGGGTAGGGGATTTGATAGGATAGAGGATAGGATAGGATAGAAGATAGGATAGGATAGAGGATAAGATAGGATAGAGGATAGGATAGGATAGAGGATAGGATAGGATAGAGGATAGGATAGGATAGAGGAGAGGATAGGATAGAGGATAGGATAGGATAGAGGATAGGATAGGATAGAGGATAGGATAGGATAGAGGACAGGATAGGATACAGGATTGGGTGGGATACAGGAAAGGATAGGATTGAGGATAGGATAGGATAGAGGACAGGATAGGATACAGGATTGGATAGGATACAGGAAAGGATAGGATTGAGGATATGATAGGATGGAGGATAGGATAGGATAGAAGATAGGATAGGATAGAGGATACGATAGGATAGAGGATAGGATAGGACCCATCATCTAGGATAGGATAGGATAGAGGATAGGATAGGACAGAGGATAGGGTAGGGGATTTGATAGGATAGAGGATAGGATAGGATAGAAGATATTATAGGATAGAGGATATGATAGGATAGAGGTTAGGATAGGATAGAGGATTGGATAGGATAGAGGATAGGATAGGATAGAGGATAGGATAGGATAGAGGATAGGATAGGATAGAGGATAGGATAGGATAGAGGATAGGATAGGATAGAGGATAGGATAGGATAGAGGATAGGATAGGATAGAGGATAGGATAGGATAGAGGATAGGATAGGATAGAGGATAGGATAGGATAGAGGATAGGATAGGATAGAGGATAGGATAGGATAGAGGATAGGATAGGATAGAGGATAGGATAGGATAGAGGATAGGATAGGATAGAGGATAGGATAGGATAGAGGATAGGATAGGATAGAGGACAGGATAGGATACAGGATTGGATAGGATACAGGAAAGGATAGGATTGAGGATATGATAGGATGGAGGATAGGATAGGATAGAAGATAGGATAGGATAGAGGATACGATAGGATAGAGGATAGGATAGGACCCATCATCTAGGATAGGATAGGATAGAGGATAGGATAGGACAGAGGATAGGGTAGTATAGAGGATAGGATAGGATAGAGGATAGGATAGAGGATAGGATAGGATAGAGGATAGAGGATAGAGGATAGGATAGGATAGAGGATAGGATAGGATAGAGGATAGGATAGACGATAGGATAGACGATAGGATAGGATAGAGGATAGGATAGACGATAGGATAGACGATAGGATAGGATAGAGGATAGGATAGACGATAGGATAGGATAGAGGACAGGATAGGATAGAGGATAGGATAGGATAGAGGTTAGGGTAGTATAGAGGATAGGATAGGATAGAGGATAGGATAGGATAGAGGATAGGATAGGATAGAGGATAGGATAGGATAGAGGATAGGATAGGATAGAGGATAGGGTAGGATAGAGGATAGGATAGGATATAGGATACGATAGGGGATTGGATAGGATACAGGATAGGATAGGATAGACGATAGGATACGGGATTGGATAGGATAGAGGATAGGATAGGATAGAGGATATTATAGGATAGAGGTTAGGATAGGATAGAGGATAGGGTAGGATATATGATATTATAGGATAGAGGATAGGATAGGTTAGAGGATAGGATAGGACAAACGGTAGTATACGATAGAGGAGAGAATAGGATAGGATAGGATAAGATACGGGATAGGATAGGATTCAGGATAGGATAGGGTATTGCATAGGATAGAGGAGTGAAATAGGATAGAGGATAGGATAGGATAGGGGATAGGATAGGATTGAGGATAGGATAGGACAAACGGTAGAATAGGATAGAGGATAGGATAGGACAAACGGTAGAATAGGATAGAGGATAGGATAGGCTGTAGGATAGGATAGGATAGGGGATAGGATAGGATAGGATACGGGATAGGATAGGATTCAGGATAGGATAGGGGATTGGATAGGATAGATGAGTGAAATAGGATAGAGGATAGGATAGGATAGGGGATAGGATAGGATTGAGGATAGGATAGGATAAAGGATAGGATAGGATAGAGGATAGGATAGGATAGAGGATAGGATAGGATAGAGGATACGATAGGATAGATTATAGCATAGGATAGAGGATAGGATAGGGGATTGGATAGGATACAGGATAGGATAGGATAGACGATAGGATACGGAATTGGATAGGATAGAGGATAGGATAGGATAGAGGATATTATAGGATAGAGGTTAGGATAGGATAGAGGATAGGATAGGATAGAGGACAGGATAGGATAGAGGATAGGATAGGACAGAAAATAGGATACGACAGAGGATAGGATAGGATAGAGGATACTATAGGATAGAGGATAGGATGGGATAGAGGATGGGATATTATAGAGGATACAATAGGATAGAGGATAGGATAGGATAGGGGATAGGATAGCATTGAGGATAGGATAGGATAGGATAGAGGATAGGATAGGATAGAGGATGGGATAGGATAGAGGATAGGATAGGATAGAGGATGGGATAGGATAGAGGATAAAATAGGATAGAGGATAGGATAAGATTGAGGATAGGATAGGGGATTGGATAGGATACAGGATTGGATAATATACAGGAAAGGATAGGATTGAGGACAGGATAGGATAGGATAGAGGATAGGATAGACGATAGGATAGGATAGAGCATAGAATAGGATAGAGGATAGGATAGGATAGAGGATAGGATAGGATAGAGGATAGGATAGGATAGAGAACAGGATAGGATACAGGATTGGATAGGATACAGGAAAGGATAGGATTGAGGATAGGATAGGATGGAGGATAGGATAGGATAGAGGATAGGATAGGATAGAAGATAGGATAGGATAGAGGATAGGATAGGATAGAGGATAGGATAGGATAGAGGATAAGATAGGATAGAGGAGAGGATAGGATAGAGGATAGGATAGGATAGGATAGAGGATAGGATAGGATAGAGGATAGGATAGAGGATAGGATAGGATAGAGGATAGGATAGGATAGGATAGAGGATAGGATAGACGATAGGATAGGATAGAGCATAGGATAGGATAGAGGATAGGATAGGATAGAGGATAGGATAGGATAGAGGATAGGATAGGATAGAGGATAGAGGATAGGATAGGATAGAGGATAGGATAGGATAGAGGATAGGATAGGATAGAGGATAGGATAGGATAGAGGATAAGATAGGATAGAGGAGAGGATAGGATAGAGGATAGGATAGGATAGGATAGAGGATAGGATAGGATAGAGGATAGGATAGGATAGGATAGAGGATAGGATAGACGATAGGATAGGATAGAGCATAGGATAGGATAGAGGATAGGATAGGATAGAGGATAGGATAGGATAGAGGATAGGATAGGATAGAGGACAGGATAGGATACAGGATTGGATAGGATACAGGAAAGGATAGGATTGAGGATAGGATAGGATGGAGGATAGGATAGGATAGAGGATAGGATAGGATAGAAGATAGGATAGGATAGAGGATAGGATAGGATAGAGGATAGGATAGGACCTATCTTCTACGATAGGATAGGATAGAGGATAGGATAGGACAGAGGATAGGGTAGGGGATTTGAAAGGATAGAGGATAGGATAGGATAGAAGATATTATAGGATAGAGGATATGATAGAATAGAGGATAGGATAGGATAGAGGATTGGATAGGATAGAGGATAGGATAGACGATAGGATAGACGATAGGATAGGATAGAGGATAGGATAGACGATAGGATAGGATAGAGGACAGGATAGGATAGAGGATAGGATAGGATAGAGGATAGGGTAGTATAGAGGATAGGATAGGATAGAGGATAGGATAGGATAGAGGATAGGATAGGATAGAGGATAGGATAGGATAGAGGATAGGATAGGACAGAGGATAGGGTAGGGGATTTGATAGGATAGAGGATAGGATAGGATAGAAGATAGGATAGGATAGAGGATAGGACAGGATAGAGGATAGGTTAGGATAGAGGATAGGATAGACGATAGGATAGGATAGAGGATAGGATAGGATAGAGGATAGGATAGGATAGAGGATAGGATAGGATAGAAGATAGGATAGGATAGAGGATAGGATAGGATAGAGGATAGGATATGATAGAGGATAGGATAGGATAGAGGATAGGATAGGATAGAGGATAGGATAGGACAGAGGATAGGGTAGGGGATTTGATAGGATAGAGGATAGGATAGGATAGAAGATAGGATAGGATAGAGGATAGGATAGGATAGAGGATAGGATAGGATAGAGGACAGGATAGCATACAGGATTGGATAGGATACAGGAAAGGATAGGATTGAGGACAGGATAGGATACAGGATTGGATAGGATAAAGGAAAGGATAGGATTGAGGATAGGATAGGATAGAGGATAGGATAGGATAGAGGATAGGATAGGATAGAAGATAGGATAGGATAGAGGATAGGACAGGATAGAGGATAGGTTAGGATAGAGGATAGGATAGGCGATAGGATAGGATAGAGGATAAGATAGGATAGAGGATAGGATAGGACAGTGGATAGGGTAGGGGATTTGATAGGATAGAGGATAGGATAGGATAGAAGATAGGATAGGATAGAGGATAGGATAGGATAGAGGATAGGATAGGATAGAGGATAGGATAGGATAGAGAACAGGATAGGATACAGGATTGGATAGGATACAGGAAAGGATAGGGTTGAGGACAGGATAGGATACAGGATTGGATAGGATAGAGGATAGGATAGGATAGAGGACAGGATAGGATACAGGAAAGGATAGGATTGAGGATATGATAGGATGGAGGATAGGATAGGATAGAAGATAGGATAGGATAGAGGATACGATAGGATAGAGGATAGGGTAGGACCCATCATCTAGGATAGGATAGGATAGAGGATAGGGTAGGGGATTTGATAGGATAGAGGATAGGATAGGATAGAAGATATTATAGGATAGAGGATATGATAGGATAGAGGATAGGATAGGATAGAGGATTGGATAGGATAGAGGATAGGATAGACGATAGGATAGACGATAGGATAGGATAGAGGATAGGATAGGATAGAGGATAGGATAGGACAGTGGATAGGGTAGGGGATTTGATAGGATAGAGGATAGGATAGGATAGAAGACAGGATAGGATAGAGGATAGGATAGGATAGAGGATAGGATAGGATAGAGGATAGGATAGGATAGAGGATAGGATAGGATAGAGAACAGGATAGGATACAGGATTGGATAGGATACAGGAAAGGATTGGGTTGAGGACAGGATAGGATACAGGATTGGATAGGATAAAGGAAAGGATAGGATTGAGGATAGGATAGGATAGAGGATAGGATAGGATAGAGGATAGGATAGGATAGAGGATAGGATAGGATAGAGGATAGAGGATAGGATAGGATAAAAGGATAGAGGATAGGATAGGATAGAGGATAGGATAGGACAGAGGATAGGGTAGGGGATTTGATAGGATAGAGGATAGGATAGGATAGAAGATAGGATAGGATAGAGGATAGGACAGGATAGAGGATAGGTTAGGATGGAGGATAGGATAGACGATAGGATAGGATAGAGGATAGGATAGGATAGAGGATAGGATAGGATAGAGGATAGGATAGGATAGAGGATAGGATAGGATAGAGAATAGGATAGGATAGAGGATAGGATAGGATAGAGGATAGGATAGGATAGAGGATAGGATAGGATAGAGGATAGGATAGGATAGAGGACAGGATAGGATACAGGATTGGATAGGATACAGGAAAGGATAGGATTGAGGATATGATAGGATGGAGGATAGGATAGGATAGAAGATAGGATAGGATAGAGGATACGATAGGATAGAGGATAGGATAGGACCCATCATCTAGGATAGGATAGGATAGAGGATAGGATAGGACAGAGGATAGGGTAGGGGATTTGATAGGATAGAGGATAGGATAGGATAGAAGATATTATAGGATAGAGGATATGATAGGATAGAGGTTAGGATAGGATAGAGGATTGGATAGGATAGAGGATAGGATAGACGATAGGATAGACGATAGGATAGGATAGAGGATAGGATAGACGATAGGATAGGATAGAGGATAGGATAGGATAGATGATAGGATAGGATAGAGGATAGGATAGGATAGAGGATAGGATAGGATAGAGGATAGGGTAGGATAGAGGATAGGATAGGATATAGGATAGGATATGATAGAGGATAGGATCGGATAGAGGATAGAGGATAGGATAGGATAGAGGATAGGATAGGATAGAGAATAGGATAGGATAGAGGATATGATAGGATAGTGGATAGGATAGGATAGAGGATTGGATAGGATAGAGGATAGATGATAGGATAAGATAGAGGATTGGATAGGATACAGGATAGGATAGGATAGAGGATAGGATAGGGGATTTGATAGGATAGAGGATAGGATAGGATAGAAGATAGGATAGGATAGAGGATAGGATAGGATAGAGGATAGGATAGGATAGAGGATAGGATAGGATAGAGGATAGTATAGGATAGAGGATAGGATAGGATATAGGATAGGATAGGATAGAGGATAGGATAGACGATATTATAGGATAGAGGATAGGATAGGATAGAGGATAGGTTGGGATAGAGGATAGGATAGAGGACAGGATAGGATAGAGGATAGAGGATAGGATAGGATATAGGATAGGATAGGATAGAGAATAGGATAGGATAGAGGATATGATAGGATAGTGGATAGGATAGGATAGAGGATATGATAGGATAGTGGATAGGATAGGATAGAGGATAGGATAGGGGATTTCATAGGATAGAGGATAGGATAGGATAGAAGATAGGATAGGATAGAGGATAGGATAGAGGATAGGATAGAGGATAGGATAGGATAGAGGATAGGATAGGATTGAGGATAGATGATAGGATAGTATAGAGGATAGGATAGGATAGAGGATAGGCTAGGATAGAGGATAGGATAGAGGATAGGATAGGATAGAGGACAGGATAGGATAGAGGATAGGATAGGATAGAGGATTGGATAGGATACAGGAAAGGATAGACTTGAGGATAGACGATAGGATAGGATAGAGGATTGGATAGGATACAGGATAGGATAGGCTAGACGATAGGATAGGGGATTTGATAGGATAGAGGATAGGATAGGATAGAAGATAGGATAGGATAGAGGATACGACAGGATAGATGATAGGATAGGGGATTTGATAGGATAGATGATAGGGTAGGATAGAGGACAGGATAGAGGATAGGATAGAGAATAGGTTAGGATAGAGAGTAGGATCGGATAGATGATATTATAGGATAGAGGATAGGATATGATAGAGTATACGATATTATAGTGGGTAGGATAGGATAGAGCATAGGATAGGGGATTGGATAGGATAGGATAGAGGTTAGGATAGGATAGAGGATAGGATAGGATAGAGGATAGGATAATATAGAGGATAGGATAGGATAGATTATAGGATAGGATAGAGGACAGGATAGGATAGAGGATAGGATAGGATAGAGGATTGGATAGGATACAGGAAAGGATAGGATAGAGGATAGGATAGGGGATTTCATAGGATAGAGGATAGGATAGGATAGAAGATAGGATAGGATAGAGGATAGGATAGAGGATAGGATAGAGGATAGGATAGGATAGAGGATAGGATAGGATTGAGGATAGATGATAGGATAGTATAGAGGATAGGATAGGATAGAGGATAGGCTAGGATAGAGGATAGGATAGAGGATAGGATAGGATAGAGGACAGGATAGGATAGAGGATAGGATAGGATAGAGGATTGGATAGGATACAGGAAAGGATAGACTTGAGGATAGACGATAGGATAGGATAGAGGATTGGATAGGATACAGGATAGGATAGGATAGACGATAGGATAGGGGATTTGATAGGATAGAGGATAGGATAGGATAGAAGATAGGATAGGATAGAGGATACGACAGGATAGAGGATAGGATAGGGGATTTGATAGGATAGATGATAGGGTAGGATAGAGGACAGGATAGAGGATAGGATAGAGAATAGGTTAGGATAGAGAGTAGGATCGGATAGATGATATTATAGGATAGAGGATAGGATATGATAGAGTATACGATATTATAGTGGGTAGGATAGGATAGAGCATAGGATAGGGGATTGGATAGGATAGGATAGAGGTTAGGATAGGATAGAGGATAGGATAGGATAGAGGATAGGATAATATAGAGGATAGGATAGGATAGATTATAGGATAGGATAGAGGACAGGATAGGATAGAGGATAGGATAGGATAGAGGATTGGATAGGATACAGGAAAGGATAGGATAGAGGATAGGATAGGGGATTTCATAGGATAGAGGATAGGATAGGATAGAAGATAGGATAGGATAGAGGATAGGATAGAGGATAGGATAGAGGATAGGATAGGATAGAGGATAGGATAGGATTGAGGATAGATGATAGGATAGTATAGAGGATAGGATAGGATAGAGGATAGGCTAGGATAGAGGATAGGATAGAGGATAGGATACGATAGAGGACAGGATAGGATAGAGGATAGGATAGGATAGAGGATTGGATAGGATACAGGAAAGGATAGACTTGAGGATAGACGATAGGATAGGATAGAGGATTGGATAGGATACAGGATAGGATAGGATAGACGATAGGATAGGGGATTTGATAGGATAGAGGATAGGATAGGATAGAAGATAGGATAGGATAGAGGATACGACAGGATAGAGGATAGGATAGGGGATTTGATAGGATAGATGATAGGGTAGGATAGAGGACAGGATAGAGGATAGGATAGAGAATAGGTTAGGATAGAGAGTAGGATCGGATAGATGATATTATAGGATAGAGGATAGGATATGATAGAGTATACGATATTATAGTGGGTAGGATAGGATAGAGCATAGGATAGGGGATTGGATAGGATAGGATAGAGGTTAGGATAGGATAGAGGATAGGATAGGATAGAGGATAGGATAATATAGAGGATAGGATAGGATAGATTATAGGATAGGATAGAGGACAGGATAGGATAGAGGATAGGATAGGATAGAGGATTGGATAGGATACAGGAAAGGATAGGATAGAGGATAGGATAGGGGATTTCGTAGGATAGAGGATAGGATAGGATAGAAGATAGGATAGGATAGAGGATAGGATAGAGGATAGGATAGAGGATAGGATAGGATAGAGGATAGGATAGGATTGAGGATAGATGATAGGATAGTATAGAGGATAGGATAGGATAGAGGATAGGCTAGGATAGAGGATAGGATAGAGGATAGGATAGGATAGAGGACAGGATAGGATAGAGGATAGGATAGGATAGAGGATTGGATAGGATACAGGAAAGGATAGACTTGAGGATAGACGATAGGATAGGATTGAGGATTGGATAGGATACAGGATAGGATAGGATAGACGATAGGATAGGGGATTTGATAGGATAGAGGATAGGATAGGATAGAAGATAGGATAGGATAGAGGATACGACAGGATAGAGGATAGGATAGGGGATTTGATAGGATAGATGATAGGGTAGGATAGAGGACAGGATAGAGGATAGGATAGAGAATAGGTTAGGATAGAGAGTAGGATCGGATAGATGATATTATAGGATAGAGGATAGGATATGATAGAGTATACGATATTATAGTGGGTAGGATAGGATAGAGCATAGGATAGGGGATTGGATAGGATAGGATAGAGGTTAGGATAGGATAGAGGATAGGATAGGATAGAGGATAGGATAATATAGAGGATAGGATAGGATAGATTATAGGATAGGATAGAGGACAGGATAGGATATAGGATAGGATAGGATAGAGGATTGGATAGGATACAGGAAAGGATAGACTTGAGGATAGATGATAGGATAGGATAGGGGATAGGGTAGGGGATTTGATAGGATAGAGGATAGGATAGGATAGAGGATTGGATAGAGGATAGGATAGGATAGAGGATATTATAGTATAGAGGATATAATAGGATAGAGGATAGGATAGGATAGAGGATAGGATAGGATAGAGGATAGTATAGGATAGAGGATAGGATATGATAGAGGATAGGATAGGGTAGAGGATAGGATAGGATAGAGGATAGGATAGAATACAGGATAGGATAGGATAGAGGATAGGATATTATAGAGGATAGGATAGAATAGAGGATAGGATAGAGGATAGGATAGAGGATAAGATAGAGAATAGGTTAGGATAGAGAGTAGGAAAGGATAGATGATATTACGAGGATAGAGGATAGGATATGATAGAGTATACGATATTATAGAGGGTAGGATAGGATAGAGCATAGGATAGGTGATTGGATAGGATAGGATAGAAGATAGGGTAGGATAGAGGATAGGATAGGATTGAGGATAGGATAGGATAGAGGATAGGATAGGATAGAGGATAGGATAGGATAGAGGACAGGATAGGATACAGGATTGGATAGGATACAGGAAAGGATAGGATTGAGGATAGGATAGGAAGGAGGATAGGATAGGGTAGAGGATAGGATAGGATAGAGGATAGGGTAGGATAGAGGATAGGATAGGATATAGGATAGGATAGGATAGAGGATAGGATCGGATAGAGGATAGAGGATAGGATAGGATAGAGGATAGGATAGGATAGAGGATAGGATAGGATAGAGAATAGGATAGGATAGAGGATAGGATAGGATAGTGGATAGGATAGGATAGAGGATTGGATAGGATAGAGGATAGATGATAGGATAAGATAGAGGATTGGATAGGATACAGGATAGGATAGGATAGGGGATTTGATAGGATAGAGGATAGGATAGGATAGAAGATAGGATAGGATAGAGGATAGGATAGGATAGAGGATAGTATAGGAAAGAGGATAGGATAGGATATAGGATAGGATAGGATAGAGGATAGGATAGACGATATTATAGGATAGAGGATAGGATAGGATAGAGGATAGGTTGGGATAGAGGATAGGATAGAGGATAGGATAGAGGATAGAGGATAGGATAGGATAGAGGATAGGATAGGATAGAGGATAGGATAGACGATAGGATAGACGATAGGATAGGATAGAGGATAGGATAGGATAGAGGACAGGATAGGATAGAGGATAGGATAGGATAGTGGATAGGATAGGATATAGGATAGGATAGGATAGAGGATAGATGATAGGATAAGATAGAGGATTGGATAGGATACAGGATAGGATAGGATAGAGGATAGGATAGGGGATTTGATAGGATAGAGGATAGGAT
The DNA here is from genome assembly GCF_050948215.1 of Halictus rubicundus. Taxonomy (NCBI): domain Eukaryota; kingdom Metazoa; phylum Arthropoda; class Insecta; order Hymenoptera; family Halictidae; genus Halictus; species Halictus rubicundus. The sequence continues at coordinate 134,616 of NW_027488675.1, read as the reverse complement.
AGGATAGGAGATAGGATAGGATAGAGGATAGGATAGAGGATAGGATAGGATAGAGGATAGGATAGGATAGAGTATAGGATAGGATAGAGGATAGGATAGGATAGAGGATAGTATAGGATAGAGGATAGAATAGGATATAGGATAGGATAGGATAGAGGATTGGATAGGATACAGGATAGGATAGGATAGAGGATAGGATAGGGGATTTGAGAGGATAGAGGATAGGATAGGATAGAAGATAGGATAGGATAGAGGATAGGATAGAGGATAGGATAGAGGATAGGATAGGATAGAGGATAGGATAGGATTGAGGATAGATGATAGGATAGTATAGAGGATAGGATAGGATAGAGGATAGGCTAGGATAGAGGATAGGATAGAGGATAGGATAGGATAGAGGACAGGATAGGATAGAGGATAGGATAGGATAGAGGATTGGATAGGATACAGGAAAGGATAGACTTGAGGATAGATGATAGGATAGGATAGAGGATTGGATAGGATACAGGATAGGATAGGATAGACGATAGGATAGGGGATTTGATAGGATAGAGGATAGGATAGGATAGAAGATAGGATAGGATAGAGGATACGACAGGATAGAGGATAGGATAGGGGATTTGATAGGATAGATGATAGGGTAGGATAGAGGATAGGATAGAGGATAGGATAGAGAATAGGTTAGGATAGAGAGTAGGATCGGATAGATGATATTATAGGATAGAGGATAGGATATGATAGAGTATACGATATTATAGTGGGTAGGATAGGATAGAGCATAGGGTAGGGGATTGGATAGGATAGGATAGAGGTTAGGATAGGATAGAGGATAGGATAGGATAGAGTATAGGATAATATAGAGGATAGGATAGGATAGAGGATAGGATAGGATAGAGGACAGGATAGGATAGAGGATAGGATAGGATAGAGGATTGGATAGGATACAGGAAAGGATAGACTTGAGGATAGATGATAGGATAGGATAGGGGATAGGGTAGGGGATTTGATAGGATAGAGGATAGGATAGGATAGAAGATAGGATAGGATAGAGGATACGACAGGATAGAGGATAGGATAGGGGATTTGATAGGATAGATGATAGGGTAGGATAGAGGATAGGATAGGATAGAGGATAGGATAGGATAGAGGATAGGATAGGATAGAGGATAGGATAGGGGATTTGATAGGATAGAGGATAGGATAGGATAGAGGATAGGATAGGATAGAGGATAGGATAGGATAGAGGATAGGATAGGATAGAGGATAGGATAGGATAGAGGATAGGATAGGATAGAGGATAGGATAAGGGATAGGATAGGATAGACGATAGGATAGGATAGAGGATAGGATAGGATAGAGGATAGGATAGGATAGAGGATAGGATAGGATAGAGGATAGGATAGGATAGAGGATAGGATAGAGGATAGGATAGAGAATAGGTTAGGATAGAGAGTAGGATCGGATAGATGATATTATAGGATAGATGATAGGATATGATAGAGTATACGATATTATAGTGGGTAGGATAGGATAGAGCATAGGGTAGGGGATTGGATAGGATAGGATAGAGGTTAGGATAGGATAGAGGATAGGATAGGATAGAGTATAGGATAATATAGAGGATAGGATAGGATAGAGGATAGGATAGGATAGAGGACAGGATAGGATAGAGGATAGGATAGGATAGAGGATTGGATAGGATACAGGAAAGGATAGACTTGAGGATAGATGATAGGATAGGATGGGGGATAGGGTAGGGGATTTGATAGGATAGAGGATAGGATAGGATAGAAGATAGGATAGGATAGAGGATACGACAGGATAGAGGATAGGATAGGGGATTTGATAGGATAGATGATAGGGTAGGATAGAGGATACTATAGAGGATAGGATAGAGAATAGGTTAGGATAGAGAGTAGGATCGGATAGATGATATTATAGGATAGAGGATAGGATATGATAGAGTATACGATATTATAGTGGGTAGGATAGGATAGAGCATAGGATAGGGGATTGGATAGGATAGGATAGAGGTTAGGATAGGATAGAGGATAGGATAGGATAGGATAGAGGATAGGATAGGATAGAGGACAGGATAGGATAGAGGATAGGATAGGATAGAGGATTGGATAGGATACAGGAAAGGATAGACTTGAGGATAGATGATAGGATAGGATAGGGGATAGGGTAGGGGATTTGATAGGATAGAGGATAGGATAGGATAGAGGATAGGATAGGATAGAGGATAGGATAGGATAGAGGATAGGATAGGATAGAGAATAGGATAGGATAGAGGATAGGATAGGATAGTGGATAGGATAGGATAGAGGATTGGATAGGATAGAGGATAGATGATAGGATAAGATAGAGGATTGGATAGGATACAGGATAGGATAGGATAGGGGATTTGATAGGATAGAGGATAGGATAGGATAGAAGATAGGATAGGATAGAGGATAGGATAGGATAGAGGATAGTATAGGATAGAGGATAGGATAGGATATAGGATAGGATAGGATAGAGGATAGGATAGACGATATTATAGGATAGAGGATAGGATAGGATAGAGGATAGGTTGGGATAGAGGATAGGATAGAGGATAGGATAGAGGATAGAGGATAGGATAGGATAGAGGATAGGATAGGATAGAGGATAGGATAGACGATAGGATAGACGATAGGATAGGATAGAGGATAGGATAGGATAGAGGACAGGATAGGATAGAGGATAGGATAGGATAGAGGATAGGATAGGATATAGGATAGGATAGGATAGAGGATAGGATAGGATAGAGAATAGGATAGGATAGAGGATAGGATAGGATAGTGGATAGGATAGGATAGAGGATTGGATAGGATAGAGGATAGATGATAGGATAAGATAGAGGATTGGATAGGATACAGGATAGGATAGGATAGAGGATAGGATAGGGGATTTGATAGGATAGAGGATAGGATAGGATAGGAGATAGGATAGGATAGAGGATAGGATAGAGGATAGGATAGGATAGAGGATAGGATAGGATAGAGTATAGGATAGGATAGAGGATAGGATAGGATAGAGGATAGTATAGGATAGAGGATAGAATAGGATATAGGATAGGATAGGATAGAGGATTGGATAGGATACAGGATAGGATAGGATAGAGGATAGGATAGGGGATTTGATAGGATAGAGGATAGGATAGGATAGAAGATAGGATAGGATAGAGGATAGGATAGAGGATAGGATAGAGGATAGGATAGGATAGAGGATAGGATAGGATTGAGGATAGATGATAGGATAGTATAGAGGATAGGATAGGATAGAGGATAGGCTAGGATAGAGGATAGGATAGGATAGAGGATAGGATAGGATAGAGGATTGGATAGGATACAGGAAAGGATAGACTTGACGATAGATGATAGGATAGGATAGAGGATTGGATAGGATACAGGATAGGATAGGATAGACGATAGGATAGGGGATTTGATAGGATAGAGGATAGGATAGGATAGAAGATAGGATAGGATAGAGGATACGACAGGATAGAGGATAGGATAGGGGATTTGATAGGATAGATGATAGGGTAGGATAGAGGATAGGATAGTGGATAAGATAGAGAATAGGTTAGGATAGAGAGTAGGATCGGATAGATGATATTATAGGATAGAGGATAGGATATGATAGAGTATACGATATTATAGAGGGTAGGATAGGATAGAGCATAGGATAGGTGATTGGATAGGATAGGATAGAAGATAGGGTAGGATAGAGGATAGGATAAGATTGAGGATAGGATAGGATAGAGGATAGGATAGGATAGAGGATAGGATAGGATAGAGGACAGGATAGGATACAGGATTGGATAGGATACAGGAAAGGATAGGATTGAGGATAGGATAGGAAGGAGGATAGGATAGGATAGAGGATAGGATACTATAGAGGATAGGATAGACGATAGGATAGGATAGAGGATAGGATAGGATAGAGGATAGGATAGGATAGAGGACAGGATAGGATAGAGGATTGGATAGGATACAGGAAAGGATAGGATTGAGGATAGATGATAGGATAGTATAGAGGATAGGATAGGATAGAGGATAGGCTAGGATAGAGGATAGGATAGAGGATAGGATAGGATAGAGGACAGGATAGGATAGAGGATAGGATAGGATAGAGGATTGGATAGGATACAGGAAAGGATAGACTTGAGGATAGATGATAGGATAGGATAGAGGATTGGATAGTATACAGGATAGGATAGGATAGACGAAAGGATAGGGGATTTGATAGGATAGAGGATAGGATAGGATAGAAGATAGGATAGGATAGAGGATACGACAGGATAGAGGATAGGATAGGGGATTTGATAGGATAGATGATAGCTTAGGATAGAGGATAGGATAGAGGATAGGATAGAGAATAGGTTAGGATAGAGAGTAGGAACGGATAGATGATATTATAGGATAGAGGATAGGATATGATAGAGTATACGATATTATAGTGGGTAGGATAGGATAGAGCATAGGTTAGGGGATTGGATAGGATAGGATAGAGGATAGGCTAGGATAGAGGATAGGATAGGATAGTGGATAGGATAGGATAGAGGATTGGATAGGATAGAGGATAGATGATAGGATAAGATAGAGGATTGGATAGGATACAGGATAGGATAGGATAGAGGATAGGATAGGGGATTTGATAGGATAGAGGATAGGATCGGATAGAAGATAGGATAGGATAGAGGATAGGATAGAGGATAGGATAGGATAGAGGATAGGATAGGATAGAGGATAGTATAGGATAGAGGATAGGATAGGATATAGGATAGGATAGGATAGAGGATAGGATAGGATAGAGGATAGGATAGGATAGAGGATAGGATAGGATAGAGGATAGGATAGACGATAGGATATTATAGAGCATAGGATAGGATAGAGGATAGGATAGGATAGAGGATAGGATAGTATAGACGATAGGATAGGATAGAGGATAGGATAGGATAGAGGATAGAGAATAAGATAGGATAGAGGATAGGATAGGATAGAGGATAGGATAGGATAGAGGATAGGATAGGATAGAGGATAGGATAGGATAGAGGATAGGATAGGATAGAGGATAGGATAGGATAGAGGATAGGATAGGATAGAGGATAGGATAGGATAGAGGATAGGATAGGATAGAGGAGAGGATAGGATAGAGGATAGGATAGGGGATTTGATAGGATAGAGGATAGGATAGGATAGAAGATAGGATAGGATTGAGGATAGGATAGGATAGAGGATAGGATAGGATAGAGGATTGGATAGAGGATATGATAGGATAGAGGATATTATAGGATAGAGGATATGATAGGATAGTGGATAGGATAGGATAGAGGATTGGATAGGATAGAGGATAGATGATAGGATAGGATAGAGGATTGGATAGGATACAGGATAGGTTAGGATAGAGGATAGGATAGGGGATTTGATAGGATAGAGGATAGGATAGGATAGAAGATAGGATAGGATAGAGGATAGGATAGGATAGAGGATAGGATAGGATAGAGGATAGGATAAGATAGAGGATAGGATAGGATAGAGGACAGGATAGGATAGAGGATAGGATAGGATAGAGGATAGGATAGACGATAGGATAGGATAGAGGATAGGATAGGATAGAGGATAGGATAGGATAGAGGATAGGATAGGATAGAGGATAGGATAGGATAGAGGATAGGATAGGGGATTTGATAGGATAGAGGATAGGATAGACGATAGGATATTATAGAGCATAGGATAGGATAGAGGATAGGATAGGATAGAGGATAGGATAGTATAGACGATAGGATAGGATAGAGGATAGGATAGGATAGAGGATAGGATAGGATAGAGGATAGGATAGGATAGAGGATAGGATAGGATAGAGGATAGGATAGGATAGAGGATAGGATAGGATAGAGGATAGGATAGGATAGAGGATAGGATAGGATAGACGATAGGATAGGATAGAGGATAGGATAGGATAGAGGATAGGATAGGATAGAGGATAGAATAATATAGAGGATAGGATAGCATAGAGGATAGAATAATATAGAGGATAGGATAGGATAGAGGACAGGATAGGATAGAGGATAGGATAGGATAGAGGATAGGATAGGATAGAGGATAGGATAGGGGATAGGATAGGATAGACGATAGGATAGGATAGAGGATAGGATAGGATAGACTATAGGATAATATAGAGGATAGGATAGGATAGAGGATAGGATAGGATAGAGGATAGGATAGGATAGAGGATAGGATAGGATAGAGGATAGGATAGGATAGAGGATAGGATAGGATAGAGGATAGGATAGGGGATAGGATAGGATAGGGGATAGGATAGGATAGACGATAGGATAGGATAGAGGATAGGATAGGATAGACTATAGGATAATATAGAGGATAGGATAGGATAGAGGATAGGATAGGATAGAGGATAGGATAGGATAGACGATAGGATAGGATAGAGGATAGGATAGGATAGAGGATAGGATAGGATAGATGATAGGATAGGGGATTTGATAGGATAGAGGATAGGATAGGATAGAAGATAGGATAGGATAGAGGATACGACAGGATAGAGGATAGGATAGGGGATTTGATAGGATAGATGATAGGGTAGGATAGAGGATAGGATAGGATAGAGGATAGGATAGGATAGAGGATAGGATAGGATAGAGGATAGGATAAGGGATAGGATAGGATAGACGATAGGATAGGATAGAGGATAGGATAGGATAGAGGATAGGATAATATAGAGGATAGGATAGGATAGAGGATAGGATAGGATAGAGGATAGGATAGGATAGAGGATAGGATAGGATAGAGGATAGGATAGGATAGAGGATAGGATAGGATAGAGGATAGGATAGGGGATTTGATAGGATAGAGGATAGGATAGGATAGAAGATAGGATAGGATAGAGGATAGGGTAGGGGATTTGATAGGATAGAGGATAGGATAGGATAGAAGATAGGATAGGATAGAGGATAGGATAGGATAGAGGATAGGATACGATAGAGGATAGATGATAGGATAGGATAGAGGATAGGATAAGGGATTTGATAGGATAGAGGATAGGATAGGATAGAAGATAGGATAGGATAGAGGATAGGATAGGATAGAGGATAGGATAGGATAGAGGATAGGATAATATAGAGGATAGGATAGGATAGAGGATAGGATAGGAAAGAGGATAGGATAGGATAGAGGATAGGATAGGATAGAGGATAGGATAGGATAGAGGATAGGATAGGGGATTTGATAGGATAGAGGATAGGATAGGATAGAGGATAGGATAGGATAGAGGATAGGATAGGATAGAGGATAGGATAGGATAGAGGATAGGATAGGATAGAGGATAGGATAGGATAGAGGATAGGATAAGGGATAGGATAGGATAGACGATAGGATAGGATAGAGGATAGGATAGGATAGAGGATAGGATAGGATAGAGGATAGGATAGGATAGAGGATAGAATAATATAGAGGATAGGATAGGATAGAGGATAGGATAGGATAGAGGATAGGATAGGATAGAGGATAGGATAGGATAGAGGATAGGATAGGATAGACGATAGGATAGGATAGAGGATAGGATAGGATAGAGGATAGGATAGGATAGAGGATAGGATAGGGGATTTGATAGGATAGAGGATAGGATAGAATAGAAGATAGGATAGGATAGAGGATACGACAGGATAGAGGATAGGATAGGGGATTTGATAGGATAGATGATAGGGTAGGATAGAGGATAGGATAGGATAGAGGATAGGATAGGATAGAGGATAGGATAGGATAGAGGATAGGATAAGGGATAGGATAGGATAGACGATAGGATAGGATAGAGGATAGGATAGGATAGAGGATAGGATAATATAGAGGATAGGATGGGATAGAGGATAGGATAGGATAGAGGATAGGATAGGATAGAGGATAGGATAGGATAGAGGATAGGATAGGATAGAGGATAGGATAGGATAGAGGATAGGATAGGGGATTTGATAGGATAGAGGATAGGATAGGATAGAGGATAGGGTAGGGGATTTGATAGGATAGAGGATAGGATAGGATAGAAGATAGGATAGGATAGAGGATAGGATAGGATATAGGATAGGATAGGATAGAGGATAGGATAGACGATATTATAGGATAGAGGATAGGATAGGATAGAGGATAGGTTGGGATAGAGGATAGGATAGAGGATAGGATAGAGGATAGAGGATAGGATAGGATAGAGGATAGGATAGGATAGAGGATAGGATAGACGATAGGATAGACGATAGGATAGGATAGAGGATAGGATAGGATAGAGGACAGGATAGGATAGAGGATAGGATAGGATAGAGGATAGGATAGGATATAGGATAGGATAGGATAGAGGATAGGATAGGATAGAGAATAGGATAGGATAGAGGATAGGATAGGATAGTGGATAGGATAGGATAGAGGATTGGATAGGATAGAGGATAGATGATAGGATAAGATAGAGGATTGGATAGGATACAGGATAGGATAGGATAGAGGATAGGATAGGGGATTTGATAGGATAGAGGATAGGATAGGATAGGAGATAGGATAGGATAGAGGATAGGATAGAGGATAGGATAGGATAGAGGATAGGATAGGATAGAGTATAGGATAGGATAGAGGATAGGATAGGATAGAGGATAGTATAGGATAGAGGATAGAATAGGATATAGGATAGGATAGGATAGAGGATTGGATAGGATACAGGATAGGATAGGATAGAGGATAGGATAGGGGATTTGATAGGATAGAGGATAGGATAGGATAGAAGATAGGATAGGATAGAGGATAGGATAGAGGATAGGATAGAGGATAGGATAGGATAGAGGATAGGATAGGATTGAGGATAGATGATAGGATAGTATAGAGGATAGGATAGGATAGAGGATAGGCTAGGATAGAGGATAGGATAGGATAGAGGATAGGATAGGATAGAGGATTGGATAGGATACAGGAAAGGATAGACTTGACGATAGATGATAGGATAGGATAGAGGATTGGATAGGATACAGGATAGGATAGGATAGACGATAGGATAGGGGATTTGATAGGATAGAGGATAGGATAGGATAGAAGATAGGATAGGATAGAGGATACGACAGGATAGAGGATAGGATAGGGGATTTGATAGGATAGATGATAGGGTAGGATAGAGGATAGGATAGTGGATAAGATAGAGAATAGGTTAGGATAGAGAGTAGGATCGGATAGATGATATTATAGGATAGAGGATAGGATATGATAGAGTATACGATATTATAGAGGGTAGGATAGGATAGAGCATAGGATAGGTGATTGGATAGGATAGGATAGAAGATAGGGTAGGATAGAGGATAGGATAAGATTGAGGATAGGATAGGATAGAGGATAGGATAGGATAGAGGATAGGATAGGATAGAGGACAGGATAGGATACAGGATTGGATAGGATACAGGAAAGGATAGGATTGAGGATAGGATAGGAAGGAGGATAGGATAGGATAGAGGATAGGATACTATAGAGGATAGGATAGACGATAGGATAGGATAGAGGATAGGATAGGATAGAGGATAGGATAGGATAGAGGACAGGATAGGATAGAGGATTGGATAGGATACAGGAAAGGATAGGATTGAGGATAGATGATAGGATAGTATAGAGGATAGGATAGGATAGAGGATAGGCTAGGATAGAGGATAGGATAGAGGATAGGATAGGATAGAGGACAGGATAGGATAGAGGATAGGATAGGATAGAGGATTGGATAGGATACAGGAAAGGATAGACTTGAGGATAGATGATAGGATAGGATAGAGGATTGGATAGTATACAGGATAGGATAGGATAGACGAAAGGATAGGGGATTTGATAGGATAGAGGATAGGATAGGATAGAAGATAGGATAGGATAGAGGATACGACAGGATAGAGGATAGGATAGGGGATTTGATAGGATAGATGATAGCTTAGGATAGAGGATAGGATAGAGGATAGGATAGAGAATAGGTTAGGATAGAGAGTAGGAACGGATAGATGATATTATAGGATAGAGGATAGGATATGATAGAGTATACGATATTATAGTGGGTAGGATAGGATAGAGCATAGGTTAGGGGATTGGATAGGATAGGATAGAGGATAGGCTAGGATAGAGGATAGGATAGGATAGTGGATAGGATAGGATAGAGGATTGGATAGGATAGAGGATAGATGATAGGATAAGATAGAGGATTGGATAGGATACAGGATAGGATAGGATAGAGGATAGGATAGGGGATTTGATAGGATAGAGGATAGGATCGGATAGAAGATAGGATAGGATAGAGGATAGGATAGAGGATAGGATAGGATAGAGGATAGGATAGGATAGAGGATAGTATAGGATAGAGGATAGGATAGGATATAGGATAGGATAGGATAGAGGATAGGATAGGATAGAGGATAGGATAGGATAGAGGATAGGATAGGATAGAGGATAGGATAGACGATAGGATATTATAGAGCATAGGATAGGATAGAGGATAGGATAGGATAGAGGATAGGATAGTATAGACGATAGGATAGGATAGAGGATAGGATAGGATAGAGGATAGAGAATAAGATAGGATAGAGGATAGGATAGGATAGAGGATAGGATAGGATAGAGGATAGGATAGGATAGAGGATAGGATAGGATAGAGGATAGGATAGGATAGAGGATAGGATAGGATAGAGGATAGGATAGGATAGAGGATAGGATAGGATAGAGGATAGGATAGGATAGAGGAGAGGATAGGATAGAGGATAGGATAGGGGATTTGATAGGATAGAGGATAGGATAGGATAGAAGATAGGATAGGATTGAGGATAGGATAGGATAGAGGATAGGATAGGATAGAGGATTGGATAGAGGATATGATAGGATAGAGGATATTATAGGATAGAGGATATGATAGGATAGTGGATAGGATAGGATAGAGGATTGGATAGGATAGAGGATAGATGATAGGATAGGATAGAGGATTGGATAGGATACAGGATAGGTTAGGATAGAGGATAGGATAGGGGATTTGATAGGATAGAGGATAGGATAGGATAGAAGATAGGATAGGATAGAGGATAGGATAGGATAGAGGATAGGATAGGATAGAGGATAGGATAAGATAGAGGATAGGATAGGATAGAGGACAGGATAGGATAGAGGATAGGATAGGATAGAGGATAGGATAGACGATAGGATAGGATAGAGGATAGGATAGGATAGAGGATAGGATAGGATAGAGGATAGGATAGGATAGAGGATAGGATAGGATAGAGGATAGGATAGGGGATTTGATAGGATAGAGGATAGGATAGACGATAGGATATTATAGAGCATAGGATAGGATAGAGGATAGGATAGGATAGAGGATAGGATAGTATAGACGATAGGATAGGATAGAGGATAGGATAGGATAGAGGATAGGATAGGATAGAGGATAGGATAGGATAGAGGATAGGATAGGATAGAGGATAGGATAGGATAGAGGATAGGATAGGATAGAGGATAGGATAGGATAGACGATAGGATAGGATAGAGGATAGGATAGGATAGAGGATAGGATAGGATAGAGGATAGAATAATATAGAGGATAGGATAGGATAGAGGATAGAATAATATAGAGGATAGGATAGGATAGAGGACAGGATAGGATAGAGGATAGGATAGGATAGAGGATAGGATAGGATAGAGGATAGGATAGGGGATAGGATAGGATAGACGATAGGATAGGATAGAGGATAGGATAGGATAGACTATAGGATAATATAGAGGATAGGATAGGATAGAGGATAGGATAGGATAGAGGATAGGATAGGATAGAGGATAGGATAGGATAGAGGATAGGATAGGATAGAGGATAGGATAGGGGATAGGATAGGATAGGGGATAGGATAGGATAGACGATAGGATAGGATAGAGGATAGGATAGGATAGACTATAGGATAATATAGAGGATAGGATAGGATAGAGGATAGGATAGGATAGAGGATAGGATAGGATAGAAGATAGGATAGGATAGAGGATAGGATAGGATAGAGGATAGGATACGATAGAGGATTGGATAGAGGCTTTTGATAGGATAGAGGATATTATAGGATAGAGGATATGATAGGATAGTGGATAGGATAGGATAGAGGATTGGATAGGATAGAGGATAGATGATAGGATAGGATAGAGGATAGGATAGACGATAGGATATTATAGAGCATAGGATAGGATAGAGGATAGGATAGGATAGAGGATAGGATAGTATAGACGATAAGATAGGATAGAGGATAGGATAGGATAGAGGATAGGATAGGATAGAGGATAGGATAGGATAGAGGATAGGATAGGATAGAGGATAGATGATAGGATAGGATAGAGGATAGGATAAGGGATTTGATAGGATAGAGGATAGGATAGGATAGAAGATAGGATAGGATAGAGGATAGGATAGGATAGAGGATAGGATAGGATAGAGGATAGGATAATATAGAGGATAGGATAGGATAGAGGATAGGATAGGAAAGAGGATAGGATAGGATAGAGGATAGGATAGGATAGAGGATAGGATAGGATAGAGGATAGGATAGGGGATTTGATAGGATAGAGGATAGGATAGGATAGAGGATAGGATAGGATAGAGGATAGGATAGGATAGAGGATAGGATAGGATAGAGGATAGGATAGGATAGAGGATAGGATAGGATAGAGGATAGGATAGGATAGAGGATAGGATAAGGGATAGGATAGGATAGACGATAGGATAGGATAGAGGATAGGATAGGATAGAGGATAGGATAGGATAGAGGATAGGATAGGATAGAGGATAGAATAATATAGAGGATAGGATAGGATAGAGGATAGGATAGGATAGAGGATAGGATAGGATAGAGGATAGGATAGGATAGAGGATAGGATAGGATAGACGATAGGATAGGATAGAGGATAGGATAGGATAGAGGATAGGATAGGATAGAGGATAGGATAGGGGATTTGATAGGATAGAGGATAGGATAGAATAGAAGATAGGATAGGATAGAGGATACGACAGGATAGAGGATAGGATAGGGGATTTGATAGGATAGATGATAGGGTAGGATAGAGGATAGGATAGGATAGAGGATAGGATAGGATAGAGGATAGGATAGGATAGAGGATAGGATAAGGGATAGGATAGGATAGACGATAGGATAGGATAGAGGATAGGATAGGATAGAGGATAGGATAATATAGAGGATAGGATGGGATAGAGGATAGGATAGGATAGAGGATAGGATAGGATAGAGGATAGGATAGGATAGAGGATAGGATAGGATAGAGGATAGGATAGGATAGAGGATAGGATAGGGGATTTGATAGGATAGAGGATAGGATAGGATAGAGGATAGGGTAGGGGATTTGATAGGATAGAGGATAGGATAGGATAGAAGATAGGATAGGATAGAGGATAGGATAGGATAGAGGATAGGATACGATAGAGGATTGGATAGAGGATATGATAGGATAGAGGATATTATAGGATAGAGGATATGATAGGATAGTGGATAGGATAGGGGATAGGATAGGATAGACGATAGGATAGGATAGAGGATAGGATAGGATAGACTATAGGATAATATAGAGGATAGGATAGGATAGAGGATAGCATAGGATAGAGGATAGGATAGGATAGAGGATAGGATAGGATAGAGGATAGGATAGGATAGAGGATAGGATAGGATAGAGGATAGGATAGGATAGAGGATAGGATAGGATAGAGGATAGGATAGGATAGAGGATAGGATAGGATAGTGGATAGGATAGGATAGAGGATAGGATAGGATAGAGGATAGATGATAGGATAGGATAGAGGATTGGATAGGATACAGGATAGGTTAGGATAGAGGATAGGATAAGGGATTTGATAGGATAGAGGATAGGATAGGATAGAAGATAGGATAGGATAGAGGATAGGATAGGATAGAGGATAGGATAGGATAGAGGATAGGATAATATAGAGGATAGGATAGGATAGAGGATAGGATAGGATAGAGGATAGGATAGGATAGAGGATAGGATAGGATAGAGGATAGGATAGGATAGAGGATAGGATAGGGGATCTGATAGGATAGAGGATAGGATAGGATAGAAGATAGGATAGGATGGAGGATACGACAGGATAGAGGATAGGATAGGGGATTTGATAGGATAGAGGATAGGATAGGATAGAAGATAGGATAGGGTAGAGGATACGATAGGATAGAGGATAGGATAGGATAGAGGATAGGATAGGATAGAGGATAGGATAGGATAGAGGATAGGATAGGATAGAGGATAGGATAAGGGATAGGATAGGATAGACGATAGGATAGGATAGAGGATAGGATAGGATAGAGGATAGGATAGGATAGAGGATAGGATAGGATAGAGGATAGAATAATATAGAGGATAGGATAGGATAGAGGATAGGATAGGATAGAGGATAGGATAGGATAGAGGATAGGATAGGGGGTAGGATAGGATAGGGGATAGGATAGGATAGACGATAGGATAGGATAGACTATAGGATAATATAGAGGATAGGATAGGATAGAGGATAGGATAGGATAGAGGATAGGATAGGATAGACGATAGGATAGGATAGAGGATAGGATAGGATAGAGGATAGGATAGGATAGAGGATAGGATAGGGGATTTGATAGGATAGAGGATAGGATAGAATAGAAGATAGGATAGGATAGAGGATACGACAGGATAGAGGATAGGATAGGGGATTTGATAGGATAGATGATAGGGTAGGATAGAGTATAGGATAGGATAGAGGATAGGATAGGATAGAGGATAGGATAGGATAGAGGATAGGATAAGGGATAGGATAGGATAGACGATAGGATAGGATAGAGGATAGGATAGGATAGAGGATAGGATAATATAGAGGATAGGATAGGATAGAGGATAGGATAGGATAGAGGATAGGATAGGATAGAGGATAGGATAGGATAGAGGATAGGATAGGATAGAGGATAGGATAGGATAGAGGATAGGATAGGGGATTAGATAGGATAGAGGATAGGATAGGATAGAAGATAGGATAGGATAGAGGATAGGGTAGGGGATTTGATAGGATAGAGGATAGGATAGGATAGAAGATAGGATAGGATAGAGGATAGGATAGGATAGAGGATAGGATACGATAGAGGATTGGATAGAGGATATGATAGGATAGAGGATATTATAGGATAGAGGATATGATAGGATAGTGGATAGGATAGGGGATAGGATAGGATAGACGATAGGATAGGATAGAGGATAGGATAGGATAGACTATAGGATAATATAGAGGATAGGATAGGATAGAGGATAGGATAGGATAGAGGATAGGATAGGATAGAGGATAGGATAGGATAGAGGATAGGATAGGATAGAGGATAGGATAGGATAGAGGATAGGATAGGATAGAGGATAGGATAGGATAGAGGATAGGATAGGATAGAGGATAGGATAGGATAGAGGATAGGATAGGATAGAGGATAGGATAGGATAGAGGATAGGATAGGATAGAGGATAGGATAGGATAGAGGATAGGATAGGATAGAGGATAGGATAGGATAGAGGATAGGATAGGATAGAGGATAGGATAGGGGATTTGATAGGATAGAGGATAGGATAGGATAGAAGATAGGATAGGATAGAGGATACGACAGGATAGAGGATAGGATAGGGGATTTGATAGGATAGATGATAGGGTAGGATAGAGGATAGGATAGGATAGAGGATAGGATAGGATAGAGGATAGGATAGGATAGAGGATAGGATAAGGGATAGGATAGGATAGACGATAGGATAGGATAGAGGATAGGATAGGATAGAGGATAGGATAATATAGAGGATAGGATAGGATAGAGGATAGGATAGGATAGAGGATAGGATAGGATAGAGGATAGGATAGGATAGAGGATAGGATAGGATAGAGGATAGGATAGGATAGAGGATAGGATAGGGGATTTGATAGGATAGAGGATAGGATAGGATAGAAGATAGGATAGGATAGAGGATAGGGTAGGGGATTTGATAGGATAGAGGATAGGATAGGATAGAAGATAGGATAGGATAGAGGATAGGATAGGATAGAGGATAGGATACGATAGAGGATTGGATAGAGGATATGATAGGATAGAGGATATTATAGGATAGAGGATATGATAGGATAGTGGATAGGATAGGATAGAGGATTGGATAGGATAGAGGATAGATGATAGGATAGGATAGAGGATATGATAGACTATAGGATATTATAGAGCATAGGATAGGATAGAGGATAGGATAGGATAGAGGATAGGATAGTATAGACGATAGGATAGGATAGAGGATAGGATAGGATAGAGGATAGATGATAGGATAGGATAGAGGATTGGATAGGATACAGGATAGGTTAGGATAGAGGATAGGATAGGGGATTTGATAGGATAGAGGATAGGATAGGATAGAAGATAGGATAGGATAGAGGATAGGATAGGATAGAGGATAGGATAGGATAGAGGATAGGATAATATAGAGGATAGGATAGGATAGAGGATAGGATAGGATAGAGGATAGGATAGGATAGAGGATAGGATAGGATAGAGGATAGGATAGGGGATTTGATAGGATAGAGGATAGGATAGGATAGAAGATAGGATAGGATAGAGGATACGACAGGATAGAGGATAGGATAGGGGATTTGATAGGATAGATGATAGGGTAGGATAGAGGATAGGATAGAGGATAGGATAGAGAATAGGTTAGGATAGAGAGTAGGAACGGATAGATGATATTGCAGGATAGAGGATAGGATATGATAGAGTATACGATATTATAGTGTGTAGGATAGGATAGACGATAGGATAGGGGATTTGATAGAATAGAGGATAGGATAGGATAGAGGATAGGATAGGATAGAGGATAGGATAGGATAGAGGATAGGATAGGATAGAGGATAGGATAGGATAGAGGATAGGATAGGATAGAGGATAGGATAGGATAGAGGATACGACAGGATAGAGGATAGGATAGGGGATTTGATAGGATAGATGATAGGGTAGGATAGAGGATAGGATAGAGGATAGGATAGAGAATAGGTTAGGATAGAGAGTAGGAACGGATAGATGATATTGCAGGATAGAGGATAGGATATGATAGAGTATACGATATTATAGTGTGTAGGATAGGATAGACGATAGGATAGGGGATTTGATAGAATAGAGGATAGGATAGGATAGAGGATAGTATAGAGGATAGGATAGGATAGAGGATAGGATAGGATAGAGGATAGGGTAGGATAGAGGATAGGATAGGACAGAGGATAGGGTAGGGGATTTGATAGGATAGAGGATAGGATAGGATAGAGGATAGGATAAGGGATAGGATAGGATAGACGATAGGATAGGATAGAGGATAGGATAGGATAGAGGATAGGATAATATAGAGGATAGGATAGGATAGAGGATAGGATAGGATAGAGGATAGGATAGGATAGAGGATAGGATAGGATAGAGGATAGGATAGGGGATTTGATAGGATAGAGGATAGGATAGGATAGAAGATAGGATAGGATAGAGGATAGGGTAGGGGATTTGATAGGATAGAGGATAGGATAGGATAGAAGATAGGATAGGAAAGAGGATAGGATAGGATAGAGGATAGGATACGATAGAGGATGGTATAGAGGATATGATAGGATAGAGGATATTATAGGATAGAGGATATGATAGGATAGTGGATAGGATAGGATAGAGGATTGGATAGGATAGAGGATAGATGAGAGGATAGGATAGAGGATAGGATAGACGATAGGATATTATAGAGCATAGGATAGGATAGAGGATAGGATAGGATAGAGGATAGGATAGTATAGACGATAGGATAGGATAGAGGATAGGATAGGATAGAGGATAGGATAGGATAGAGGATAGGATAGGATAGAGGATAGATGATAGGATAGGATAGAGGATTGGATAGGATACAGGATAGGTTAGGATAGAGGATAGGATAAGGGATTTGATAGGATAGAGGATAGGATAGGATAGAAGATAGGATAGGATAGAGGATAGGATAGGATAGAGGATAGGATAGGATAGAGGATAGGATAATATAGAGGATAGGATAGGATAGAGGATAGGATAGGATAGAGGATAGGATAGGATAGAGGATAGGATAGGATAGAGGATAGGATAGGATAGAGGATAGGATAGGGGATTTGATAGGATAGAGGATAGGATAGGATAGAGGATAGGATAGGATAGAGGATAGGATAGGATAGAGGATAGGATAAGGGATAGGATAGGATAGACGATAGGATAGGATAGAGGATAGGATAGGATAGAGGATAGGATAGGATAGAGGATAGGATAGGATAGAGGATAGAATAATATAGAGGATAGGATAGGATAGAGGATAGGATAGGATAGAGGATAGGATAGGATAGAGGATAGGATAGGGGATAGGATAGGATAGGGGATAGGATAGGATAGACGATAGGATAGGATAGAGGATAGGATAGGATAGACTATAGGATAATATAGAGGATAGGATAGGATAGAGCATAGGATAGGATAGAGGATAGGATAGGATAGACGATAGGATAGGATAGAGGATAGGATAGGATAGAGGATAGGATAGGATAGAGGATAGGATAGGGGATTTGATAGGATAGAGGATAGGATAGAATAGAAGATAGGATAGGATAGAGGATACGACAGGATAGAGGATAGGATAGGGGATTTGATAGGATAGATGATAGGGTAGGATAGAGGATAGGATAGGATAGAGGATAGGATAGGATAGAGGATAGGATAGGATAGAGGATAGGATAAGGGATAGGATAGGATAGACGATAGGATAGGATAGAGGATAGGATAGGATAGAGGATAGGATAATATAGAGGATAGGATAGGATAGAGGATAGGATAGGATAGAGGATAGGATAGGATAGAGGATAGGATAGGATAGAGGATAGGATAGGATAGAGGATAGGATAGGATAGAGGATAGGATAGGGGATTTGATAGGATAGAGGATAGGATAGGATAGAAGATAGGATAGGATAGAGGATAGGGTAGGGGATTTGATAGGATAGAGGATAGGATAGGATAGAAGATAGGATAGGATAGAGGATAGGATAGGATAGAGGATAGGATACGATAGAGGATTGGATAGAGGATATGATAGGATAGAGGATATTATAGGATAGAGGATATGATAGGATAGTGGATAGGATAGGATAGAGGATTGGATAGGATAGAGGATAGATGATAGGATAGGATAGAGGATAGGATAGACGATAGGATATTATAGAGCATAGGATAGGATAGAGGATAGGATAGGATAGAGGATAGGATAGTATAGACGATAGGATAGGATAGAGGATAGGATAGGATAGAGGATAGGATAGGATAGAGGATAGGATAGGATAGAGGATAGATGATAGGATAGGATAGAGGATTGGATAGGATACAGGATAGGTTAGGATAGAGGATAGGATAAGGGATTTGATAGGATAGAGGATAGGATAGGATAGAAGATAGGATAGGATAGAGGATAGGATAGGATAGAGGATAGGATAGGATAGAGGATAGGATAATATAGAGGATAGGATAGGATAGAGGATAGGATAGGATAGAGGATAGGATAGGATAGAGGATAGGATAGGATAGAGGATAGGATAGGATAGAGGATAGGATAGGATAGAGGATAGGATAGGATAGAGGATAGGATAGGATAGAGGATAGGATAGGATAGAGGATAGGATAGGATAGAGGATAGGATAGGATAGAGGATAGGATAGGATAGAGGATAGGATAGGATAGAGGATAGGATAGGATAGAGGATAGGATAGGATAGAGGATAGGATAGGATAGAGGATAGGATAGGATAGAGGATAGGATAGGATAGAGGATAGAATAATATAGAGGATAGGATAGGATAGAGGATAGGATAGGATAGAGGATAGGATAGGATAGAGGATAGGATAGGATAGAGGATAGGGTAGGGGATAGGATAGGATAGACGATAGGATAGGATAGAGGATAGGATAGGATAGACTATAGGATAATATAGAGGATAGGATAGGATAGAGGATAGGATAGGATAGAGGATAGGATAGGATAGAGGATAGGATAGGATAGAGGATAGGATAGGATAGAGGATAGGATAGGATAGAGGATAGGATAGGATAGAGGATTGGATAGGATAGAGGATAGGATAGGATAGAGGATAGGATAGGGGATTTGATAGGATAGAGGATAGGATAGGATAGAAGATAGGATAGGATAGAGGATAGGGTAGGGGATTTGATAGGGTAGAGGATAGGATAGGAAAGAAGATAGGATAGGATAGAGGATAGGATAGGATAGAGGATAGGATACGATAGAGGATTGGATAGAGGATATGATAGGATAGAGGATATTATAGGATAGAGGATATGATAGGATAGTGGATAGGATAGGATAGAGGATTGGATAGGATAGAGGATAGATGATAGGATAGGATAGAGGATATGATAGACGATAGGATATTATAGAGCATAGGATAGGATAGAGGATAGGATAGGATAGAGGATAGGATAGTATAGACGATAGGATAGGATAGAGGATAGGATAGGATAGAGGATAGATGATAGGTTAGGATAGAGGATTGGATAGGATACAGGATAGGTTAGGATAGAGGATAGGATAGGGGATTTGATAGGATAGAGGATAGGATAGGATAGAAGATAGGATAGGATAGAAGATAGGATAGGATAGAGGATAGGATAGGATAGAGGATAGGATAGGATAGAGGATAGGATAATATAGAGGATAGGATAGGATAGAGGATAGGATAGGATAGAGGATAGGATAGGATAGAGGATAGGATAGGATAGAGGATAGGATAGGGGATTTGATAGGATAGAGGATAGGATAGGATAGAAGATAGGATAGGATAGAGGATACGACAGGATAGAGGATAGGATAGGGGATTTGATAGGATAGATGATAGGGTAGGATAGAGGA
Organism: Halictus rubicundus; assembly: GCF_050948215.1. Classification (NCBI taxonomy): domain Eukaryota; kingdom Metazoa; phylum Arthropoda; class Insecta; order Hymenoptera; family Halictidae; genus Halictus; species Halictus rubicundus. The sequence goes on along the minus strand of NW_027488675.1, from coordinate 113,589 downwards.
TAGGATAGAGGATAGGATAGAGAATAGGTTAGGATAGAGAGTAGGAACGGATAGATGATATTGCAGGATAGAGGATAGGATATGATAGAGTATACGATATTATAGTGTGTAGGATAGGATAGACGATAGGATAGGGGATTTGATAGAATAGAGGATAGGATAGGATAGAGGATAGTATAGAGGATAGGATAGGATAGAGGATAGGATAGGATAGAGGATAGGGTAGGATAGAGGATAGGATAGGACAGAGGATAGGGTAGGGGATTTGATAGGATAGAGGATAGGATAGGATAGAAGATAGAATAGGATAGAGGATAGGATAGGATAGAGGATAGGATACGATAGAGGATTGGATAGAGGATATGATAGGATAGAGGATATTATAGGATAGAGGATATGATAGGATAGTGGATAGGATAGGATAGAGGATTGGATAGGATAGAGGATAGATGATAGGATAGAGGATAGATGATAGGATAGGATAGAGGATTGGATAGGATACAGGATAGGATAGGATAGAGGATAGGATAGAGGATAGGATAGGATAGAAGATAGGATAGGATAGAGGATAGGATAGGATAGAGGATAGGATAGGATAGAGGATAGGATAGGATAGAGGATAGGATAGGATAGACTATAGGATAATATAGAGGATAGGATAGGATAGAGGATAGGATAGGATAGAGGATAGGATAGGATAGACGATAGGATAGGATAGAGGATAGGATAGGATAGAGGATAGGATAGGGGATTTGATAGGATAGAGGATAGGATAGAATAGAAGATAGGATAGGATAGAGGATACGACAGGATAGAGGATAGGATAGGGGATTTGATAGGATAGATGATAGGGTAGGATAGAGGATAGGATAGGATAGAGGATAGGATAGGATAGAGGATAGGATAGGATAGAGGATAGGATAAGGGATAGGATAGGATAGACGATAGGATAGGATAGAGGATAGGATAGGATAGAGGATAGGATAATATAGAGGATAGGATAGGATAGAGGATAGGATAGGATAGAGGATAGGATAGGATAGAGGATAGGATAGGATAGAGGATAGGATAGGGGATTTGATAGGATAGAGGATAGGATAGGATAGAAGATAGGATAGGATACAGGATAGGGTAGGGGATTTGATAGGATAGAGGATAGGATAGGATAGAAGATAGGATAGGATAGAGGATAGGATAGGATAGAGGATAGGATACGATAGAGGATTGGATAGAGGATATGATAGGATAGAGGATATTATAGGATAGAGGATATGATAGGATAGTGGATAGGATAGGGGATAGGATAGGATAGACGATAGGATAGGATAGAGGATAGGATAGGATAGACTATAGGATAATATAGAGGATAGGATAGGATAGAGGATAGGATAGGATAGAGGATAGGATAGGATAGAGGATAGGATAGGATAGAGGATAGGATAGGATAGAGGATAGGATAGGATAGAGGATAGGATAGGATAGAGGATAGGATAGGATAGAGGATAGGATAGGATAGAGGATAGGATAGGATAGAGGATAGGATAGGATAGAGGATAGATGATAGGATAGGATAGAGGATTGGATAGGATACAGGATAGGTTAGGATAGAGGATAGGATAAGGGATTTGATAGGATAGAGGATAGGATAGGATAGAAGATAGGATAGGATAGAGGATAGGATAGGATAGAGGATAGGATAGGATAGAGGATAGGATAATATAGAGGATAGGATAGGATAGAGGATAGGATAGGATAGAGGATAGGATAGGATAGAGGATAGGATAGGATAGAGGATAGGATAGGATAGAGGATAGGATAGGGGATTTGATAGGATAGAGGATAGGATAGGATAGAAGATAGGATAGGATGGAGGATACGACAGGATAGAGGATAGGATAGGGGATTTGATAGGATAGAGGATAGGATAGGATAGAAGATAGGATAGGGTAGAGGATACGATAGGATAGAGGATATGATAGGGGATTTGATAGGATAGATGATAGGGTATGATAGTGGATAGGATAGAGGATAGGATAGACGATAGGATAGACGATAGGATAGGATAGAGGATAGGATAGGATAGAGGATAGGATAGGATAGAGGATAGGATAGGATAGAGGATAGAGGATAGGATAGGATAGAGGATAGGATAGGATAGAGGATAGGATAGGATAGAGGATAGGATAGGATAGAGGATAGGATAGGATAGAGGATAGGATAGGATAGAGGATAGGATAGGATAGAGGATAGGATAGGATAGAGGATAGGATAGGATAGAGGATAGGATAGGGGATTTGATAGGATAGAGGATAGGATAGGATAGAAGATAGGATAGGATAGAGGATAGGATAGGATAGAGGATAGGATAGGATAGAGGATAGGATAGGATAGAGGATAGGATAGGATAGAGGATAGGATAGGATAGAGGATAGGATAGGATAGAGGATAGGATAGGATAGAGGATAGGATAGGATAGAGGATAGGATAGGATAGAGGATAGAATAATATAGAGGATAGGATAGGATAGAGGATAGGATAGGGGATAGGATAGGATAGACGATAGGATAGGATAGAGGATAGGATAGGATAGACTATAGGATAGGATAGACTATAGGATAATATAGAGGATAGGATAGGATAGAGGATAGGATAGGATAGAGGATAGGATAGGATAGAGGATAGGATAGGATAGAGGATAGGATAGGATAGAGGATAGGATAGGATAGAGGATAGGATAGGATAGAGGATAGGATAGGATAGAGGATAGGATAGGATAGAGGATAGGATAGGATAGAGGATAGGATAGGATAGAGGATAGGATAGGATAGAGGATAGGATAGGATAGAGGATAGGATAGGATAGAGGATAGGATAGGATAGAGGATAGGATAGGATAGAGGATAGGATAGGGGATTTGATAGGATAGAGGATAGGATAGGATAGAAGATAGGATAGGATAGAGGATACGACAGGATAGAGGATAGGATAGGGGATTTGATAGGATAGATGATAGGGTAGGATAGAGGATAGGATAGGATAGAGGATAGGATAGGATAGAGGATAGGATAGGATAGAGGATAGGATAAGGGATAGGATAGGATAGACGATAGGATAGGATAGAGGATAGGATAGGATAGAGGATAGGATAATATAGAGGATAGGATAGGATAGAGGATAGGATAGGATAGAGGATAGGATAGGATAGAGGATAGGATAGGATAGAGGATAGGATAGGATAGAGGATAGGATAGGATAGAGGATAGGATAGGATAGAGGATAGGATAGGATAGAGGATAGGATAGGATAGAGGATAGGATAGGATAGAGGATAGGATAGGGGATTTGATAGGATAGAGGATAGGATAGGATAGAAGATAGGATAGGATAGAGGATAGGGTAGGGGATTTGATAGGATAGAGGATAGGATAGGATAGAAGATAGGATAGGATAGAGGATAGGATAGGATAGAGGATAGGATACGATAGAGGATTGGATAGAGGATATGATAGGATAGAGGATATTATAGGATAGAGGATATGATAGGATAGTGGATAGGATAGGATAGAGGATTGGATAGGATAGAGGATAGATGATAGGATAGGATAGAGGATATGATAGACGATAGGATATTATAGAGCATAGGATAGGATAGAGGATAGGATAGGATAGAGGATAGGATAGTATAGACGATAGGATAGGATAGAGGATAGGATAGGATAGAGGATAGATGATAGGATAGGATAGAGGATTGGATAGGATACAGGATAGGTTAGGATAGAGGATAGGATAGGGGATTTGATAGGATAGAGGATAGGATAGGATAGAAGATAGGATAGGATAGAGGATAGGATAGGATAGAGGATAGGATAGGATGGAGGATAGGATAATATAGAGGATAGGATAGGATAGAGGATAGGATAGGATAGAGGATAGGATAGAATAGAGGATAGGATAGGATAGAGGATAGGATAGGGGATTTGATAGGATAGAGGATAGGATAGGATAGAAGATAGGATAGGATAGAGGATACGACAGGATAGAGGATAGGATAGGGGATTTGATAGGATAGATGATAGGGTAGGATAGAGGATAGGATAGAGGATAGGATAGAGAATAGGTTAGGATAGAGAGTAGGAACGGATAGATGATATTGCAGGATAGAGGATAGGATATGATAGAGTATACGATATTATAGTGTGTAGGATAGGATAGACGATAGGATAGGGGATTTGATAGAATAGAGGATAGGATAGGATAGAGGATAGTATAGAGGATAGGATAGGATAGAGGATAGGATAGGATAGAGGATAGGGTAGGATAGAGGATAGGATAGGACAGAGGATAGGGTAGGGGATTTGATAGGATAGAGGATAGGATAGGATAGAGGATAGGATAAGGGATAGGATAGGATAGACGATTGGATAGGATAGAGGATAGGATAGGATAGAGGATAGGATAATATAGAGGATAGGATAGGATAGAGGATAGGATAGGATAGAGGATAGGATAGGATAGAGGATAGGATAGGATAGAGGATAGGATAGGGGATTTGATAGGATAGAGGATAGGATAGGATAGAAGATAGGATAGGATAGAGGATAGGGTAGGGGATTTGATAGGATAGAGGATAGGGTAGGGGATTTGATAGGATAGAGGATAGGATAGGATAGAAGATAGGATAGGATAGAGGATAGGATAGGATAGAGGATAGGATACGATAGAGGATTGGATAGAGGATATGATAGGATAGAGGATATTATAGGATAGAGGATATGATAGGATAGTGGATAGGATAGGATAGAGGATTGGATAGGATAGAGGATAGATGAGAGGATAGGATAGAGGATAGGATAGACGATAGGATATTATAGAGCATAGGATAGGATAGAGGATAGGATAGGATAGAGGATAGGATAGTATAGACGATAGGATAGGATAGAGGATAGGATAGGATAGAGGATAGGATAGGATAGAGGATAGGATAGGATAGAGGATAGATGATAGGATAGGATAGAGGATTGGATAGGATACAGGATAGGTTAGGATAGAGGATAGGATAAGGGATTTGATAGGATAGAGGATAGGATAGGATAGAAGATAGGATAGGATAGAGGATAGGATAGGATAGAGGATAGGATAGGATAGAGGATAGGATAATATAGAGGATAGGATAGGATAGAGGATAGGATAGGATAGAGGATAGGATAGGATAGAGGATAGGATAGGATAGAGGATAGGATAGGATAGAGGATAGGATAGGATAGAGGATAGGATAATATAGAGGATAGGATAGTATAGAGGATAGGATAGGATAGAGGATAGGATAGGATAGAGGATAGGATAGGATAGAGGATAGGATAATATAGAGGATAGGATAGGATAGAGGATAGGATAGGATAGAGGATAGGATAGGATAGAGGATAGGATAGGATAGAGGATAGGATAAGGGATAGGATAGGATAGACGATAGGATAGGATAGAGGATAGGATAGGATAGAGGATAGGATAGGATAGAGGATAGGATAGGATAGAGGATAGGATAATATAGAGGATAGGATAGGATAGAGGATAGGATAGGATAGAGGATAGGATAGGATAGAGGATAGGATAGGATAGAGGATAGGATAGGATAGAGGATAGGATAGGATAGAGGATAGGATAGGATAGAGGATAGGATAGGATAGAGGATAGGATAGGATAGAGGATAGGATAGGATAGAGGATAGGATAGGATAGAGGATAGGATAGGATAGAGGATAGGATAGGATAGAGGATAGGATAGGATAGAGGATAGGATAGGGGATTTGATAGGATAGAGGATAGGATAGGATAGAAGATAGGATAGGATAGAGGATAGGGTAGGATAGAGGATAGGATACGATAGAGGATTGGATAGAGGATATGATAGGATAGAGGATATTATAGGATAGAGGATATGATAGGATAGTGGATAGGATAGGATAGAGGATTGGATAGGATAGAGGATAGATGATAGGATAGGATAGAGGATATGATAGACGATAGGATATTATAGAGCATAGGATAGGATAGAGGATAGGATAGGATAGAGGATAGGATAGTATAGACGATAGGATAGGATAGAGGATAGGATAGGATAGAGGATAGATGATAGGATAGGATAGAGGATTGGATAGGATACAGGATAGGTTAGGATAGAGGATAGGATAGGGGATTTGATAGGATAGAGGATAGGATAGGATAGAAGATAGGATAGGATAGAGGATAGGATAGGATAGAGGATAGGATAGGATAGAGGATAGGATAATATAGAGGATAGGATAGGATAGAGGATAGGATAGGATAGAGGATAGGATAGGATAGAGGATAGGATAGGATAGAGGATAGGATAGGGGATTTGATAGGATAGAGGATAGGATAGGATAGAAGATAGGATAGGATAGAGGATACGACAGGATAGAGGATAGGATAGGGGATTTGATAGGATAGATGATAGGGTAGGATAGAGGATAGGATAGAGGATAGGATAGAGAATAGGTTAGGATAGAGAGTAGGAACGGATAGATGATATTGCAGGATAGAGGATAGGATATGATAGAGTATACGATATTATAGTGTGTAGGATAGGATAGACGATAGGATAGGGGATTTGATAGAATAGAGGATAGGATAGGATAGAGGATAGTATAGAGGATAGGATAGGATAGAGGATAGGATAGGATAGAGGATAGGGTAGGATAGAGGATAGGATAGGACAGAGGATAGGGTAGGGGATTTGATAGGATAGAGGATAGGATAGGATAGAGGATAGGATAAGGGATAGGATAGGATAGACGATTGGATAGGATAGAGGATAGGATAGGATAGAGGATAGGATAATATAGAGGATAGGATAGGATAGAGGATAGGATAGGATAGAGGATAGGATAGGATAGAGGATAGGATAGGATAGAGGATAGGATAGGGGATTTGATAGGATAGAGGATAGGATAGGATAGAAGATAGGATAGGATAGAGGATAGGGTAGGGGATTTGATAGGATAGAGGATAGGGTAGGGGATTTGATAGGATAGAGGATAGGATAGGATAGAGGATAGGATAGGATAGAGGATAGGATAGGATAGAGGATAGATGATAGGATAGGATAGAGGATTGGATAGGATACAGGATAGGTTAGGATAGAGGATAGGATAAGGGATTTGATAGGATAGAGGATAGGATAGGATAGAAGATAGGATAGGATAGAGGATAGGATAGGATAGAGGATAGGATAGGATAGAGGATAGGATAATATAGAGGATAGGATAGGATAGAGGATAGGATAGGATAGAGGATAGGATAGGATAGAGGATAGGATAGGATAGAGGATAGGATAGGATAGAGGATAGGATAGGATAGAGGATAGGATAATATAGAGGATAGGATAGTATAGAGGATAGGATAGGATAGAGGATAGGATAGGATAGAGGATAGGATAGGATAGAGGATAGGATAATATAGAGGATAGGATAGGATAGAGGATAGGATAGGATAGAGGATAGGATAGGATAGAGGATAGGATAAGGGATAGGATAGGATAGACGATAGGATAGGATAGAGGATAGGATAGGATAGAGGATAGGATAGGATAGAGGATAGGATAGGATAGAGGATAGAATAATATAGAGGATAGGATAGGATAGAGGATAGGATAGGATAGAGGATAGGATAGGATAGAGGATAGGATAGGGGATAGGATAGGATAGGGGATAGGATAGGATAGACGATAGGATAGGATAGAGGATAGGATAGGATAGACTATAGGATAATATAGAGGATAGGATAGGATAGAGGATAGGATAGGATAGAGGATAGGATAGGATAGACGATAGGATAGGATAGAGGATAGGATAGGATAGAGGATAGGATAGGATAGAGGATAGGATAGGGGATTTGATAGGATAGAGGATAGGATAGAATAGAAGATAGGATAGGATAGAGGATACGACAGGATAGAGGATAGGATAGGGGATTTGATAGGATAGATGATAGGGTAGGATAGAGGATAGGATAGGATAGAGGATAGGATAGGATAGAGGATAGAATAGGATAGAGGATAGGATAAGGGATAGGATAGGATAGACGATAGGATAGGATAGAGGATAGGATAGGATAGAGGATAGGATAATATAGAGGATAGGATAGGATAGAGGATAGGATAGGATAGAGGATAGGATAGGATAGAGGATAGGATAGGATAGAGGATAGGATAGGATAGAGGATAGGATAGGGGATTTGATAGGATAGAGGATAGGATAGGATAGAAGATAGGATAGGATAGAGGATAGGGTAGGGGATTTGATAGGATAGAGGATAGGATAGGATAGAAGATAGGATAGGATAGAGGATAGGATAGGATAGAGGATAGGATACGATAGAGGATTGGATAGAGGATATGATAGGATAGAGGATATTATAGGATAGAGGATATGATAGGATAGTGGATAGGATAGGATAGAGGATTGGATAGGATAGAGGATAGATGATAGGATAGGATAGAGGATAGGATAGACGATAGGATATTATAGAGCATAGGATAGGATAGAGGATAGGATAGGATAGAGGATAGGATAGTATAGACGATAGGATAGGATAGAGGATAGGATAGGATAGAGGATAGGATAGGATAGAGGATAGGATAGGATAGAGGATAGATGATAGGATAGGATAGAGGATTGGATAGGATACAGGATAGGTTAGGATAGAGGATAGGATAAGGGATTTGATAGGATAGAGGATAGGATAGGATAGAAGATAGGATAGGATAGAGGATAGGATAGGATAGAGGATAGGATAGGATAGAGGATAGGATAATATAGAGGATAGGATAGGATAGAGGATAGGATAGGATAGAGGATAGGATAGGATAGAGGATAGGATAGGGGATTTGATAGGATAGAGGATAGGATAGGATAGAAGATAGGATAGGATAGAGGATACGACAGGATAGAGGATAGGATAGGGGATTTGATAGGATGGAGGATAGGATAGGATAGAAGATAGGATAGGGTAGAGGATACGATAGGATAGAGGATATGATAGGGGATTTGATAGGATAGATGATAGGGGATGGTAGTGGATAGGATAGAGGATAGGATAGACGATAGGATAGACGATAGGATAGGATAGAGGATAGGATAGGATAGAGGATAGGATAGGATAGAGGATAGGATAGGATAGAGGATAGGATAGGATAGAGGATAGGATAGGATAGAGGATAGGATAGGATAGAGGATAGGATAGGATAGAGGATAGGATAGGATAGAGGATAGGATAGGATAGAGGATAGAATAATATAGAGGATAGGATAGGATAGAGGATAGGATAGGATAGAGGATAGGATAGGATAGAGGATAGGATAGGATAGAGGATAGGATAGGATAGAGGATAGGATAGGATAGAGGATAGGATAGGATAGAGGATAGGATAGGATAGAGGATAGGATAGGGGATTTGATAGGATAGAGGATAGGATAGGATAGAAGATAGGATAGGATAGAGGATAGGGTAGGGGATTTGATAGGATAGAGGATAGGATAGGATAGAAGATAGGATAGGATAGAGGATAGGATAGGATAGAGGATAGGATACGATAGAGGATTGGATAGAGGATATGATAGGATAGACGATATTATAGGATAGAGGATATGATAGGATAGTGGATAGGATAGGATAGAGGATAGGATAATATAGAGGATAGGATAGGATAGAGGATAGGATAGGATAGAGGATAGGATAGGATAGAGGATAGGATAGGGGATTTGATAGGATAGAGGATAGGATAGGATAGAAGATAGGATAGGATAGAGGATACGACAGGATAGAGGATAGGATAGGGGATTTGATAGGATGGAGGATAGGATAGGATAGAAGATAGGATAGGGTAGAGGATACGATAGGATAGAGGATATGATAGGGGATTTGATAGGATAGATGATAGGGGATGATAGTGGATAGGATAGAGGATAGGATAGACGATAGGATAGACGATAGGATAGGATAGAGGATAGGATAGGATAGAGGATAGGATAGGATAGAGGATAGGATAGGATAGAGGATAGGATAGGATAGAGGATAGGATAGGATAGAGGATAGGATAGGATAGAGGATAGGATAGGATAGAGGATAGGATAGGATAGAGGATAGGATAGGATAGAGGATAGGATAGGATAGAGGATAGAATAATATAGAGGATAGGATAGGATAGAGGATAGGATAGGATAGAGGATAGGATAGGATAGAGGATAGGATAGGATAGAGGATAGGATAGGATAGAGGATAGGATAGGATAGAGGATAGGATAGGATAGAGGATAGGATAGGATAGAGGATAGGATAGGGGATTTGATAGGATAGAGGATAGGATAGGATAGAAGATAGGATAGGATAGAGGATAGGGTAGGGGATTTGATAGGATAGAGGATAGGATAGGATAGAAGATAGGATAGGATAGAGGATAGGATAGGATAGAGGATAGGATACGATAGAGGATTGGATAGAGGATATGATAGGATAGACGATATTATAGGATAGAGGATATGATAGGATAGTGGATAGGATAGGATAGAGGATTGGATAGGATAGAGGATAGATGATACGATAGGATAGAGGATATGATAGACGATAGGATATTATAGAGCATAGGATAGGATAGAGGATAGGATAGGATAGGATAGAGGATAGGATAGTATAGACGATAGGATAGGATAGAGGATAGGATAGGATAGAGGATAGATGATAGGTTAGGATAGAGGATTGGATAGGATACAGGATAGGTTAGGATAGAGGATAGGATAGGGGATTTGATAGGATAGAGGATAGGATAGGATAGAAGATAGGATAGGATAGAGGATAGGATAGGATAGAGGATAGGATAGGATAGAGGATAGGATAATATAGAGGATAGGATAGGGTAGAGGATAGGATAGGATAGAGGATAGGATAGGATAGAGGATAGGATAGGATAGAGGATAGGATAGGGGATTTGATAGGATAGAGGATAGGATAGGATAGAAGATAGGATAGGATAGAGGATACGACAGGATAGAGGATAGGATAGGGGATTTGATAGGATAGATGATAGGGTAGGATAGAGGATAGGATAGAGGATAGGATAGAGAATAGGTTAGGATAGAGAGTAGGAACGGATAGATGATATTGCAGGATAGAGGATAGGATATGATAGAGTATACGATATTATAGTGTGTAGGATAGGATAGACGATAGGATAGGGGATTTGATAGAATAGAGGATAGGATAGGATAGAGGATAGTATAGAGGATAGGATAGGATAGAGGATAGGATAGGATAGAGGATAGGGTAGCATAGAGGATAGGATAGGACAGAGGATAGGGTAGGGGATTTGATAGGATAGAGGATAGGATAGGATAGAAGATAGAATAGGATAGAGGATAGGATAGGATAGAGGATAGGATACGATAGAGGATTGGATAGAGGATATGATAGGATAGAGGATATTATAGGATAGAGGATATGATAGGATAGTGGATAGGATAGGATAGAGGATTGGATAGGATAGAGGATTGATGATAGGATAGGATAGAGGATTGGATAGGATACAGGATAGGATAGGATAGAGGATAGGATAGGGGATTTGATAGGATAGAGGATAGGATAGGATAGAAGATAGGATAGGATAGAGGATAGGATAGGATAGAGGATAGGATAGGATAGAGGATAGGATAGGATAGAGGATAGGATAGGTTAGAGGATAGGATAGGATAGAGGATAGGATAGGATAGAGGATAGGATAGGATAGAGGATAGGATAGGATAGAGGATAGGATAGGATAGAGGATAGGATAGGATAGAGGATAGGATAGGATAGAGGATAGGATAGGATAGAGGATAGGATAGGATAGAGGATAGGAAAGGATAGAGGATAGGATAGGATAGAGGATAGGATAGGATAGAGGATAGGATAGGATAGAGGATAGGATAGGATAGAGGATAGGATAGGATAGAGGATAGGATAGGATAGAGGATAGGATAGGATAGAGGATAGGATAGGATAGAGGATAGGATAGGATAGAGGATAGGATAGGGGATTTGATAGGATAGAGGATAGGATAGGATACAAGATAGGATAGGATAGAGGATAGGGTAGGGGATTTGATAGGATAGAGGATAGGATAGGATAGAAGATAGGATAGGATAGAGGATAGGATAGGATAGAGGATAGGATACGATAGAGGATTGGATAGAGGATATGATAGGATAGAGGATATTATAGGATAGAGGATATGATAGGATAGTGGATAGGATAGGATAGAGGATTGGATAGGATAGAGGATAGATGAGAGGATAGGATAGAGGATAGGATAGACGATAGGATATTATAGAGCATAGGATAGGATAGAGGATAGGATAGGATAGAGGATAGGATAGTATAGACGATAGGATAGGATAGAGGATAGGATAGGATAGAGGATAGGATAGGATAGAGGATAGGATAGGATAGAGGATAGATGATAGGATAGGATAGAGGATTGGATAGGATACAGGATAGGTTAGGATAGAGGATAGGATAAGGGATTTGATAGGATAGAGGATAGGATAGGATAGAAGATAGGATAGGATAGAGGATAGGATAGGATAGAGGATAGGATAGGTTAGAGGATAGGATAATATAGAGGATAGGATAGGATAGAGGATAGGATAGGATAGAGGATAGGATAGGATAGAGGATAGGATAGGATAGAGGATAGGATAGGATAGAGGATAGGATAATATAGAGGATAGGATAGGATAGAGGATAGGATAGGATAGAGGATAGGATAGGATAGAGGATAGGTTAATATAGAGGATAGGATAGGATAGAGGATAGGATAGGATAGAGGATAGGATAGGATAGAGGATAGGATAGGATAGAGGATAGGATAAGGGATAGGATAGGATAGACGATAGGATAGGATAGAGGATAGGATAGGATAGAGGATAGGATAGGATAGAGGATAGGATAGGATAGAGGATAGAATAATATAGAGGATAGGATAGGATAGAGGATAGGATAGGATAGAGGATAGGATAGGATAGAGGATAGGATAGGGGATAGGATAGGATAGGGGATAGGATAGGATAGACGATAGGATAGGATAGAGGATAGGATAGGATAGACTATAGGATAATATAGAGGATAGGATAGGATAGAGGATAGGATAGGATAGAGGATAGGATAGGATAGACGATAGGATAGGATAGAGGATAGGATAGGATAGAGGATAGGATAGGATAGAGGATAGGATAGGGGATTTGATAGGATAGAGGATAGGATAGAATAGAAGATAGGATAGGATAGAGGATACGACAGGATAGAGGATAGGATAGGGGATTTGATAGGATAGATGATAGGGTAGGATAGAGGATAGGATAGGATAGAGGATAGGATAGGATAGAGGATAGGATAGGATAGAGGATAGGATAAGGGATAGGATAGGATAGACGATAGGATAGGATAGAGGATAGGATAGGATAGAGGATAGGATAATATAGAGGATAGGATAGGATAGAGGATAGGATAGGATAGAGGATAGGATAGGATAGAGGATAGGATAGGATAGAGGATAGGATAGGATAGAGGATAGGATAGGATAGAGGATAGGATAGGGGATTTGATAGGATAGAGGATAGGATAGGATAGAAGATAGGATAGGATAGAGGATAGGGTAGGGGATTTGATAGGATAGAGGATAGGATAGGATAGAAGATAGGATAGGATAGAGGATAGGATAGGATAGAAGATAGGATAGGATAGAGGATAGGATAGGATAGAGGATAGGATAGGTTAGAGGATAGGATAATATAGAGGATAGGATAGGATAGAGGATAGGATAGGATAGAGGATAGGATAGGATAGAGGATAGGATAGGATAGAGGATAGGATAGGATAGAGGATAGGATAATATAGAGGATAGGATAGGATAGAGGATAGGATAGGATAGAGGATAGGATAGGATAGAGGATAGGTTAATATAGAGGATAGGATAGGATAGAGGATAGGATAGGATAGAGGATAGGATAGGATAGAGGATAGGATAGGATAGAGGATAGGATAGGATAGAGGATAGGATAAGGGATAGGATAGGATAGACGATAGGATAGGATAGAGGATAGGATAGGATAGAGGATAGGATAGGATAGAGGATAGGATAGGATAGAGGATAGAATAATATAGAGGATAGGATAGGATAGAGGATAGGATAGGATAGAGGATAGGATAGGATAGAGGATAGGATAGGGGATAGGATAGGATAGGGGATAGGATAGGATAGACGATAGGATAGGATAGAGGATAGGATAGGATAGACTATAGGATAATATAGAGGATAGGATAGGATAGAGGATAGGATAGGATAGAGGATAGGATAGGATAGACGATAGGATAGGATAGAGGATAGGATAGGATAGAGGATAGGATAGGATAGAGGATAGGATAGGGGATTTGATAGGATAGAGGATAGGATAGAATAGAAGATAGGATAGGATAGAGGATACGACAGGATAGAGGATAGGATAGGGGATTTGATAGGATAGATGATAGGGTAGGATAGAGGATAGGATAGGATAGAGGATAGGATAGGATAGAGGATAGGATAGGATAGAGGATAGGATAAGGGATAGGATAGGATAGACGATAGGATAGGATAGAGGATAGGATAGGATAGAGGATAGGATAATATAGAGGATAGGATAGGATAGAGGATAGGATAGGATAGAGGATAGGATAGGATAGAGGATAGGATAGGATAGAGGATAGGATAGGATAGAGGATAGGATAGGATAGAGGATAGGATAGGGGATTTGATAGGATAGAGGATAGGATAGGATAGAAGATAGGATAGGATAGAGGATAGGGTAGGGGATTTGATAGGATAGAGGATAGGATAGGATAGAAGATAGGATAGGATAGAGGATAGGATAGGATAGAGGATAGGATACGATAGAGGATTGGATAGAGGATATTATAGGATAGAGGATATGATAGGATAGTGGATAGGATAGGATAGAGGATTGGATAGGATAGAGGATAGATGATAGGATAGGATAGAGGATAGGATAGACGATAGGATATTATAGAGCATAGGATAGGATAGAGGATAGGATAGGATAGAGGATAGGATAGTATAGACGATAGGATAGGATAGAGGATAGGATAGGATAGAGGATAGAGGATAGGATAGGATAGAGGATAGGATAGGATAGAGGATAGATGATAGGATAGGATAGAGGATTGGATAGGATACAGGATAGGTTACGATAGAGGATAGGATAAGGGATTTGATAGGATAGAGGATAGGATAGGATAGAGGATAGGATAATATAGAGGATAGGATAGGATAGAGGATAGGATAGGATAGAGGATAGGATAGGATAGAGGATAGGATAGGATAGAGGATAGGATAGGGGATTTGATAGGATAGAGGATAGGATAGGATAGAAGATAGGATAGGATAGAGGATACGACAGGATAGAGGATAGGATAGGGGATTTGATAGGATGGAGGATAGGATAGGATAGAAGATAGGATAGGGTAGAGGATACGATAGGATAGAGGATATGATAGGGGATTTGATAGGATAGATGATAGGGTATGATAGTGGATAGGATAGAGGATAGGATAGACGATAGGATAGACGATAGGATAGGATAGAGGATAGGATAGGATAGAGGATAGGATAGGATAGAGGATAGGATAGGATAGAGGATAGGATAGGATAGAGGATAGGATAGGATAGAGGATAGGATAGGATAGAGGATAGGATAGGATAGAGGATAGGATAGGATAGAGGATAGGATAGGATAGAGGATAGGATAGGATAGAGGATAGAATAATATAGAGGATAGGATAGGATAGAGGATAGGATAGGATAGAGGATAGGATAGGATAGAGGATAGGATAGGATAGAGGATAGGATAGGATAGAGGATAGGATAGGATAGAGGATAGGATAGGGGATAGGATAGGATAGACGATAGGATAGGATAGAGGATAGGATAGGATAGACTATAGGATAATATAGAGGATAGGATAGGATAGAGGATAGGATAGGATAGAGGATAGGATAGGATAGAGGATAGGATAGCATAGAGGATAGGATAGGATAGAGGATAGGATAGGATAGAGGATAGGATAGGGGATTTGATAGGATAGAGGATAGGATAGGATAGAAGATAGGATAGGATAGAGGATACGACAGGATAGAGGATAGGATAGGGGATTTGATAGGATAGATGATAGGGTAGGATAGAGGATAGGATAGGATAGAGGATAGGATAGGATAGAGGATAGGATAAGGGATAGGATAGGATAGACGATAGGATAGGATAGAGGATAGGATAGGATAGAGGATAGGATAATATAGAGGATAGGATAGGATAGAGGATAGGATAGGATAGAGGATAGGATAGGATAGAGGATAGGATAGGATAGAGGATAGGATAGGATAGAGGATAGGATAGGGGATTTGATAGGATAGAGGATAGGATAGGATAGAAGATAGGATAGGATAGAGGATAGGGTAGGGGATTTGATAGGATAGAGGATAGGATAGGATAGAAGATAGGATAGGATAGAGGATAGGATAGGATAGAGGATAGGATACGATAGAGGATTGGATAGAGGATATGATAGGATAGAGGATATTATAGGATAGAGGATATGATAGGATAGTGGATAGGATAGGATAGAGGATTGGATAGGATAGAGGATAGATGATAGGATAGGATAGAGGATATGATAGACGATAGGATATTATAGAGCATAGGATAGGATAGAGGATAGGATAGGATAGAGGATAAGATAGTATAGACGATAGGATAGGATAGAGGATAGGATAGGATAGAGGATAGATGATAGGTTAGGATAGAGGATTGGATAGGATACAGGATAGGTTAGGATAGAGGATAGGATAGGGGATTTGATAGGATAGAGGATAGGATAGGATAGAAGATAGGATAGGATAGAGGATAGGATAGGATAGAGGATAGGATAGGATAGAGGATAGGATAATATAGAGGATAGGATAGGATAGAGGATAGGATAGGATAGAGGATAGGATAGGATAGAGGATAGGATAGGATAGAGGATAGGATAGGGGATTTGATAGGATAGAGGATAGGATAGGATAGAAGATAGGATAGGATAGAGGATACGACAGGATAGAGGATAGGATAGGGGATTTGATAGGATAGATGATAGGGTAGGATAGAGGATAGGATAGAGGATAGGATAGAGAATAGGTTAGGATAGAGAGTAGGAACGGATAGATGATATTGCAGGATAGAGGATAGGATATGATAGAGTATACGATATTATAGTGTGTAGGATAGGATAGACGATAGGATAGGGGATTTGATAGAATAGAGGATAGGATAGGATAGAGGATAGTATAGAGGATAGGATAGGATAGAGGATAGGATAGGATAGAGGATAGGGTAGGATAGAGGATAGGATAGGACAGAGGATAGGGTAGGGGATTTGATAGGATAGAGGATAGGATAGGATAGAAGATAGAATAGGATAGAGGATAGGATAGGATAGAGGATAGGATACGATAGAGGATTGGATAGAGGATATGATAGGATAGAGGATATTATAGGATAGAGGATATGATAGGATAGTGGATAGGATAGGATAGAGGATTGGATAGGATAGAGGATAGATGATAGGATAGGATAGAGGATTGGATAGGATACAGGATAGGATATAATAGAGGATAGGATAGGGGATTTGATAGGATAGAGGATAGGATAGGATAGAAGATAGGATAGGATAGAGGATAGGATAGGATAGAGGATAGGATAGGATAGAGGATAGGATAGGATAGAGGATAGGATAGGTTAGAGGATAGGATAGGATAGAGGATAGGATAGGATAGAGGATAGGATAGGATAGAGGATAGGATAGGATAGAGGATAGGATAGGATAGAGGATAGGATAGGATAGAGGATAGGATAGGATAGAGGATAGGATAGGATAGAGGATAGGATAGGATAGAGGATAGGAAAGGATAGAGGATAGGATAGGATAGAGGATAGGATAGGATAGAGGATAGGATAGACGATAGGATATTATAGAGCATAGGATAGGATAGAGGATAGGATAGGATAGAGGATAGGATAGTATAGACGATAGGATAGGATAGAGGATAGGATAGGATAGAGGATAGGATAGGATAGAGGATAGGATAGGATAGAGGATAGGAGAGGATAGAGGATAGGATAGGATAGAGGATAGGATAGACGATAGGATATTATAGAGCATAGGATAGGATAGAGGATAGGATAGGATAGAGGATAGGATAGTATAGACGATAGGATAGGATAGAGGATAGGATAGGATAGAGGATAGAGGATAAGATAGGATAGAGGATAGGATAGGATAGAGGATAGGATAGGATAGAGGATAGGATAGGATAGAGGATAGGATAGGATAGAGGATAGGATAGGGGATTTGATAGGATAGAGGCTAGGATAGGATAGAGGATAGGATAGGATAGAGGATTGGATAGAGGATATGATAGGATAGAGGATATTATAGGATAGAGGATATGATAGGATAGTGGATAGGATAGGATAGAGGATTGGATAGGATAGAGGATAGATGATAGGATAGGATAGAGGATTGGATAGGATACAGGATAGGTTAGGATAGAGGATAGGATAGGGGATTTGATAGGATAGAGGATAGGATAGGATAGAAGATAGGATAGGATAGAGGATAGGATAGGATAGGGGATTTGATAGGATAGAGGATAGGATAGGATAGAAGATAGGATAGGATAGAGGATACGACAGGATAGAGGATAGGATAGGGGATTTGATAGGATAGATGATAGGGTAGGATTGAGGATAGGATAGAGGATAGGATAGAGAATAGGTTAGGATAGAGAGTAGGAACGGATAGATGATATTGCAGGATAGTGGATAGGATATGATAGAGTATACGATATTATAGTGGGTAGGATAGGATAGATGATAGGATAGGGGATTTGATAGAATAGAGGATAGGATAGGATAGAGGATAGTATAGAGGATAGGATAGGATAGAGGATAGGATAGGATAGAGGATAGGATAGGATAGAGGATAGGATAGGATAGAGGATAGGATAGGATAGAGGATAGGATAGGATAGAGGATAGGATAGGATAGAGGATAGGATAGGGGATAGGAGAGGATAGACGATAGGATAGGATAGAGGATAGGATAGGATAGAGGATAGGATAATATAGAGGATAGGATAGGATAGAGGATAGGATAGGATAGAGGATAGGATAGGATAGAGGATAGGATAGGATAGAGGATAGGATAGGATAGAGGATAGGATAGGATAGAGGATAGGATAGGACAGAGGATAGGGTAGGAGATTTGATAGGATAGAGGATAGGATAGGATAGAGGATAGGATAGGACAGAGGATAGGGTAGGAGATTTGATAGGATAGAGGATAGGATAGGATAGAAGATAGGATAGGATAGAGGATAGGATAGGATAGAGGATAGGATACGATAGAGGATTGGATAGAGGATATGATAGGATAGAGGATATTATAGGATAGAGGATATGATAGGATAGTGGATAGGATAGGATAGAGGTTTGGATAGGATAGAGGATAGATGATAGGATAGGATAGAGGATAGGATAGGATAGAGGATAGGATAGGATAGAGGATAGGTTAGGATAGAGGATAGGATACACGATAGGATATTATAGAGCATAGGATAGGATAGGGGATAGGATAGGATAGAGGATAGGATAGTATAGACGATAGGATAGGATAGAGGATAGAATAGGATAGAGGATAGAGGATAAGATAGGATAGAGGATAGGATAGGATAGAGGATAGGATAGGATAGAGGATAGGATAGGATAGAGGATAGGATAGGGGATTTGATAGGATAGGGGATAGGATAGGATAGAAGATAGGATAGGGTAGAGGATACGATAGGATAGAGGATATGATAGGGGATTTGATAGGATAGATGATAGGGTATGATAGTGGATAGGATAGAGGATAGGATAGACGATAGGATAGACGATAGGATAGGATAGAGGATAGGATAGGATAGAGGATAGGATAGGATAGAGGATAGGATAGGATAGAGGATAGGATAGGATAGAGGATAGGATAGGATAGAGGATAGGATAGGATAGAGGATAGAATAATATAGAGGATAGGATAGGATAGAGGATAGGATAGGATAGAGGATAGGATAGGATAGAGGATAGGATAGGATAGAGGATAGGATAGGATAGAGGATAGGATAGGATAGAGGATAGGATAGGATAGAGGATAGGATAGGGGATAGGAGAGGATAGACGATACGATAGGATAGAGGATAGGATAGGATAGAGGATAGGATAATATAGAGGATAGGATAGGATAGAGGATAGGATAGGATAGAGGATAGGATAGGATAGAGGATAGGATAGGATAGAGGATAGGATAGGATAGAGGATAGGATAGGATAGAGGATAGGATAGGATAGAGGATAGGATAGGGGACTTGATAGGATAGAGGATAGGATAGGATAGAAGATAGGATAGGATAGAGGATACGACAGGATAGAGGATAGGATAGGGGATTTGATAGGATAGATGATAGGGTAGGATAGAGGATAGGATAGAGGATAGGATAGAGAATAGGTTAGGATAGAGAGTAGGAACGGATAGATGATATTGCAGGATAGAGGATAGGATATGATAGAGTATACGATATTATAGTGGGTAGGATAGGATAGATGATAGGATAGGGGATTTGATAGAATAGAGGATAGGATAGGATAGAGGATAGTATAGAGGATAGGATAGGATAGAGGATAGGATAGGATAGAGGATAGGGTAGGATAGAGGATAGGATAGGACAGAGGATAGGGTAGGAGATTTGATAGGATAGAGGATACGATAGGATAGAAGATAGGATAGGATAGAGGATAGGATAGGATAGAGGATAGGATAGGATAGAGGATAGAATAATATAGAGGATAGGATAGGATAGAGGATAGGATAGGATAGAGGATAGGATAGGATAGAGGATAGGATAGGATAGAGGATAGGATAGGATAGAGGATAGGATAGGATAGAGGATAGGATAGGGGATAGGAGAGGATAGACGATAGGATAGGATAGAGGATAGGATAGGATAGAGGATAGGATAATATAGAGGATAGGATAGGATAGAGGATAGGATAGGATAGAGGATAGGATAGGATAGAGGATAGGATAGGATAGAGGATAGGATAGGATAGAGGATAGGATAGGATAGAGGATAGGATAGGGGACTTGATAGGATAGAGGATAGGATAGGATAGAAGATAGGATAGGATAGAGGATACGACAGGATAGAGGATAGGATAGGGGATTTGATAGGATAGATGATAGGGTAGGATAGAGGATAGGATAGAGGATAGGATAGAGAATAGGTTAGGATAGAGAGTAGGAACGGATAGATGATATTGCAGGATAGAGGATAGGATATGATAGAGTATACGATATTATAGTGGGTAGGATAGGATAGATGATAGGATAGGGGATTTGATAGAATAGAGGATAGGATAGGATAGAGGATAGTATAGAGGATAGGATAGGATAGAGGATAGGATAGGATAGAGGATAGGGTAGGATAGAGGATAGGATAGGACAGAGGATAGGGTAGGAGATTTGATAGGATAGAGGATACGATAGGATAGAAGATAGGATAGGATAGAGGATAGGATAGGATAGAGGATAGGATACGATAGAGGATTGGATAGAGGATATGATAGGATAGAGGATATTATAGGATAGAGGATATGATAGGATAGTGGATAGGATAGGATAGAGGATTGGATAGGATAGAGGATAGATGATAGGATAGGATAGAGGATTGGATAGGATACAGGATAGGATAGGATAGAGGATAGGATAGGGGATTTGATAGGATAGGGGATAGGATAGGATAGAAGATAGGATAGGATAGAGGATAGGATAGGATAGAGGATAGGATAGGGGATTTGATAGGATAGAGGATAGGATAGGATAGAGGATAGTATAGAGGATAGGATAGGATAGAGGATAGGATAGGATAGAGGATAGGATACACGATAGGATATTATAGAGCATAGGATAGGATAGGGGATAGGATAGGATAGAGGATAGGATAGTATAGACGATAGGATAGGATAGAGGATAGAATAGGATAGAGGATAGAGGATAAGATAGGATAGAGGATAGGATAGGATAGAGGATAGGATAGGATAGAGGATAGGATAGGATAGAGGATAGGATAGGGGATTTGATAGGATAGGGGATAGGATAGGATAGAAGATAGGATAGGGTAGAGGATACGATAGGATAGAGGATATGATAGGGGATTTGATAGGATAGATGATAGGGTATGATAGTGGATAGGATAGAGGATAGGATAGACGATAGGATAGACGATAGGATAGGATAGAGGATAGGATAGACGATAGGATAGACGATAGGATAGGATAGAGGATAGGATAGGATAGAGGATAGGATAGGATAGAGGATAGGATAGGATAGAGGATAGGAGAGGATAGAGGATAGGATAGGATAGAGGATAGGATAGGATAGAGGATAGAATAATATAGAGGATAGGATAGGATAGAGGATAGGATAGGATAGAGGATAGGATAGGATAGAGGATAGGATAGGATAGAGGATAGGATAGGATAGAGGATAGGATAGGGGATAGGAGAGGATAGACGATAGGATAGGATAGAGGATAGGATAGGATAGAGGATAGGATAATATAGAGGATAGGATAGGATAGAGGATAGGATAGGATAGAGGATAGGATAGGATAGAGGATAGGATAGGATAGAGGATAGGATAGGATAGAGGATAGGATAGGATAGAGGATAGGATAGGACAGAGGATAGGGTAGGAGATTTGATAGGATAGAGGATAGGATAGGATAGAGGATAGGATAGGACAGAGGATAGGGTAGGAGATTTGATAGGATAGAGGATAGGATAGGATAGAAGATAGGATAGGATAGAGGATAGGATAGGATAGAGGATAGGATACGATAGAGGATTGGATAGAGGATATGATAGGATAGAGGATATTATAGGATAGAGGATATGATAGGATAGTGGATAGGATAGGATAGAGGTTTGGATAGGATAGAGGATAGATGATAGGATAGGATAGAGGATAGGATAGGATAGAGGATAGGATAGGATAGAGGATAGGTTAGGATAGAGGATAGGATACACGATAGGATATTATAGAGCATAGGATAGGATAGGGGATAGGATAGGATAGAGGATAGGATAGTATAGACGATAGGATAGGATAGAGGATAGAATAGGATAGAGGATAGAGGATAGGATAGTATAGACGATAGGATAGGATAGAGGATAGAATAGGATAGAGGATAGAGGATAAGATAGGATAGAGGATAGGATAGGATAGAGGATAGGATAGGATAGAGGATAGGATAGGATAGAGGATAGGATAGGGGATTTGATAGGATAGGGGATAGGATAGGATAGAAGATAGGATAGGGTAGAGGATACGATAGGATAGAGGATATGATAGGGGATTTGATAGGATAGATGATAGGGTATGATAGTGGATAGGATAGAGGATAGGATAGACGATAGGATAGACGATAGGATAGGATAGAGGATAGGATAGGATAGAGGATAGGATAGGATAGAGGATAGGATAGGATAGAGGATAGAATAATATAGAGGATAGGATAGGATAGAGGATAGGATAGGATAGAGGATAGGATAGGATAGAGGATAGGATAGGATAGAGGATAGGATAGGGGATAGGAGAGGATAGACGATAGGATAGGATAGAGGATAGGATAGGATAGAGGATAGGATAATATAGAGGATAGGATAGGATAGAGGATAGGATAGGATAGAGGATAGGATAGGATAGAGGATAGGATAGGATAGAGGATAGGATAGGATAGAGGATAGGATAGGATAGAGGATAGGATAGGATAGAGGATAGGATAGGATAGAGGATAGGATAGGGGACTTGATAGGATAGAGGATAGGATAGGATAGAAGATAGGATAGGATAGAGGATACGACAGGATAGAGGATAGGATAGGGGATTTGATAGGATAGATGATAGGGTAGGATAGAGGATAGGATAGAGGATAGGATAGAGAATAGGTTAGGATAGAGAGTAGGAACGGATAGATGATATTGCAGGATAGAGGATAGGATATGATAGAGTATACGATATTATAGTGGGTAGGATAGGATAGATGATAGGATAGGGGATTTGATAGAATAGAGGATAGGATAGGATAGAGGATAGTATAGAGGATAGGATAGGATAGAGGATAGGATAGGATAGAGGATAGGGTAGGATAGAGGATAGGATAGGACAGAGGATAGGGTAGGAGATTTGATAGGATAGAGGATACGATAGGATAGAAGATAGGATAGGATAGAGGATAGGATAGGATAGAGGATAGGATACGATAGAGGATTGGATAGAGGATATGATAGGATAGAGGATATTATAGGATAGAGGATATGATAGGATAGTGGATAGGATAGGATAGAGGATTGGATAGGATAGAGGATAGATGATAGGATAGGATAGAGGATTGGATAGGATACAGGATAGGATAGGATAGAGGATAGGATAGGGGATTTGATAGGATAGGGGATAGGATAGGATAGAAGATAGGATAGGATAGAGGATAGGATAGGATAGAGGATAGGATAGGGGATTTGATAGGATAGAGGATAGGATAGGATAGAGGATAGTATAGAGGATAGGATAGGATAGAGGATAGGATAGGATAGAGGATAGGGTAGGATAGAGGATAGGATAGGACAGAGGATAGGGTAGGGGATTTGATAGGATAGTGGATATTATAGGATAGAAGATAGGATAGGATAGAGGATAGGATAGGATAGGGGATTGGATAGGATAGAGGATAGATGATAGGATAGGATAGAGGATTGGATAGGATACAGGATAGGTTAGGATAGAGGATAGGATAGGGGATTTGATAGGATAGAGGATAGGATAGGATAGAGGATAGGATAGGATAGAGGATAGGATAGGATAGAGGATAGGATAGGATAGAAGATAGGAGAGGATAGAGGATAGGATAGGATAGACGATAGGATAGGATAGAGGATAGGATAGGATAGAGGATAGGATAGGATAAAGGATAGGATAGGATAGAGGATAGGATAGTATAGAGGATAGGATAGGATAGAGGATAGGATAGGATAGAGGATATTATCGGATAGAGGATATGATAGGATAGAGGATAGGATAGGATAGAGGATAGGGTAGGGGATTTGATAGGATAGAGGATAGGATAGGATAGAAGATAGGATAGGATAGAGGATAGGATAGGATAGAGGATAGGATACGATAGAGGATTGGATAGAGGATATGATAGGATAGAGGATATTATAGGATAGAGGATATGATAGGATAGTGGATAGGATAGGATAGAGGATTGGATAGGATAGAGGATAGATGATAGGATAGGATAGAGGATAGGATAGACGATAGGATATTATAGAGCATAGGATAGGATAGAGGATAGGATAGGATAGAGGATAGGATAGGATAGAGAATATTATAGGATAGAGGATATGATAGCATAGAGGATAGGATAGGATAGAGGATTGGATAGGATAGAGGATAGGATAGGATAGAGGAGAGGATAGAGGATTGGATAGAGGATAGGATAGGATAGAGGATAGGATAGGATAGGATAGAGGATAGGATAGGATAGAGGATAGGATAGGATAGAGGATAGGATAGGATAGAGGATAGGATAGGATAGAGGATAGGATAGGATAGAGGATAGGATAGGATAGAGGATAGGATAGGATAGAGGATAGGATAGGATAGAGGATAGGATAGGATAGAGGATGGGATAGGATAGAGGATAGGATAGGATAGAGGATAGGATAGGATAGAGGATAGGATAGGATAGAGGATAGGATAGGATAGAGGATAGGATAGGATAGAGGATAGGATAGGATAGAGGATAGGATAGGATAGAGGATAGGATAGGATAGAGGATAGGATAGACGATAGGATAGGATAGAGCATAGGATAGGATAGAGGATAGGATAGGATAGAAGATAGGATAGTATAGACGATAGGATAGGATAGAGGATAGGATAGGATAGAGGATAGGATAGGATACAGGATAGGATAGGGGATTTGATAGGATAGAGGATAGGATAGGATAGAACATAGGATAGGGTAGAGGATACGATAGGATAGAGGATAGGATAGGGGATTTGATAGGATAGATGATAGGGTATGATAGTGGATAGGATAGAGGATAGGATAGACGATAGGATAGACGATAGGATAGGATAGAGGATAGGATAGGATAGAGGATAGGATAGGATAGAGGATAGGATAGGATAGACGATAGGATAGGATAGAGGATAGGATAGGATAGAGGATAGGATAGGATAGAGGATAGGATAGGATAGAGGATAGGATAGGGGATTGGATAGGATAGAGGATAGGATAGGATAGAAGATAGGATAGGATAGAGGATACGACAGGATAGAGGATAGGATAGGATAGAGGATAGGATAGGATAGAGGATAGGATAGGACAGAGGATAGGGTAGGGGATTTGATAGGATAGAGGATAGGATAGGATAGAAGATAGGATAGGATAGAGGATAGGATAGGATAGAGGATAGGATACGATAGAGGATTGGATAGAGGATATGATAGGATAGAGGATATTATAGGATAGAGGATATGATAGGATAGTGGATAGGATAGGATAGAGGATTGGATAGGATAGAGGATAGATGATAGGATAGGATAGAGGATTGGATAGGATACAGGATAGGTTAGGATAGAGGATAGGATAGGGGATTTGATAGGATAGAGGATAGGATAGGATAGAAGATAGGATAGGATAGAGGATAGGATAGGATAGAGGATAGGATATGATAGAGGATAGGATAGGATAGAGGATTGGATTGGATAGAGGATAGATGATAGGATAGGATAGAGGATTGGATAGGATACAGGATAGGTTAGGATAGAGGATAGGATAGGGGATTTGATAGGATAGAGGATAGGATAGGATAGAAGATAGGATAGGATAGAGGATAGGATAGGATAGAGGATAGGATAGGATAGAGGATAGGATAAGATAGAGGATAGGATAGGATAGAGGACAGGATAGGATAGAGGATAGGATAGGATAGAGGATAGGATAGACGATAGGATAGGATAGAGGATAGGATAGGATAGAGGATAGGATAGACGATAGGATAGGATAGAGGATAGGATAGGATAGAGGATAGGATAGACGATAGGATATTATAGAGCATAGGATAGGATAGAGGATAGGATAGGATAGAGGATAGGATAGGATAGAGGATAGGATAGACGATAGGATATTATAGAGCATAGGATAGGATAGAGGATAGGATAGGATAGAGGATAGGATAGTATAGACGATAGGATAGGATAGAGGATAGGATAGGATAGAGGATAGGATAGGATAGAGGATAGGATAGGATAGAGGATAGGATAGGATAGAGGATAGGATAGGATAGAGGATAGGATAGGATAGAGGATAGGATAGGATAGAGGATAGGATAGACGATAGGATATTATAGAGCATAGGATAGGATAGAGGATAGGATAGGATAGAGGATAGGATAGTATAGACGATAGGATAGGATAGAGGATAGGATAGGATAGAGGATAGAGGATAAGATAGGATAGAGGATAGGATAGGATAGAGGATAGGATAGGATAGAGGATAGGATAGGATAGAGGATAGGATAGGATAGAGGATAGGATAGGATAGAGGATAGGATAGGATAGAGGATAGGATAGGATAGAGGATAGGATAGGATAGAGGATAGGATAGGATAGAGGATTGGATAGGATAGAGGATAGGATAGGATAGAGGAGAGGATAGAGGATTGGATAGAGGATAGGATAGGATAGAGGATAGGATAGGATAGGATAGAGGATAGGATAGGATAGAGGATAGGATAGGATAGAGGATAGGATAGGATAGAGGATAGGATAGGATAGAGGATAGGATAGGATAGAGGATAGGATAGGATAGAGGATAGGATAGGATAGAGGATAGGATAGGATAGAGGATAGGATAGGATAGAGGATGGGATAGGATAGAGGATAGGATAGGATAGAGGATAGGATAGGATAGAGGATAGGATAGGATAGAGGATAGGATAGGATAGAGGATAGGATAGGATAGAGGATAGGATAGGATAGAGGATAGGATAGGATAGAGGATAGGATAGGATAGAGGATAGGATAGGATAGAGGATAGGATAGACGATAGGATAGGATAGAGCATAGGATAGGATAGAGGATAGGATAGGATAGAAGATAGGATAGTATAGACGATAGGATAGGATAGAGGATAGGATAGGATAGAGGATAGGATAGGATACAGGATAGGATAGGGGATTTGATAGGATAGAGGATAGGATAGGATAGAACATAGGATAGGGTAGAGGATACGATAGGATAGAGGATAGGATAGGGGATTTGATAGGATAGATGATAGGGTATGATAGTGGATAGGATAGAGGATAGGATAGACGATAGGATAGACGATAGGATAGGATAGAGGATAGGATAGGATAGAGGATAGGATAGGATAGAGGATAGGATAGGATAGACGATAGGATAGGATAGAGGATAGGATAGGATAGAGGATAGGATAGGATAGAGGATAGGATAGGATAGAGGATAGGATAGGGGATTGGATAGGATAGAGGATAGGATAGGATAGAAGATAGGATAGGATAGAGGATACGACAGGATAGAAGATAGGATAGGATAGAGGATACGACAGGATAGAGGATAGGATAGGATAGAGGATAGGATAGGATAGAGGATAGGATAGGACAGAGGATAGGGTAGGGGATTTGATAGGATAGAGGATAGGATAGGATAGAAGATAGGATAGGATAGAGGATAGGATAGGATAGAGGATAGGATACGATAGAGGATTGGATAGAGGATATGATAGGATAGAGGATATTATAGGATAGAGGATATGATAGGATAGTGGATAGGATAGGATAGAGGATTGGATAGGATAGAGGATAGATGATAGGATAGGATAGAGGATTGGATAGGATACAGGATAGGTTAGGATAGAGGATAGGATAGGGGATTTGATAGGATAGAGGATAGGATAGGATAGAAGATAGGATAGGATAGAGGATAGGATAGGATAGAGGATAGGATATGATAGAGGATAGGATAGGATAGAGGATTGGATTGGATAGAGGATAGATGATAGGATAGGATAGAGGATTGGATAGGATACAGGATAGGTTAGGATAGAGGATAGGATAGGGGATTTGATAGGATAGAGGATAGGATAGGATAGAAGATAGGATAGGATAGAGGATAGGATAGGATAGAGGATAGGATAGGATAGAGGATAGGATAAGATAGAGGATAGGATAGGATAGAGGACAGGATAGGATAGAGGATAGGATAGGATAGAGGATAGGATAGACGATAGGATAGGATAGAGGATAGGATAGGATAGAGGATAGGATAGACGATAGGATAGGATAGAGGATAGGATAGGATAGAGGATAGGATAGGATAGAGGATAGGATAGACGATAGGATATTATAGAGCATAGGATAGGATAGAGGATAGGATAGGATAGAGGATAGGATAGGATAGAGGATAGGATAGACGATAGGATATTATAGAGCATAGGATAGGATAGAGGATAGGATAGGATAGAGGATAGGATAGTATAGACGATAGGATAGGATAGAGGATAGGATAGGATAGAGGATAGGATAGGATAGAGGATAGGATAGGATAGAGGATAGGATAGGATAGAGGATAGGATAGGATAGAGGATAGGATAGGATAGAGGATAGGATAGGATAGAGGATAGGATAGACGATAGGATATTATAGAGCATAGGATAGGATAGAGGATAGGATAGGATAGAGGATAGGATAGTATAGACGATAGGATAGGATAGAGGATAGGATAGGATAGAGGATAGAGGATAAGATAGGATAGAGGATAGGATAGGATAGAGGATAGGATAGGATAGAGGATAGGATAGGATAGAGGATAGGATAGGATAGAGGATAGGATAGGATAGAGGATAGGATAGGATAGAGGATAGGATAGGATAGAGGATAGGATAGGATAGAGGATAGGATAGGATAGAGGATAGGATAGGATAGAGGATAGGATAGGATAGAGGATAGGATAGGATAGAGGATAGGATAGGATAGAGCATAGGATAGAGGATTTGATAGGATAGAGGATAGGATAGGATAGAGGATTGGATAGGATAGAGGATAGGATAGGATAGAGGAGAGGATAGAGGATTGGATAGAGGATAGGATAGGATAGAGGATAGGATAGGATAGGATAGAGGATAGGATAGGATAGAGGATAGGATAGGATAGAGGATAGGATAGGATAGAGGATAGGATAGGATAGAGGATAGGATAGGATAGAGGATAGGATAGGATAGAGGATAGGATAGGATAGAGGATAGGATAGGATAGAGGATAGGATAGGATAGAGGATAGGATAGGATAGAGGATAGGATAGGATAGAGGATAGGATAGGATAGAGGATAGGATAGGATAGAGGATAGGATAGGATAGAGGATAGGATAGGATAGAGGATAGGATAGGATAGAGGATAGGATAGGATAGAGGATAGGATAGGATAGAGGATAGGATAGGATAGAGGATAGGATAGACGATAGGATAGGATAGAGCATAGGATAGGATAGAGGATAGGATAGGATAGAAGATAGGATAGTATAGACGATAGGATAGGATAGAGGATAGGATAGGATAGAGGATAGGATAGGATACAGGATAGGATAGGGGATTTGATAGGATAGAGGATAGGATAGGATAGAACATAGGATAGGGTAGAGGATACGATAGGATAGAGGATAGGATAGGGGATTTGATAGGATAGATGATAGGGTATGATAGTGGATAGGATAGAGGATAGGATAGACGATAGGATAGACGATAGGATAGGATAGAGGATAGGATAGGATAGAGGATAGGATAGGATAGAGGATAGGATAGGATAGACGATAGGATAGGATAGAGGATAGGATAGGATAGAGGATAGGATAGGGTAGAGGATAGGATAGGATAGAGGATAGGATAGGGGATTTGATAGGATAGAGGATAGGATAGGATAGAAGATAGGATAGGATAGAGGATACGACAGGATAGAGGATAGGATAGGATAGAGGATAGGATAGGATAGAGGATAGGATAGGACAGAGGATAGGGTAGGGGATTTGATAGGATAGAGGATAGGATAGGATAGAAGATAGGATAGGATAGAGGATAGGATAGGATAGAGGATAGGATACGATAGAGGATTGGATAGAGGATATGATAGGATAGAGGATATTATAGGATAGAGGATATGATAGGATAGTGGATAGGATAGGATAGAGGATTGGATAGGATAGAGGATAGATGATAGGATAGGATAGAGGATTGGATAGGATACAGGATAGGTTAGGATAGAGGATAGGATAGGGGATTTGATAGGATAGAGGATAAGGATAGGATAGAAGATAGGATAGGATAGAGGATAGGATAGGATAGAGGATAGGATATGATAGAGGATAGGATAGGATAGAGGATTGGATTGGATAGAGGATAGATGATAGGATAGGATAGAGGATTGGATAGGATACAGGATAGGTTAGGATAGAGGATAGGATAGGGGATTTGATAGGATAGAGGATAGGATAGGATAGAAGATAGGATAGGATAGAGGATAGGATAGGATAGAGGATAGGATAGGATAGAGGATAGGATAAGATAGAGGATAGGATAGGATAGAGGACAGGATAGGATAGAGGATAGGATAGGATAGAGGATAGGATAGACGATAGGATAGGATAGAGGATAGGATAGGATAGAGGATAGGATAGACGATAGGATAGGATAGAGGATAGGATAGGATAGAGGATAGGATAGGATAGAGGATAGGATAGACGATAGGATATTATAGAGCATAGGATAGGATAGAGGATAGGATAGGATAGAGGATAGGATAGTATAGACGATAGGATAGGATAGAGGATAGGATAGGATAGAGGATAGGATAGGATAGAGGATAGGATAGGATAGAGGATAGGATAGGATAGAGGATAGGATAGGATAGAGGATAGGATAGGATAGAGGATAGGATAGACGATAGGATATTATAGAGCATAGGATAGGATAGAGGATAGGATAGGATAGAGGATAGGATAGTATAGACGATAGGATAGGATAGAGGATAGGATAGGATAGAGGATAGAGGATAAGATAGGATAGAGGATAGGATAGGATGGAGGATAGGATAGGATAGAGGATAGGATAGGATAGAGGATAGGATAGGATAGAGGATAGGATAGGATAGAGGATAGGATAGGATAGAGGATAGGATAGGATAGAGGATAGGATAGGATAGAGGATAGGATAGGATAGAGGATAGGATAGGATAGAGGATAGGATAGGATAGAGGATAGGATAGGATAGAGGATAGGATAGGATAGAGGATAGGATAGGATAGAGCATAGGATAGAGGATTTGAGAGGATAGAGGATAGGATAGGATAGAGGATAGGATAGGGGATTTGATAGGATAGAGGATAGGATAGGATAGAGGATAGGATAGGATAGAGGATAGGATAGGATAGAGGATAGGATAGGATAGAGGATAGGATAGGATAGAGGATAGGATAGGATAGAGGATAGGATAGGATAGAGGATAGGATAGGATAGAGGATAGGATAGGGTAGAGGATACGATAGGATAGAGGATATGATAGGGGATTTGATAGGATAGATGATAGGGTATGATAGTGGATAGGATAGAGGATAGGATAGACGATAGGATAGACGATACGATAGGATAGAGGATAGGATAGGATAGAGGATAGGATAGGATAGAGGATAGGATAGGATAGAGTATAGAATAATATAGAGGATAGGATAGGATAGAGGATAGGATAGGATAGAGGATAGGATAGTATAGAGGATAGGATAGGGGATAGGATAGGATAGGGGATAGGATAGGATAGAGGATAGGATAGGATAGAGGATTGGATAATATAGAGGATAGGATAGGATAGAGGATAGGATAGGATAGAGGATAGGATAGGATAGAGGATAGGATAGGATAGAGGATAGGATAGGATAGAGGATAGGATAGGATAGAGGATAGGATAGGGGATTTGATAGGATAGAGGATAGGATAGGATAGAAGATAGGATAGGATAGAGGATACGACAGGATAGAGGATAGGATAGGGGATTTGATAGGATAGATGATAGGGTAGGATAGAGGATAGGATAGGATAGAGGATTGGATAGGATAGAGGATAGGATAGGATAGAGGATAGGATAGGGGATAGGATAGGATAGGATAGAGGATAGGATAGTGGATTTGATAGGATAGAGGATAGGATGTGATAGAAAATAGGATAGGATAGAGGATAGGGTAGGGGATTTGATAGGATAGAGGATAGGATAGGATAGAAGATAGGATAGGATAGAGGATAGGATAGGATAGAGGATAGGATACGATAGAGGATTGGATAGAGGATATGATAGGATAGAGGATATTATAGGATAGAGGATATGATAGGATAGTGGATAGGATAGGATAGAGGATTGGATAGGATAGAGGATAGATGATAGGATAGGATAGAGGATTGGATAGGATACAGGATAGGTTAGGATAGAGGATAGGATAGGGGATTTGATAGGATAGATGATAGGATAGGATAGAAGATAGGATAGGATAGAGGATAGGATAGGATAGAGGATAGGATATGATAGAGGATAGGATAGGATAGAGGATAGGATAGGATAGAGGATAGGATAGGATAGAGGATAGGATAGTATAGACGATAGGATAGGATAGAGGATAGGATAGGATAGAGGATATTATAGGATAGAGGATATGATAGGATAGAGGATAGGATAGGGGATTTGATAGGATAGAGGATAGGATAGGATAGAAGATAGGATAGGATTGAGGATAGGATAGGATAGAGGAGAGGATAGGATAGAGGATTGGATAGAGGATATGATAGGATAGAGGATATTATAGGATAGAGGATATGATAGGATAGTGGATAGGATAGGATAGAGGATTGGATTGGATAGAGGATAGATGATAGGATTTGATAGAGGATTGGATAGGATACAGGATAGGTTAGGATAGAGGATAGGATAGGGGATTTGATAGGATAGAGGATAGGATAGGATAGAAGATAGGATAGGATAGAGGATAGGATAGGATAGAGGATAGGGTAGGATAGAGGATAGGATAGGATAGAGGAGAGGATAGGATAGAGGATTGGATAGAGGATATGATAGGATAGAGGATATTATAGGATAGAGGATATGATAGGATAGTGGATAGGATAGGATAGAGGATTGGATTGGATAGAGGATAGGATAGGGGATTTGATAGGATAGAGGATAGGATAGGATAGAAGATAGGATAGGATAGAGGATAGGATAGGATAGAGGATAGGATAGGATAGAGGATAGGATATGACAGAGGATAGGGTAGGGGATTTGATAGGATAGAGGATAGGATAGGATAGAAGATAGGATAGTATAGAGGATAGGATAGGATAGAGGATAGGATAGGGGATTTGATAGGATAGAGGATAGGATAGGATAGAAGATAGGATAGGATTGAGGATAGGATAGGATAGAGGAGAGGATAGGATAGAGGATTGGATAGAGGATATGATAGGATAGAGGATATTATAGGATAGAGGATATGATAGGATAGTGGATAGGATAGGATAGAGGATTGGATTGGATAGAGGATAGATGATAGGATTTGATAGAGGATTGGATAGGATACAGGATAGGTTAGGATAGAGGATAGGATAGGGGATTTGATAGGATAGAGGATAGGATAGGATAGAAGATAGGATAGGATAGAGGATAGGATAGGATAGAGGATAGGATAGGATAGAGGATAGGATAAGATAGAGGATAGGATAGGATAGAGGACAGGATAGGATAGAGGATAGGATAGGATAGAGGATAGGATAGACGATAGGATAGGATAGAGGATAGGATAGGATAGAGGATAGGATAGACGATAGGATAGGATAGAGGGTAGGATAGGATAGAGGATAGGATAGGATAGATGATAGGATAGGATAGAGGATAGGATAGACGATAGGATATTATAGAGCATAGGATAGGATAGAGGATAGGATAGGATAGAGGATAGGATAGTATAGACGATAGGATAGGATAGACGATAGGATAGGATAGAGGATAGGATAGGATAGAGGATAGGATAGGATAGAGGATAGGATAGGATAGAGGATAGGATAGGATAGAGGATAGGATAGACGATAGGATATTATAGAGCATAGGATAGGATAGAGGATAGGATAGGATAGAGGATAGGATAGTATAGACGATAGGATAGGATAGAGGATAGGATAGGATAGAGGATAGAGGATAAGATAGGATAGAGGATAGGATAGGATAGAGGATAGGATAGGATAGAGGATAGGATAGGATAGAGGATAGGATAGGATAGAGGATAGGATAGGATAGAGGATAGGATAGGATAGAGGATAGGATAGGGGATTTGATAGGATAGAGGATAGGATAGGATAGAGGATAGGATAGGGGATTTGATAGGATAGAGGATAGGATAGGATAGAAGATAGGATAGGGTAGAGGATACGATAGGATAGAGGATATGATAGGGGATTTGATAGGATAGATGATAGGGTATGATAGTGGATAGGATAGAGGATAGGATAGACGATAGGATAGACGATAGGATAGGATAGAGGATAGGATAGGATAGAGGATAGGATAGGATAGAGGATAGGATAGGATAGAGGATTGGATAATATAGAGGATAGGATAGGATAGAGGATAGGATAGGATAGAGGATAGGATAGGATAGAGGATAGGATAGGATCGAGGATCGGATAGGATAGAGGATAGGATAGGATAGAGGATAGGATAGGGGATTTGATAGGATAGAGGATAGGATAGGATAGAAGATAGGATAGGATAGAGGATACGACAGGATAGAGGATAGGATAGGGGATTTGATAGGATAGATGATAGGGTAGGATAGAGGATAGGATAGGATAGAGGATAGGATAGGACAGAGGATAGGATAGGATAGAGGATAGGATAGGGGATAGGATAGGATAGACGATAGGATAGGATAGAGGATAAGATAGGGGATTTGATAGGATAGAGGATAGGATAGGATAGAAGATAGGATAGGATAGAGGATAGGATAGGATAGAGGATAGGATAGGATAGAGGATAGGATAAGATAGAGGATAGGATAGGATAGAGGACAGGATAGGATAGAGGATAGGATAGGATAGAGGATAGGATAGACGATAGGATAGGATAGAGGATAGGATAGGATAGAGGATAGGATAGACGATAGGATAGGATAGAGGATAGGATAGGATAGAGGATAGGATAGGATAGAGGATAGGATAGACGATAGGATATTATAGAGCATAGGATAGGATAGAGGATAGGATAGGATAGAGGATAGGATAGTATAGACGATAGGATAGGATAGATGATAGGATAGGATAGAGGATAGGATAGGATAGAGGATAGGATAGGATAGAGGATAGGATAGGATAGAGGATAGGATAGGATAGAGGATAGGATAGACGATAGGATATTATAGAGCATAGGATAGGATAGAGGATAGGATAGGATAGAGGATAGGATAGTATAGACGATAGGATAGGATAGAGGATAGGATAGGATAGAGGATAGAGGATAAGATAGGATAGAGGATAGGATAGGATAGAGGATAGGATAGGATAGAGGATAGGATAGGATAGAGGATAGGATAGGATAGAGGATAGGATAGGATAGAGGATAGGATAGGGGATTTGATAGGATAGAGGATAGGATAGGATAGAGGATAGGATAGACGATAGGATAGGATAGAGGATAGGATAGGATAGAGGATAGGATAGGATAGAGGATAGGATAGACGATAGGATATTATAGAGCATAGGATAGGATAGAGGATAGGATAGGATAGAGGATAGGATAGTATAGATGGTAGGATAGGATAGATGATAGGATAGGATAGAGGATAGGATAGGATAGAGGATAGGATAGGATAGAGGATAGGATAGGATAGAGGATAGGATAAGATAGAGGATAGGATAGACGATAGGATATTATAGAGCATAGGATAGGATAGAGGATAGGATAGGATAGAGGATAGGATAGTATAGACGATAGGATAGGATAGAGGATAGGATAGGATAGAGGATAGAGGATAAGATAGGATAGAGGATAGGATAGGATAGAGGATAGGATAGGATAGAGGATATGATAGGATAGAGGATAGGATAGGATAGAGGATAGGATAGGATAGAGGATAGGATAGGATAGAGGATAGGATAGGGGATTTGATAGGATAGAGGATAGGATAGGGGATTTGATAGGATAGAGGATAGGATAGGATAGAAGATAGGATAGGGTAGAGGATACGATAGGATAGAGGATATGATAGGGGATTTGATAGGATAGATGATAGGGTATGATAGTGGATAGGATAGAGGATAGGATAGACGATAGGATAGACGATAGGATAGGATAGAGGATAGGATAGGATAGAGGATAGGATAGGATAGAGGATAGGATAGGATAGAGGATAGGATAGGATAGAGGATTGGATAATATAGAGGATAGGATAGGATAGAGGATAGGATAGGATAGAGGATAGGATAGGATAGAGGATAGGATAGGATCGAGGATCGGATAGGATAGAGGATAGGATAGGATAGAGGATAGGATAGGGGATTTGATAGGATAGAGGATAGGATAGGATAGAAGATAGGATAGGATAGAGGATACGACAGGATAGAGGATAGGATAGGGGATTTGATAGGATAGATGATAGGGTAGGATAGAGGATAGGATAGGATAGAGGATAGGATAGGATAGAGGATAGGATAGGAAAGAGGATAGGATAGGGGATAGGATAGGATAGACGATAGGATAGGATAGAGGATAGGATAGGGGATTTGATAGGATAGAGGATAGGATAGGATAGAAGATAGGATAGGATAGAGGATACGACAGGATAGAGGATAGGATAGGGGATTTGATAGGATAGATGATAGGGTAGGATAGAGGATAGGATAGAGGATAGGATAGAGAATAGGTTAGGATAGAGAGTAATAACGGATAGATGATATTGCAGGATAGAGGATAGGATATGATAGAGTATACGATATTATAGTGGGTAGGATAGGATAGACGATAGGATAGGGGATTTGATAGAATAGAGGATAGGATAGGATAGAGGATAGTATAGAGGATAGGATAGGATAGAGGATAGGATAGGATAGAGGATAGGGTAGGATAGAGGATAGGATAGGACAGAGGATAGGGTAGGGGATTTGATAGGATAGAGGATAGGATAGGATAGAAGATAGAATAGGATAGAGGATAGGATAGGATAGAGGATAGGATACGATAGAGGATTGGATAGAGGATATGATAGGATAGAGGATATTATAGGATAGAGGATATGATAGGATAGTGGATAGGATAGGATAGAGGATTGGATAGGATAGAGGATAGATGATAGGATAGGATAGAGGATTGGATAGGATACAGTATAGGATAGGATAGAGGATAGGATAGAGGATTTGATAGGATAGAGGATAGGATAGGATAGAAGATAGGATAGGATAGAGGATAGGATAGGATAGAGGATAGGATAGGATAGAGGATAGGATAGGATAGAGGATATGATAGGATAGAGGATATTATAGGATAGAGGATATGATAGGATAGTGGATAGGATAGGATAGAGGATTGGATAGGATAGAGGATAGATGATAGGATAGGATAGAGGATTGGATAGGATACAGGATAGGTTAGGATAGAGGATAGGATAGGGGATTTGATAGGATAGAGGATAGGATAGGATAGAAGATAGGATAGGATAGAGGATAGGATAGGATAGAGGATAGGATAGGATAGAGGATAGGATAAGATAGAGGATAGGATAGGATAGAGGACAGGATAGGATAGAGGATAGGATAGGATAGAGGATAGGATAGACGATAGGATAGGATAGAGGATAGGATAGGATAGAGGATAGGATAGGATAGAGGATAGGATAGGATAGAGGATAGGATAGGATAGAGGATAGGATAGGATAGAGGATAGGATAGGGGATTTGATAGGATAGAGGATAGGATAGACGATAGGATATTATAGAGCATAGGATAGGATAGACGATAGGATAGGATAGAGGATAGGATAGGATAGAGGATAGGATAGACGATAGGATAGGATAGAGGATAGGATAGGATAGAGGATAGGATAGGATAGAGGATAGGATAGACGATAGGATATTATAGAGCATAGGATAGGATAGAGGATAGGATAGGATAGAGGATATGATAGTATAGACGATAGGATAGGATAGATGATAGGATAGGATAGAGGATAGGATAGGATAGAGGATAGGATAGGATAGAGGATAGGATAGGATAGAGGATAGGATAGGATAGAGGATAGGATAGACGATAGGATATTATAGAGCATAGGATAGGATAGAGGATAGGATAGGATAGAGGATAGGATAGTATAGACGATAGGATAGGATAGAGGATAGGATAGGATAGAGGATAGAGGATAAGATAGGATAGAGGATAGGATAGGATAGAGGATAGGATAGGATAGAGGATAGGATAGGATAGAGGATAGGATAGGATAGAGGATAGGATAGGATAGAGGATAGGATAGGATAGAGGATAGGATAGGATAGAGGATAGGATAGGGGATTTGATAGGATAGAGGATAGGATAGGATAGAGGATAGGATAGACGATAGGATAGGATAGAGGATAGGATAGGATAGAGGATAGGATAGGATAGAGGATAGGATGGGATAGAGGATAGGATAGACGATAGGATATTATAGAGCATAGGATAGGATAGAGGATAGGATAGGATAGTTGATAGGATAGTATAGACGATAGGATAGGATAGATGATAGGATAGGATAGAGGATAGGATAGGATAGAGGATAGGATAGGATAGAGGATAGGATAGGATAGAGGATAGGATAGGATAGAGGATAGGATAGACGATAGGATATTATAGAGCATAGGATAGGATAGAGGATAGGATAGGATAGAGGACAGGATAGTATAGACGATAGGATAGGATAGAGGATAGGATAGGATAGAGGATAGAGGATAAGATAGGATAGAGGATAGGATAGGATAGAGGATAGGATAGGATAGAGGATAGGATAGGATAGAGGATAGGATAGGATAGAGGATAGGATAGGATAGAGGATAGGATAGGATAGAGGATAGGATAGGGGATTTGATAGGATACAGGATAGGATAGGGGATTTGATAGGATAGAGGATAGGATAGGATAGAAGATAGGATAGGGTAGAGGATACGATAGGATAGAGGATATGATAGGGGATTTGATAGGATAGATGATAGGGTATGATAGTGGATAGGATAGAGGATAGGATAGACGATAGGATAGACGATAGGATAGGATAGAGGATAGGATAGGATAGAGGATAGGATAGGATAGAGGATAGGATAGGATAGAGGATTGGATAATATAGAGGATAGGATAGGATAGAGGATAGGATAGGATAGAGGATAGGATAGGATAGAGGATAGGATAGGATCGAGGATCGGATAGGATAGAGGATAGGATAGGATAGAGGATAGGATAGGGGATTTGATAGGATAGAGGATAGGATAGGATAGAAGATAGGATAGGATAGAGGATACGACAGGATAGAGGATAGGATAGGGGATTTGATAGGATAGATGATAGGGTAGGATAGAGGATAGGATAGGATAGAGGATAGGATAGGATAGAGGATAGGATAGGAAAGAGGATAGGATAGGGGATAGGATAGGATAGACGATAGGATAGGATAGAGGATAGGATAGGATAGAAGATAGGATAGGATAGAGGATACGACAGGATAGAGGATAGGATAGGGGATTTGATAGGATAGATGATAGGGTAGGATAGAGGATAGGATAGAGGATAGGATAGAGAATAGGTTAGGATAGAGAGTAATAACGGATAGATGATATTGCAGGATAGAGGATAGGATATGATAGAGTATACGATATTATAGTGGGTAGGATAGGATAGACGATAGGATAGGGGATTTGATAGAATAGAGGATAGGATAGGATAGAGGATAGTATAGAGGATAGGATAGGATAGAGGATAGGATAGGATAGAGGATAGGGTAGGATAGAGGATAGGATAGGACAGAGGATAGGGTAGGGGATTTGATAGGATAGAGGATAGGATAGGATAGAAGATAGAATAGGATAGAGGATAGGATAGGATAGAGGATAGGATACGATAGAGGATTGGATAGAGGATATGATAGGATAGAGG
This sequence comes from Halictus rubicundus, assembly GCF_050948215.1. Classification (NCBI taxonomy): domain Eukaryota; kingdom Metazoa; phylum Arthropoda; class Insecta; order Hymenoptera; family Halictidae; genus Halictus; species Halictus rubicundus. The sequence continues at coordinate 72,089 of NW_027488675.1, read as the reverse complement.
ATATTATAGGATAGAGGATATGATAGGATAGTGGATAGGATAGGATAGAGGATTGGATAGGATAGAGGATAGATGATAGGATAGGATAGAGGATTGGATAGGATACAGGATAGGATAGGATAGAGGATAGGATAGAGGATTTGATAGGATAGAGGATAGGATAGGATAGAAGATAGGATAGGATAGAGGATAGGATAGGATAGAGGATAGGATAGGATAGAGGATAGGATAGGATAGAGGATATGATAGGATAGAGGATATTATAGGATAGAGGATATGATAGGATAGTGGATAGGATAGGATAGAGGATTGGATAGGATAGAGGATAGATGATAGGATAGGATAGAGGATTGGATAGGATACAGGATAGGTTAGGATAGAGGATAGGATAGGGGATTTGATAGGATAGAGGATAGGATAGGATAGAAGATAGGATAGGATAGAGGATAGGATAGGATAGAGGATAGGATAGGATAGAGGATAGGATAAGATAGAGGATAGGATAGGATAGAGGACAGGATAGGATAGAGGATAGGATAGGATAGAGGATAGGATAGACGATAGGATAGGATAGAGGATAGGATAGGATAGAGGATAGGATAGGATAGAGGATAGGATAGGATAGAGGATAGGATAGGATAGAGGATAGGATAGGGGATTTGATAGGATAGAGGATAGGATAGACGATAGGATATTATAGAGCATAGGATAGGATAGAGGATAGGATAGGATAGAGGATAGGATAGTATAGACGATAGGATAGGATAGAGGATAGGATAGGATAGAGGATAGGATAGGATAGAGGATAGGATAGGATAGAGGATAGGATAGGATAGAGGATAGGATAGGATAGAGGATAGGATAGGATAGAGGATAGGATAGGATAGAGGATAGGATAGACGATAGGATATTATAGAGCATAGGATAGGATAGAGGATAGGATAGGATAGAGGATAGGATAGTATAGACGATAGGATAGGATAGAGGATAGGATAGGATAGAGGATAGAGGATAAGATAGGATAGAGGATAGGATAGGATAGAGGATAGGATAGGATAGAGGATAGGATAGGGGATTTGATAGGATAGAGGATAGGATAGGATAGAAGATAGGATAGGGTAGAGGATACGATAGGATAGAGGATATGATAGGGGATTTGATAGGATAGATGATAGGGTATGATAGTGGATAGGATAGAGGATAGGATAGACGATAGGATAGACGATAGGATAGGATAGATGATAGGATAGGATAGAGGATAGGATAGGATAGAGGATAGGATAGGATAGAGGATAGAATAATATAGAGGATAGGATAGGATAGAGGATAGGATAGGATAGAGGATAGGATACGATAGAGGATAGGATAGGATAGAGGATAGGATAGGGGATAGGATAGGATAGACGATAGGATAGGATAGAGGATAGGATAGGATAGAGGATAGGATAATATAGAGGATAGGATAGGATAGAGGATAGGATAGGATAGAGGATAGGATAGGATAGAGGATAGGATAGGATAGAGGATAGGATAGGGGATTTGATAGGATAGAGGATAGGATAGGATAGAAGATAGGATAGGATAGAGGATACGACAGGATAGAGGATAGGATAGGGGATTTGATAGGATAGATGATAGGGTAGGATAGAGGATAGGATAGGATAGAGGATAGGATAGGATAGAGGATAGGATAGGATAGAGGATAGGATAGGGGATAGGATAGGATAGACGATAGGATAGGATAGAGGATAGGATAGGATAGAGGATAGGATAATATAGAGGATAGGATAGGATAGAGGATAGGATAGGATAGAGGATAGGATAGGATAGAGGATAGGATAGGATAGAGGATAGGATAGGATAGAGGATAGGATAGGGGATTTGATAGGATAGAGGATAGGATAGGATAGAAGATAGGATAGGATAGAGGATAGGGTAGGGGATTTGATAGGATAGAGGATAGGATAGGATAGAAGATAGGATAGGATAGAGGATAGGATAGGATAGAGGATAGGATACGATAGAGGATTGGATAGAGGATATGATAGGATAGAGGATATTATAGGATAGAGGATATGATAGGATAGTGGATAGGATAGGATAGAGGATAGGATAGGATAGAGGATAGGATAGGATAGAGGATAGGATAGGATAGAGGATAGGATAGGATAGAGGATAGGATAGGGGATTTGATAGGATAGAGGATAGGATAGGATAGAAGATAGGATAGGATAGAGGATACGACAGGATAGAGGATAGGATAGGGGATTTGATAGGATAGATGATAGGGTAGGATAGAGGATAGGATAGAGGATAGGATAGAGAATAGGTTAGGATAGAGAGTAGGAACGGATAGATGATATTGCAGGATAGAGGATAGGATATGATAGAGTATACGATATTATAGTGGGTAGGATAGGATAGACGATAGGATAGGGGATTTGATAGAATAGAGGATAGGATAGGATAGAGGATAGTATAGAGGATAGGATAGGATAGAGGATAGGATAGGATAGAGGATAGGGTAGGATAGAGGATAGGATAGGACAGAGGATAGGGTAGGGGATTTGATAGGATAGAGGATAGGATACGATAGAGGATTGGATAGAGGATATGATAGGATAGAGGATATTATAGGATAGAGGATATGATAGGATAGTGGATAGGATAGGATAGAGGATTGGATAGGATAGAGGATAGATGAAATTTAGGATAGAGGATTGGATAGGATACAGGATAGGATAGGATAGAGGATAGGATAGGGGATTTGATAGGATAGAGGATAGGATAGGATAGAGGATAGGATAGGGGATTTGATAGGATAGAGGATAGGATAGGATAGAAGATAGGATAGGATAGAGGATAGGGTAGGGGATTTGATAGGATAGAGAATAGGATAGGATAGAAGATAGGATAGGATAGAGGATAGGATAGGATAGAGGATAGGATACGATAGAGGATTGGATAGAGGATATGATAGGATAGAGGATATTATAGGATAGAGGATATGATAGGATAGTGGATAGGATAGGATAGAGGATAGGATAGGATAGAGGATAGGATAGGATAGAGGATAGGATAGGATAGAGGATAGGATAGGATAGAGGATAGGATAGGGGATTTGATAGGATAGAGGATAGGATAGGATAGAAGATAGGATAGGATAGAGGATACGACAGGATAGAGGATAGGATAGGGGATTTGATAGGATAGATGATAGGGTAGGATAGAGGATAGGATAGAGGATAGGATAGAGAATAGGTTAGGATAGAGAGTAGGAACGGATAGATGATATTGCAGGATAGAGGATAGGATATGATAGAGTATACGATATTATAGTGGGTAGGATAGGATAGACGATAGGATAGGGGATTTGATAGAATAGAGGATAGGATAGGATAGAGGATAGTATAGAGGATAGGATAGGATAGAGGATAGGATAGGATAGAGGATAGGGTAGGATAGAGGATAGGATAGGACAGAGGATAGGGTAGGGGATTTGATAGGATAGAGGATAGGATACGATAGAGGATTGGATAGAGGATATGATAGGATAGAGGATATTATAGGATAGAGGATATGATAGGATAGTGGATAGGATAGGATAGAGGATTGGATAGGATAGAGGATAGATGAAATTTAGGATAGAGGATTGGATAGGATACAGGATAGGATAGGATAGAGGATAGGATAGGGGATTTGATAGGATAGAGGATAGGATAGGATAGAGGATAGGATAGGGGATTTGATAGGATAGAGGATAGGATAGGATAGAAGATAGGATAGGATAGAGGATAGGGTAGGGGATTTGATAGGATAGAGAATAGGATAGGATAGAAGATAGGATAGGATAGAGGATAGGATAGGATAGAGGATAGGATACGATAGAGGATTGGATAGAGGATATGATAGGATAGAGGATATTATAGGATAGAGGATATGATAGGATAGTGGATAGGATAGGATAGAGGATTGGATAGGATAGAGGATAGATGATAGGATAGGATAGAGGATAGGATAGACGATAGGATATTATAGAGCATAGGATAGGATAGAGGATAGGATAGGATAGAGGATAGGATAGGATAGAGGATAGGATAGTATAGACGATAGGATAGGATAGAGGATAGGATAGGATAGAGGATATGATAGGATAGAGGATAGGATAGGATAGAGGATAGGATAGACGATAGGATATTATAGAGCATAGGATAGGATAGAGGATAGGATAGGATAGAGGATAGGATAGTATACACGATAGGATAGGATAGAGGATAGGATAGGATAGAAGATAGGATAGGATTGAGGATAGGATAGGATAGAGGATAGGATAGGATAGAGGATTGGATAGAGGATATGATAGGATAGAGGATATTATAGGATAGAGGATATGATAGGATAGTGGATAGGATAGGATAGAGGATTGGATAGGATAGAGGATAGATGATAGGATAGGATAGAGGATTGGATAGGATACAGGATAGGTTGGGATAGAGGATAGGATAGGGGATTTGATAGGATAGAGGATAGGATAGGATAGAAGATAGGATAGGATAGAGGATAGGATAGGATAGAGGATAGGATAGGATAGAGGATAGGATAGGATAGAGGACAGGATAGGATAGAGGATAGGATAGGATAGAGGATAGGATAGACGATAGGATAGGATAGAGGATAGGATAGGATAGAGGATAGGATAGGATAGAGGATAGGATAGGATAGAGGATAGGATAGGGGATTTGATAGGATAGAGGATAGGATAGGATAGAAGATAGGATAGGATAGAGGATAGGATAGGATAGAGGATAGGATAGGGGATTTGATAGGATAGATGATAGGGTAGGATAGAGGATAGGATAGAGGATAGGATAGAGAATAGGTTAGGATAGAGAGTAGGAACGGATAGATGATATTGCAGGATAGAGGATAGGATATGATAGAGTATACGATATTATAGTGGGTAGGATAGGATAGATGATAGGATAGGGGATTTGATAGAATAGAGGATAGGATAGGATAGAGGATAGTATAGAGGAAAGGATAGGATAGAGGATAGGATAGGATAGAGGATAGGGTAGGATAGAGGATAGGATAGGACAGAGGATAGGGTAGGAGATTTGATAGGATAGAGGATAGGATAGGATAGAAGATAGGATAGGATAGAGGATAGGATAGGATAGAGGATAGGATACGATAGAGGATTGGATAGAGGATATGATAGGATTGAGGATATTATAGGATAGAGGATATGATAGGATAGTGGATAGGATAGGATAGAGGATTGGATAGGATAGAGGATAGATGATAGGATAGGATAGAGGATTGGATAGGATACAGGATAGGATAGGATAGAGGATAGGATAGGGGATTTGATAGGATAGGGGATAGGATAGGATAGAAGATAGGATAGGATAGAGGATAGGATAGGATAGAGGATAGGATAGGGGATTTGATAGGATAGAGGATAGGATAGGATAGAGGATAGTATAGAGGATAGGATAGGATAGAGGATAGGATAGGATAGAGGATAGGATAGGATAGAGGATAGGATAGGATAGAGGATAGGATAGAGAATAGGTTAGGATAGAGAGTAGGAACGGATAGATGATATTGCAGGATAGAGGATAGGATATGATAGAGTATACGATATTATAGTGGGTAGGATAGGATAGATGATAGGATAGGGGATTTGATAGAATAGAGGATAGGATAGGATAGAGGATAGTATAGAGGATAGGATAGGATAGAGGATAGGATAGGATAGAGGATAGGGTAGGATAGAGGATAGGATAGGACAGAGGATAGGGTAGGAGATTAGATAGGATAGAGGATAAGATAGGATAGAAGATAGGATAGGATAGAGGATAGGATAGGATAGAGGATAGGATACGATAGAGGATTGGATAGAGGATATGATAGGATAGAGGATATTATAGGATAGAGGATATGATAGGATAGTGGATAGGATAGGATAGAGGATTGGATAGGATAGAGGATAGATGATAGGATAGGATAGAGGATTGGATAGGATACAGGATAGGATAGGATAGAGGATAGGATAGGGGATTTGATAGGATAGGGGATAGGATAGGATAGAAGATAGGATAGGATACAGGATAGGTTAGGATAGAGGATAGGATAGGGGATTTGATAGGATAGAGGATAGGATAGGATAGAAGATAGGATAGGATAGAGGATAGGATAGGATAGAGGATAGGATAGGATAGAGGATAGGATAGGATAGAGGATAGGATAGGATAGAGGATAGGATAGGATAGAAGATAGGATAGGATAGAGGATAGGATAGGATAGAGGATAGGATAGGATAGAGGATAGGATAGGATAGAGGATAGGATAGGATAGAGGATAGGATAGGATAGAGGATAGGATAGGATAGAAGATAGGATAGGATAGAGGATAGGATAGGATAGAGGATAGGATAGGATAGAGGATAGGATAGGATAGAGGATAGGATAGGATAGAGGATAGGATAGGATAGAGCATAGGATAGTATAGAGGATAGGATAGGATAGAGGATAGGATAGGATAGGGAATAGGATAGGGTAGATGATATTATTGAATACAGGATACGATATTATAGTCGATAGGATAGGATAGAGGATAGGACAGGATAGAGGATATCATAGGTGATTGGATATAATAGAGGATTGGATAGGATAGAGGGTAGGATAGGGGATTGGAAGGGATAGAGGATATTATAGGATAGAGGATAGAATATGATAGAGGATACGAAATTATAGAGGATAGGATAGGATAGATTATATTATAGGATAGAGGATATGATAGTATAGAGGATAGAATAGGATAGAGGATACGATAGGATTTGAGGATATAATAGGATAGAGGATAGGATAGGGGATTGGATAGGATAGAGGATAGGATAGGATAGATGATATTATAGGAAAGAGGATCGGATATGACAGTGGATACGATATTGTAGAGGATAGTGTAGGATAGAGGTTAGGATAGGATAGAGGATACGATAGACGATTGGATAGTATAAAGGATAGGATAGGATAGAGGATAGGATAGCATTGAGGATAGGATACGATAGTGGATAGGATAGGATAGGATAGAGAATAGGATAGGATAGATGATATTATAGGATAGAGGATAGGATATGATAGAGGATAGGATAGGATAGAGCATAGGATAGCATAGAGGATAGGATAGGATTGGGGATAGGAGAAGTTAGAGGATAGGACAGGATAGTGGATAGGATAGGATACAGGATTGGATAGGATAGAGGATAGGGTAGGATAGAGAATAGGATAGGACAGAGGATAGGGTAGGGGATTTGATAGGATAGAGGATAGGATAGGATAGAAGATAGGATAGGATAGAGGATAGGATAGGATAGAGGATATGATAGGATAGAGGATAGGATAGGATAGAGGATAGGATAGGATAGAGGATAGGATAGTATAGACGATAGGATAGGATAGATGATAGGATAGGATAGAGGATAGGATAGGATAGAGGATAGGATAGGATAGAGGATAGGATAGGATAGAGGATAGGATAGGATAGAGGATAGGATAGACGATAGGATATTATAGAGCATAGGATAGGATAGAGGATAGGATAGGATAGAGGATAGGATAGTATAGACGATAGGATAGGATAGAGGATAGGATAGGATAGAGGATAGAGGATAAGATAGGATAGAGGATAGGATAGGATAGAGGATAGGATAGGATAGAGGATAGGATAGGATAGAGGATAGGATAGGATAGAGGATAGGATAGGATAGAGGATAGGATAGGATAGAGGATAGGATAGGGGATTTGATAGGATAGAGGATAGGATAGGATAGAGGATAGGATAGACGATAGGATAGGATAGAGGATAGGATAGGATAGAGGATAGGATAGGATAGAGGATAGGATAGACGATAGGATATTATAGAGCATAGGATAGGATAGAGGATAGGATAGGATAGAGGATAGGATAGTATAGACGGTAGGATAGGATAGATGATAGGATAGGATAGAGGATAGGATAGGATAGAGGATAGGATAGGATAGAGGATAGGATAGGATAGAGGATAGGATAGGATAGAGGATAGGATAGACGATAGGATATTATAGAGCATAGGATAGGATAGAGGATAGGATAGGATAGAGGATAGGATAGTATAGACGATAGGATAGGATAGAGGATAGGATAGGATAGAGGATAGAGGATAAGATAGGATAGAGGATAGGATAGGATAGAGGATAGGATAGGATAGAGGATAGGATAGGATAGAGGATAGGATAGGATAGAGGATAGGATAGGATAGAGGATAGGATAGGATAGAGGATAGGATAGGGGATTTGATAGGATAGAGGATAGGATAGGGGATTTGATAGGATAGAGGATAGGATAGGATAGAAGATAGGATAGGGTAGAGGATACGATAGGATAGAGGATATGATAGGGGATTTGATAGGATAGATGATAGGGTATGATAGTGGATAGGATAGAGGATAGGATAGACGATAGGATAGACGATAGGATAGGATAGAGGATAGGATAGGATAGAGGATAGGATAGGATAGAGGATAGGATAGGATAGAGGATAGGATAGGATAGAGGATTGGATAATATAGAGGATAGGATAGGATAGAGGATAGGATAGGATAGAGGATAGGATAGGATAGAGGATAGGATAGGATCGAGGATCGGATAGGATAGAGGATAGGATAGGATAGAGGATAGGATAGGGGATTTGATAGGATAGAGGATAGGATAGGATAGAAGATAGGATAGGATAGAGGATACGACAGGATAGAGGATAGGATAGGGGATTTGATAGGATAGATGATAGGGTAGGATAGAGGATAGGATAGGATAGAGGATAGGATAGGATAGAGGATAGGATAGGATAGAGGATAGGATAGGATAGAGGATAGGATAGGATAGAGGATAGGATAGGATAGAGGATAGGATAGGATAGAGGATAGGATAGGATAGAGGATAGGATAGGATAGAGGATAGGATAGGGGATTTGATAGGATAGAGGATAGGATAGGATAGAAGATAGGATAGGATAGAGGATACGACAGGATAGAGGATAGGATAGGGGATTTGATAGGATAGATGATAGGGTAGGATAGAGGATAGGATAGAGGATAGGATAGAGAATAGGTTAGGATAGAGAGTAGGAACGGATAGATGATATTGCAGGATAGAGGATAGGATATGATAGAGTATACGATATTATAGTGGGTAGGATAGGATAGACGATAGGATAGGGGATTTGATAGAATAGAGGATAGCATAGGATAGAGGATAGTATAGAGGATAGGATAGGATAGAGGATAGGATAGGATAGAGGATAGGGTAGGATAGAGGATAGGATAGGACAGAGGATAGGGTAGGGGATTTGATAGGATAGAGGATAGGATACGATAGAGGATTGGATAGAGGATATGATAGGATAGAGGATATTATAGGATAGAGGATATGATAGGATAGTGGATAGGATAGGATAGAGGATTGGATAGGATAGAGGATAGATGAAATTTAGGATAGAGGATTGGATAGGATACAGGATAGGATAGGATAGAGGATAGGATAGGGGATTTGATAGGATAGAGGATAGGATAGGATAGAGGATAGGATAGGGGATTTGATAGGATAGAGGATAGGATAGGATAGAAGATAGGATAGGATAGAGGATAGGGTAGGGGATTTGATAGGATAGAGGATAGGATAGGATAGAAGATAGGATAGGATAGAGGATAGGATAGGATAGAGGATAGGATACGATAGAGGATTGGATAGAGGATATGATAGGATAGAGGATATTATAGGATAGAGGATATGATAGGATAGTGGATAGGATAGGATAGAGGATTGGATAGGATAGAGGATAGATGATAGGATAGGATAGAGGATAGGATAGACGATAGGATATTATAGAGCATAGGATAGGATAGAGGATAGGATAGGATAGAGGATAGGATAGGATAGAGGATAGGATAGTATAGACGATAGGATAGGATAGAGGATAGGATAGGATAGAGGATATGATAGGATAGAGGATAGGATAGGATAGAGGATAGGATAGACGATAGGATATTATAGAGCATAGGATAGGATAGAGGATAGGATAGGATAGAGGATAGGATAGTATACACGATAGGATAGGATAGAGGATAGGATAGGATAGAAGATAGGATAGGATTGAGGATAGGATAGGATAGAGGATAGGATAGGATAGAGGATTGGATAGAGGATATGATAGGATAGAGGATATTATAGGATAGAGGATATGATAGGATAGTGGATAGGATAGGATAGAGGATTGGATAGGATAGAGGATAGATGATAGGATAGGATAGAGGATTGGATAGGATACAGGATAGGTTGGGATAGAGGATAGGATAGGGGATTTGATAGGATAGAGGATAGGATAGGATAGAAGATAGGATAGGATAGAGGATAGGATAGGATAGAGGATAGGATAGGATAGAGGATAGGATAGGATAGAGGACAGGATAGGATAGAGGATAGGATAGGATAGAGGATAGGATAGACGATAGGATAGGATAGAGGATAGGATAGGATAGAGGATAGGATAGGATAGAGGATAGGATAGGATAGAGGATAGGATAGGGGATTTGATAGGATAGAGGATAGGATAGGATAGAAGATAGGATAGGATAGAGGATAGGATAGGATAGAGGATAGGATAGGGGATTTGATAGGATAGATGATAGGGTAGGATAGAGGATAGGATAGAGGATAGGATAGAGAATAGGTTAGGATAGAGAGTAGGAACGGATAGATGATATTGCAGGATAGAGGATAGGATATGATAGAGTATACGATATTATAGTGGGTAGGATAGGATAGATGATAGGATAGGGGATTTGATAGAATAGAGGATAGGATAGGATAGAGGATAGTATAGAGGAAAGGATAGGATAGAGGATAGGATAGGATAGAGGATAGGGTAGGATAGAGGATAGGATAGGACAGAGGATAGGGTAGGAGATTTGATAGGATAGAGGATAGGATAGGATAGAAGATAGGATAGGATAGAGGATAGGATAGGATAGAGGATAGGATACGATAGAGGATTGGATAGAGGATATGATAGGATTGAGGATATTATAGGATAGAGGATATGATAGGATAGTGGATAGGATAGGATAGAGGATTGGATAGGATAGAGGATAGATGATAGGATAGGATAGAGGATTGGATAGGATACAGGATAGGATAGGATAGAGGATAGGATAGGGGATTTGATAGGATAGGGGATAGGATAGGATAGAAGATAGGATAGGATAGAGGATAGGATAGGATAGAGGATAGGATAGGGGATTTGATAGGATAGAGGATAGGATAGGATAGAGGATAGTATAGAGGATAGGATAGGATAGAGGATAGGATAGGATAGAGGATAGGATAGGATAGAGGATAGGATAGGATAGAGGATAGGATAGAGAATAGGTTAGGATAGAGAGTAGGAACGGATAGATGATATTGCAGGATAGAGGATAGGATATGATAGAGTATACGATATTATAGTGGGTAGGATAGGATAGATGATAGGATAGGGGATTTGATAGAATAGAGGATAGGATAGGATAGAGGATAGTATAGAGGATAGGATAGGATAGAGGATAGGATAGGATAGAGGATAGGGTAGGATAGAGGATAGGATAGGACAGAGGATAGGGTAGGAGATTAGATAGGATAGAGGATAAGATAGGATAGAAGATAGGATAGGATAGAGGATAGGATAGGATAGAGGATAGGATACGATAGAGGATTGGATAGAGGATATGATAGGATAGAGGATATTATAGGATAGAGGATATGATAGGATAGTGGATAGGATAGGATAGAGGATTGGATAGGATAGAGGATAGATGATAGGATAGGATAGAGGATTGGATAGGATACAGGATAGGATAGGATAGAGGATAGGATAGGGGATTTGATAGGATAGGGGATAGGATAGGATAGAAGATAGGATAGGATACAGGATAGGTTAGGATAGAGGATAGGATAGGGGATTTGATAGGATAGAGGATAGGATAGGATAGAAGATAGGATAGGATAGGGGATAGGATAGGATAGAGGATAGGATAGGATAGAGGATAGGATAGGATAGAGGATAGGATAGGATAGAAGATAGGATAGGATAGAGGATAGGATAGGATAGAGGATAGGATAGGATAGAGGATAGGATAGGATAGAGGATAGGATAGGATAGAGGATAGGATAGGATAGAGGATAGGATAGGATAGAAGATAGGATAGGATAGAGGATAGGATAGGATAGAGGATAGGATAGGATAGAGGATAGGATAGGATAGAGGATAGGATAGGATAGAGGATAGGATAGGATAGAGCATATTATAGTATAGAGGATAGGATAGGATAGAGGATAGGATAGGATAGGGAATAGGATAGGGTAGATGATATTATTGAATACAGGATACGATATTATAGTCGATAGGATAGGATAGAGGATAGGACAGGATAGAGGATATCATAGGTGATTGGATATAATAGAGGATTGGATAGGATAGAGGGTAGGATAGGGGATTGGAAGGGATAGAGGATATTATAGGATAGAGGATAGAATATGATAGAGGATACGAAATTATAGAGGATAGGATAGGATAGATTATATTATAGGATAGAGGATATGATAGTATAGAGGATAGAATAGGATAGAGGATACGATAGGATTTGAGGATATAATAGGATAGAGGATAGGATAGGGGATTGGATAGGATAGAGGATAGGATAGGATAGATGATATTATAGGAAAGAGGATCGGATATGACAGTGGATACGATATTGTAGAGGATAGTGTAGGATAGAGGTTAGGATAGGATAGAGGATACGATAGACGATTGGATAGTATAAAGGATAGGATAGGATAGAGGATAGGATAGCATTGAGGATAGGATACGATAGTGGATAGGATAGGATAGGATAGAGAATAGGATAGGATAGATGATATTATAGGATAGAGGATAGGATATGATAGAGGATAGGATAGGATAGAGCATAGGATAGCATAGAGGATAGGATAGGATTGGGGATAGGAGAAGTTAGAGGATAGGACAGGATAGTGGATAGGATAGGATACAGGATTGGATAGGATAGAGGATAGGGTAGGATAGAGAATAGGATAGGACAGAGGATAGGGTAGGGGATTTGATAGGATAGAGGATAGGATAGGATAGAAGATAGGATAGGATAGAGGATAGGATAGGATAGAGGATATGATAGGATAGAGGATAGGATAGGATAGAGGATAGGATAGGATAGAGGATAGGATAGTATAGACGATAGGATAGGATAGATGATAGGATAGGATAGAGGATAGGATAGGATAGAGGATAGGATAGGATAGAGGATAGGATAGGATAGAGGATAGGATAGGATAGAGGATAGGATAGACGATAGGATATTATAGAGCATAGGATAGGATAGAGGATAGGATAGGATAGAGGATAGGATAGTATAGACGATAGGATAGGATAGAGGATAGGATAGGATAGAGGATAGAGGATAAGATAGGATAGAGGATAGGATAGGATAGAGGATAGGATAGGATAGAGGATAGGATAGGATAGAGGATAGGATAGGATAGAGGATAGGATAGGATAGAGGATAGGATAGGATAGAGGATAGGATAGGGGATTTGATAGGATAGAGGATAGGATAGGATAGAGGATAGGATAGACGATAGGATAGGATAGAGGATAGGATAGGATAGAGGATAGGATAGGATAGAGGATAGGATAGACGATAGGATATTATAGAGCATAGGATAGGATAGAGGATAGGATAGGATAGAGGATAGGATAGTATAGACGGTAGGATAGGATAGATGATAGGATAGGATAGAGGATACGATAGGATAGAGGATAGGATAGGATAGAGGATAGGATAGGATAGAGGATAGGATAGGATAGAGGATAGGATAGACGATAGGATATTATAGAGCATAGGATAGGATAGAGGATAGGATAGGATAGAGGATAGGATAGTATAGACGATAGGATAGGATAGAGGATAGGATAGGATAGAGGATAGAGGATAAGATAGGATAGAGGATAGGATAGGATAGAGGATAGGATAGGATAGAGGATAGGATAGGATAGAGGATAGGATAGGATAGAGGATAGGATAGGATAGAGGATAGGATAGGATAGAGGATAGGATAGGATAGAGGATAGGATAGGGGATTTGATAGGATAGAGGATAGGATAGGGGATTTGATAGGATAGAGGATAGGATAGGATAGAAGATAGGATAGGGTAGAGGATACGATAGGATAGAGGATATGATAGGGGATTTGATAGGATAGATGATAGGGTATGATAGTGGATAGGATAGAGGATAGGATAGACGATAGGATAGACGATAGGATAGGATAGAGGATAGGATAGGATAGAGGATAGGATAGGATAGAGGATAGGATAGGATAGAGGATAGGATAGGATAGAGGATAGGATAGGATAGAGGATAGGATAGGATAGAGGATTGGATAATATAGAGGATAGGATAGGATAGAGGATAGGATAGGATAGAGGATAGGATAGGATAGAGGATAGGATAGGATCGAGGATCGGATAGGATAGAGGATAGGATAGGATAGAGGATAGGATAGGGGATTTGATAGGATAGAGGATAGGATAGGATAGAAGATAGGATAGGATAGAGGATACGACAGGATAGAGGATAGGATAGGGGATTTGATAGGATAGATGATAGGGTAGGATAGAGGATAGGATAGGATAGAGGATAGGATAGGATAGAGGATAGGATAGGAAAGAGGATAGGATAGGGGATAGGATAGGATAGACGATAGGATAGGATAGAGGATAGGATAGGGGATTTGATAGGATAGAGGATAGGATAGGATAGAAGATAGGATAGGATAGAGGATACGACAGGATAGAGGATAGGACAGGGGATTTGATAGGATAGATGATAGGGTAGGATAGAGGATAGGATAGAGGATAGGATAGAGAATAGGTTAGGATAGAGAGTAATAACGGATAGATGATATTGCAGGATAGAGGATAGGATATGATAGAGTATACGATATTATAGTGGGTAGGATAGGATAGACGATAGGATAGGGGATTTGATAGAATAGAGGATAGGATAGGATAGAGGATAGTATAGAGGATAGGATAGGATAGAGGATAGGATAGGATAGAGGATAGGGTAGGATAGAGGATAGGATAGGACAGAGGATAGGGTAGGGGATTTGATAGGATAGAGGATAGGATAGGATAGAAGATAGAATAGGATAGAGGATAGGATAGGATAGAGGATAGGATACGATAGAGGATTGGATAGAGGATATGATAGGATAGAGGATATTATAGGATAGAGGATATGATAGGATAGTGGATAGGATAGGATAGAGGATTGGATAGGATAGAGGATAGATGATAGGATAGGATAGAGGATTGGATAGGATACAGGATAGGATAGGATAGAGGATAGGATAGAGGATTTGATAGGATAGAGGATAGGATAGGATAGAAGATAGGATAGGATAGAGGATAGGATAGGATAGAGGATAGGATAGGATAGAGGATAGGATAGGATAGAGGATATGATAGGATAGAGGATATTATAGGATAGAGGATATGATAGGATAGTGGATAGGATAGGATAGAGGATTGGATAGGATAGAGGATAGATGATAGGATAGGATAGAGGATTGGATAGGATACAGGATAGGTTAGGATAGAGGATAGGATAGGGGATTTGATAGGATAGAGGATAGGATAGGATAGAAGATAGGATAGGATAGAGGATAGGATAGGATAGAGGATAGGATAGGATAGAGGATAGGATAAGATAGAGGATAGGATAGGATAGAGGACAGGATAGGATAGAGGATAGGATAGGATAGAGGATAGGATAGACGATAGGATAGGATAGAGGATAGGATAGGATAGAGGATAGGATAGGATAGAGGATAGGATAGGATAGAGGATAGGATAGGATAGAGGATAGGATAGGATAGAGGATAGGATAGGGGATTTGATAGGATAGAGGATAGGATAGACGATAGGATATTATAGAGCATAGGATAGGATAGACGATAGGATAGGATAGAGGATAGGATAGGATAGAGGATAGGATAGACGATAGGATAGGATAGAGGATAGGATAGGATAGAGGATAGGATAGGATAGAGGATAGGATAGACGATAGGATATTATAGAGCATAGGATAGGATAGAGGATAGGATAGGATAGAGGATAGGATAGTATAGACGATAGGATAGGATAGATGATAGGATAGGATAGAGGATAGGATAGGATAGAGGATAGGATAGGATAGAGGATAGGATAGGATAGAGGATAGGATAGGATAGAGGATAGGATAGACGATAGGATATTATAGAGCATAGGATAGGATAGAGGATAGGATAGGATAGAGGATAGGATAGTATAGACGATAGGATAGGATAGAGGATAGGATAGGATAGAGGATAGAGGATAAGATAGGATAGAGGATAGGATAGGATAGAGGATAGGATAGGATAGAGGATAGGATAGGATAGAGGATAGGATAGGATAGAGGATAGGATAGGATAGAGGATAGGATAGGATAGAGGATAGGATAGGATAGAGGATAGGATAGGGGATTTGATAGGATAGAGGATAGGATAGGATAGAGGATAGGATAGGGGATTTGATAGGATAGAGGATAGGATAGGATAGAAGATAGGATAGGATAGAGGATAGGATAGGATAGAGGATAGGATAGGATAGAGGATAGGATAGGATAGAGGATAGGATAGGATAGAGGATAGGATAGGATAGAGGATAGGATAGGGGATTTGATAGGATAGAGGATAGGATAGACGATAGGATATTATAGAGCATAGGATAGGATAGAGGATAGGATAGGATAGAGGATAGGATAGTATAGACGATAGGATAGGATAGAGGATAGGATAGGATAGAGGATAGGATAGGATAGAGGATAGGATAGGATAGAGGATAGGATAGGATAGAGGATAGGATAGGATAGAGGATAGGATAGGATAGAGGATAGGATAGGATAGAGGATAGGATAGGATAGAGGATAGGATAGACGATAGGATATTATAGAGCATAGGATAGGATAGAGGATAGGATAGGATAGAGGATAGGATAGTATAGACGATAGGATAGGATAGAGGATAGGATAGGATAGAGGATAGAGGATAAGATAGGATAGAGGATAGGATAGGATAGAGGATAGGATAGGATAGAGGATAGGATAGGGGATTTGATAGGATAGAGGATAGGATAGGATAGAAGATAGGATAGGGTAGAGGATACGATAGGATAGAGGATATGATAGGGGATTTGATAGGATAGATGATAGGGTATGATAGTGGATAGGATAGAGGATAGGATAGACGATAGGATAGACGATAGGATAGGATAGATGATAGGATAGGATAGAGGATAGGATAGGATAGAGGATAGGATAGGATAGAGGATAGAATAATATAGAGGATAGGATAGGATAGAGGATAGGATAGGATAGAGGATAGGATACGATAGAGGATAGGATAGGATAGAGGATAGGATAGGGGATAGGATAGGATAGACGATAGGATAGGATAGAGGATAGGATAGGATAGAGGATAGGATAATATAGAGGATAGGATAGGATAGAGGATAGGATAGGATAGAGGATAGGATAGGATAGAGGATAGGATAGGATAGAGGATAGGATAGGATAGAGGATAGGATAGGATAGAGGATAGGATAGGGGATTTGATAGGATAGAGGATAGGATAGGATAGAAGATAGGATAGGATAGAGGATACGACAGGATAGAGGATAGGATAGGGGATTTGATAGGATAGATGATAGGGTAGGATAGAGGATAGGATAGGATAGAGGATAGGATAGGATAGAGGATAGGATAGGATAGAGGATAGGATAGGGGATAGGATAGGATAGACGATAGGATAGGATAGAGGATAGGATAGGATAGAGGATAGGATAATATAGAGGATAGGATAGGATAGAGGATAGGATAGGATAGAGGATAGGATAGGATAGAGGATAGGATAGGATAGAGGATAGGATAGGATAGAGGATAGGATAGGGGATTTGATAGGATAGAGGATAGGATAGGATAGAAGATAGGATAGGATAGAGGATAGGGTAGGGGATTTGATAGGATAGAGGATAGGATAGGATAGAAGATAGGATAGGATAGAGGATAGGATAGGATAGAGGATAGGATACGATAGAGGATTGGATAGAGGATATGATAGGATAGAGGATATTATAGGATAGAGGATATGATAGGATAGTGGATAGGATAGGATAGAGGATAGGATAGGATAGAGGATAGGATAGGATAGAGGATAGGATAGGATAGAGGATAGGATAGGATAGAGGATAGGATAGGGGATTTGATAGGATAGAGGATAGGATAGGATAGAAGATAGGATAGGATAGAGGATACGACAGGATAGAGGATAGGATAGGGGATTTGATAGGATAGATGATAGGGTAGGATAGAGGATAGGATAGAGGATAGGATAGAGAATAGGTTAGGATAGAGAGTAGGAACGGATAGATGATATTGCAGGATAGAGGATAGGATATGATAGAGTATACGATATTATAGTGGGTAGGATAGGATAGACGATAGGATAGGGGATTTGATAGAATAGAGGATAGGATAGGATAGAGGATAGTATAGAGGATAGGATAGGATAGAGGATAGGATAGGATAGAGGATAGGGTAGGATAGAGGATAGGATAGGACAGAGGATAGGACAGGGGATTTGATAGGATAGAGGATAGGATACGATAGAGGATTGGATAGAGGATATGATAGGATAGAGGATATTATAGGATAGAGGATATGATAGGATAGTGGATAGGATAGGATAGAGGATTGGATAGGATAGAGGATAGATGAAATTTAGGATAGAGGATTGGATAGGATACAGGATAGGATAGGATAGAGGATAGGATAGGGGATTTGATAGGATAGAGGATAGGATAGGATAGAGGATAGGATAGGGGATTTGATAGGATAGAGGATAGGATAGGATAGAAGATAGGATAGGATAGAGGATAGGGTAGGGGATTTGATAGGATAGAGGATAGGATAGGATAGAAGATAGGATAGGATAGAGGATAGGATAGGATAGAGGATAGGATACGATAGAGGATTGGATAGAGGATATGATAGGATAGAGGATATTATAGGATAGAGGATATGATAGGATAGTGGATAGGATAGGATAGAGGATTGGATAGGATAGAGGATAGATGATAGGATAGGATAGAGGATAGGATAGACGATAGGATATTATAGAGCATAGGATAGGATAGAGGATAGGATAGGATAGAGGATAGGATAGGATAGAGGATAGGATAGTATAGACGATAGGATAGGATAGAGGATAGGATAGGATAGAGGATATGATAGGATAGAGGATAGGATAGGATAGAGGACAGGATAGGATAGAGGATAGGATAGGATAGAGGATAGGATAGACGATAGGATAGGATAGAGGATAGGATAGGATAGAGGATAGGATAGGATAGAGGATAGGATAGGATAGAGGATAGGATACGATAGAGGATTGGATAGAGGATATGATAGGATTGAGGATATTATAGGATAGAGGATAGGATAGGATAGAGGATAGGATAGGGGATTTGATAGGATAGAGGATAGGATAGGATAGAAGATAGGATAGGATAGAGGATAGGATAGGATAGAGGATAGGATAGGGGATTTGATAGGATAGATGATAGGGTAGGATAGAGGATAGGATAGAGGATAGGATAGAGAATAGGTTAGGATAGAGAGTAGGAACGGATAGATGATATTGCAGGATAGAGGATAGGATATGATAGAGTATACGATATTATAGTGGGTAGGATAGGATAGATGATAGGATAGGGGATTTGATAGAATAGAGGATAGGATAGGACAGAGGATAGGGTAGGAGATTTGATAGGATAGAGGATAGGATAGGATAGAAGATAGGATAGGATAGAGGATAGGATAGGATAGAGGATAGGATACGATAGAGGATTGGATAGAGGATATGATAGGATTGAGGATATTATAGGATAGAGGATATGATAGGATAGTGGATAGGATAGGATAGAGGATTGGATAGGATAGAGGATAGATGATAGGATAGGATAGAGGATTGGATAGGATACAGGATAGGATAGGATAGAGGATAGGATAGGGGATTTGATAGGATAGGGGATAGGATAGGATAGAAGATAGGATAGGATAGAGGATAGGATAGGATAGAGGATAGGATAGGGGATTTGATAGGATAGAGGATAGGATAGGATAGAGGATAGTATAGAGGATAGGATAGGATAGAGGATAGGATAGGATAGAGGATAGGATAGGATAGAGGATAGGATAGGATAGAGGATAGGATAGAGAATAGGTTAGGATAGAGAGTAGGAACGGATAGATGATATTGCAGGATAGAGGATAGGATATGATAGAGTATACGATATTATAGTGGGTAGGATAGGATAGATGATAGGATAGGGGATTTGATAGAATAGAGGATAGGATAGGATAGAGGATAGTATAGAGGATAGGATAGGATAGAGGATAGGATAGGATAGAGGATAGGGTAGGATAGAGGATAGGATAGGACAGAGGATAGGGTAGGAGATTAGATAGGATAGAGGATAAGATAGGATAGAAGATAGGATAGGATAGAGGATAGGATAGGATAGAGGATAGGATACGATAGAGGATTGGATAGAGGATATGATAGGATAGAGGATATTATAGGATAGAGGATATGATAGGATAGTGGATAGGATAGGATAGAGGATTGGATAGGATAGAGGATAGATGATAGGATAGGATAGAGGATTGGATAGGATACAGGATAGGATAGGATAGAGGATAGGATAGGGGATTTGATAGGATAGGGGATAGGATAGGATAGAAGATAGGATAGGATAGAGGATAGGATAGGATAGAGGATAGGATAGGGGATTTGATACGATAGTGGATAGGATAGGATAGGATAGAGCATAGGATAGCATAGAGGATAGGATAGGATTGGGGATAGGAGAAGTTAGAGGATAGGACAGGATAGAGGATAGGATAGGATAGAGAATAGGATAGGGTAGATGATATTATAGGAAACGGGATAGGATATGACAGTGGATACGATATTGTAGAGGATAGAATAGGATAGAGGTTAGGATAGGATAGAGGATACGATAGAGGATTGGATAGTATAAAGGATAGGATAGGATAGAGGATAGGATAGCATTGAGGATAGGATACGATAGTGGATAGGATAGGATAGGATAGAGCATAGGATAGCATAGAGGATAGGATGGGATTGGGGATAGGATAAGTTAGAGGATAGGACAGGATAGAGGATAGGATAGGGTATTGGATAGGATAGAGGATAGGATACGATAGACGATAGGATAGGATAGAGGATAGGATAGGATAGAGGATAGGATAGGATAGAGGATAGGATAGAGGATAGGATAGGATAGAGGATAGGATAGGATAGAGGATAGGATAGGATAGAGGATAGGATAGGATAGAGGATAGGATAGGATAGGGGATTTGATAGGATAGAGGATAGGATAGGATAGAAGATAGGATAGGATAGAGGATAGGATAGGATAGAGGATAGGATAGGATAGAGGATAGGATAGGATAGAGGATAGGATAGGATAGAGGATAGGATAGGATAGAGGATAGGATAGAGAATAGGTTAGGATAGAGAGTAGGAACGGATAGATGATATTGCAGGATAGAGGATAGGATATGATAGAGTATACGATATTATAGTGGGTAGGATAGGATAGATGATAGGATAGGGGATTTGATAGAATAGAGGATAGGATAGGATAGAGGATAGTATAGAGGATAGGATAGGATAGAGGATAGGATAGGATAGAGGATAGGGTAGGATAGAGGATAGGATAGGACAGAGGATAGGGTAGGAGATTAGATAGGATAGAGGATAAGATAGGATAGAAGATAGGATAGGATAGAGGATAGGATAGGATAGAGGATAGGATACGATAGAGGATTGGATAGAGGATATGATAGGATAGAGGATATTATAGGATAGAGGATATGATAGGATAGTGGATAGGATAGGATAGAGGATTGGATAGGATAGAGGATAGATGATAGGATAGGATAGAGGATTGGATAGGATACAGGATAGGATAGGATAGAGGATAGGATAGGGGATTTGATAGGATAGGGGATAGGATAGGATAGAAGATAGGATAGGATACAGGATAGGTTAGGATAGAGGATAGGATAGGGGATTTGATAGGATAGAGGATAGGATAGGATAGAAGATAGGATAGGATAGAGGATAGGATAGGATAGAGGATAGGATAGGATAGAGGATAGGATAGGATAGAGGATAGGATAGGATAGAGGATAGGATAGGATAGAGGATAGGATAGGATAGACGATAGGATAGGATAGAGGATAGGATAGGATAGAGGATAGGATAGGATAGAGGATAGGATAGGATAGAGGATAGGATAGGATAGAGGATAGGATAGGATAGAGCATAGGATAGTATAGAGGATAGGATAGGATAGAGGATAGGATAGGATAGGGAATAGGATAGGGTAGATGATATTATTGAATACAGGATACGATATTATAGTCGATAGGATAGGATAGAGGATAGGACAGGATAGAGGATATCATAGGTGATTGGATATAATAGAGGATTGGATAGGATAGAGGGTAGGATAGGGGATTGGAAGGGATAGAGGATATTATAGGATAGAGGATAGAATATGATAGAGGATACGAAATTATAGAGGATAGGATAGGATAGATTATATTATAGGATAGAGGATATGATAGTATAGAGGATAGAATAGGATAGAGGATACGATAGGATTTGAGGATATAATAGGATAGAGGATAGGATAGGGGATTGGATAGGATAGAGGATAGGATAGGATAGATGATATTATAGGAAAGAGGATCGGATATGACAGTGGATACGATATTGTAGAGGATAGTGTAGGATAGAGGTTAGGATAGGATAGAGGATACGATAGACGATTGGATAGTATAAAGGATAGGATAGGATAGAGGATAGGATAGCATTGAGGATAGGATACGATAGTGGATAGGATAGGATAGGATAGAGAATAGGATAGGATAGATGATATTATAGGATAGAGGATAGGATATGATAGAGGATAGGATAGGATAGAGCATAGGATAGCATAGAGGATAGGATAGGATTGGGGATAGGAGAAGTTAGAGGATAGGACAGGATAGAGGATAGGATAGGATAGAGAATAGGATAGGGTAGATGATATTATAGGAAACGGGATAGGATATGACAGTGGATACGATATTGTAGAGGATAGAATAGGATAGAGGTTAGGATAGGATAGAGGATACGATAGAGGATTGGATAGTATAAAGGATAGGATAGGATAGAGGATAGGATAGCATTGAGGATAGGATACGATAGTGGATAGGATAGGATAGGATAGAGCATAGGATAGCATAGAGGATAGGATGGGATTGGGGATAGGATAAGTTAGAGGATAGGACAGGATAGAGGATAGGATAGGGTATTGGATAGGATAGAGGATAGGATACGATAGACGATAGGATAGGATAGAGGATAGGATAGGATAGAGGATAGGATAGGATAGAGGATAGGATAGAGGATAGGATAGGATAGAGGATAGGATAGGATAGAGGATAGGATAGGATAGAGGATAGGATAGGATAGAGGATAGGATAGGATAGGGGATTTGATAGGATAGAGGATAGGATAGGATAGAAGATAGGATAGGATAGAGGATAGGATAGGATAGAGGATAGGATAGGATAGAGGATAGGATAGGATAGAGGATAGGATAGGATAGAAGATAGGATAGGATAGAGGATAGGATAGGATAGAGGATAGGATAGGATAGAGGATAGGATAGGATAGAGGATAGGATAGGATAGAGGATAGGATAGGATAGAGGATAGGATAGGATAGAGCATAGGATAGCATAGAGGATAGGATAGGATTGGGGATAGGAGAAGTTAGAGGATAGGACAGGATAGAGGATAGGATAGGATAGAGAATAGGATAGGGTAGATGATATTATAGGAAACGGGATAGGATATGACAGTGGATACGATATTGTAGAGGATAGAATAGGATAGAGGTTAGGATAGGATAGAGGATACGATAGAGGATTGGATAGTATAAAGGATAGGATAGGATAGAGGATAGGATAGCATTGAGGATAGGATACGATAGTGGATAGGATAGGATAGGATAGAGCATAGGATAGCATAGAGGATAGGATGGGATTGGGGATAGGATAAGTTAGAGGATAGGACAGGATAGAGGATAGGATAGGGTATTGGATAGGATAGAGGATAGGATACGATAGACGATAGGATAGGATAGAGGATAGGATAGGATAGAGGATAGGATAGGATAGAGGATAGGATAGAGGATAGGATAGGATAGAGGATAGGATAGGATAGAGGATAGGATAGGATAGAGGATAGGATAGGATAGAGGATAGGATAGGATAGGGGATTTGATAGGATAGAGGATAGGATAGGATAGAAGATAGGATAGGATAGAGGATAGGATAGGATAGAGGATAGGATAGGATAGAGGATAGGATAGGATAGAGGATAGGATAGGATAGAAGATAGGATAGGATAGAGGATAGGATAGGATAGAGGATAGGATAGGATAGAGGATAGGATAGGATAGAGGATAGGATAGGATAGAGGATAGGATAGGATAGAGGATAGGATAGGATAGAAGATAGGATAGGATAGAGGATAGGATAGGATAGAGGATAGGATAGGATAGAGGATAGGATAGGATAGAGGATAGGATAGGATAGAGGATAGGATAGGATAGAGCATAGGATAGTATAGAGGATAGGATAGGATAGAGGATAGGATAGGATAGGGAATAGGATAGGGTAGATGATATTATTGAATACAGGATACGATATTATAGTCGATAGGATAGGATAGAGGATAGGACAGGATAGAGGATATCATAGGTGATTGGATATAATAGAGGATTGGATAGGATAGAGGGTAGGATAGGGGATTGGAAGGGATAGAGGATATTATAGGATAGAGGATAGAATATGATAGAGGATACGAAATTATAGAGGATAGGATAGGATAGATTATATTATAGGATAGAGGATATGATAGTATAGAGGATAGAATAGGATAGAGGATACGATAGGATTTGAGGATATAATAGGATAGAGGATAGGATAGGGGATTGGATAGGATAGAGGATAGGATAGGATAGATGATATTATAGGAAAGAGGATCGGATATGACAGTGGATACGATATTGTAGAGGATAGTGTAGGATAGAGGTTAGGATAGGATAGAGGATACGATAGACGATTGGATAGTATAAAGGATAGGATAGGATAGAGGATAGGATAGCATTGAGGATAGGATACGATAGTGGATAGGATAGGATAGGATAGAGAATAGGATAGGATAGATGATATTATAGGATAGAGGATAGGATATGATAGAGGATAGGATAGGATAGAGCATAGGATAGCATAGAGGATAGGATAGGATTGGGGATAGGAGAAGTTAGAGGATAGGACAGGATAGAGGATAGGAT
Source organism: Halictus rubicundus (assembly GCF_050948215.1). NCBI lineage: Eukaryota > Metazoa > Arthropoda > Insecta > Hymenoptera > Halictidae > Halictus > Halictus rubicundus. Next base: position 46,412 of record NW_027488675.1, on the reverse strand, counting down.
AGGATAGAGAATAGGATAGGGTAGATGATATTATAGGAAACGGGATAGGATATGACAGTGGATACGATATTGTAGAGGATAGAATAGGATAGAGGTTAGGATAGGATAGAGGATACGATAGAGGATTGGATAGTATAAAGGATAGGATAGGATAGAGGATAGGATAGCATTGAGGATAGGATACGATAGTGGATAGGATAGGATAGGATAGAGCATAGGATAGCATAGAGGATAGGATAGGATTGGGGATAGGATAAGTTAGAGGATAGGACAGGATAGAGGATAGGATAGGGTATTGGATAGGATAGAGGATAGGATACGATAGACGATAGGATAGGATAGAGGATAGGATAGGATAGAGGATAGGATAGGATAGAGGATAGGATAGAGGATAGGATAGGATAGAGGATAGGATAGGATAGAGGATAGGATAGGATAGAGGATAGGATAGGATAGAGGATAGGATAGGATAGAGGATAGGATAGGATAGAGGATAGGATAGGATAGAGGATAGGATAGGATAGAGGATAGGATAGGATAGAGGATAGGATAGGATAGAGGATAGGATAGGATAGAGGATAGGATAGGATAGAGGATAGGATAGGATAGAGGATAGGATAGGATAGAGGATAGGATAGGATAGAGGATAGGATAGGATAGAGGATAGGATAGGATAGAGGATAGGATAGGATAGAGGATAGGATAGGATAGAGGATAGGATAGGATAGAGGATAGGATAGGATAGAAGATAGGATAGGATAGAGGATACGACAGGATAGAGGATAGGATAGGGGATTTGATAGGATAGAGGATAGGATAGGATAGAGGATAGGATAGGATAGAGGATAGGATAGGATAGAGGATAGGATAGGATAGAGGATAGGATAGGATAGAGGATAGGATAGGATAGAGGATAGGATAGGATAGAGGATAGGATAGGATAGAGGATAGGATAGGGGATTTGATAGGATAGAGGATAGGATAGGATAGAAGATAGGATAGGATAGAGGATACGACAGGATAGAGGATAGGATAGGGGATTTGATAGGATAGATGATAGGGTAGGATAGAGGATAGGATAGAGAATAGGTTAGGATAGAGAGTAGGAACGGATAGATGATATTGCAGGATAGAGGATAGGATATGATAGAGTATACGATATTATAGTGGGTAGGATAGGATAGACGATAGCATAGGGGATTTGATAGAATAGAGGATAGGATATGATAGAGGATAGTATAGAGGATAGGATAGGATAGAGGATAGGATAGGATAGAGGATAGGGTAGGATAGAGGATAGGATAGGACAGAGGATAGGGTAGGGGATTTGATAGGATAGAGGATAGGATAGGATAGAAGATAGGATAGGATAGAGGATAGGATAGGATAGAGGATAGGATACGATAGAGGATTGGATAGAGGATATGATAGGATAGAGGATATTATAGGATAGAGGATATGATAGGATAGAGGATATTATAGGATAGAGGATATGATAGGATAGAGGATAGGATAGGATAGAGGATTGGATAGGATAGAGGATAGGATAGGATAGAGGATAGGATAGGATAGAGGATATGATAGGATAGAGGATAGGATAGGATAGAGGATAGGATAGGATAGAGGGTAGGATAGGATAGAGGATAGGATAGGATAGAGGATAGGATAGACGATAGGATAGGATAGAGCATAGGATAGGATAGAGGATAGGATAGGATAGAGGATAGGATAGTATAGAGGATAGGATAGGATAGAGGATAGGGTAGGATAGAGAATAGGATAGGACAGAGGATAGGGTAGGGGATTTGATAGGATAGAGGATAGGATAGGATAGAAGATAGGATAGGATAGAGGATAGGATAGGATAGAGGATAGGATAGAGGATAGGATAGGATAGGATAGAGGATAGGATAGGATAGAGGATATGATAGGATAGAGGATAGGATAGGATAGAGGATAGGATAGGATAGAGGGTAGGATAGGATAGAGGATAGGATAGGATAGAGGATAGGATAGACGATAGGATAGGATAGAGCATAGGATAGGATAGAGGATAGGATAGGATAGAGGATAGGATAGTATAGAGGATAGGATAGGATAGAGGATAGGGTAGGATAGAGAATAGGATAGGACAGAGGATAGGGTAGGGGATTTGATAGGATAGAGGATAGGATAGGATAGAAGATAGGATAGGATAGAGGATAGGATAGGATAGGGGATAGTATAGATGATATGATAGGATAGAGGATATTATAGGATAGAGGATATGATAGGATAGTGGATAGGATAGGATACAGGATTGGATAGGATAGAGGATAGGGTAGGATAGAGAATAGGATAGGACAGAGGATAGGGTAGGGGATTTGATAGGATAGAGGATAGGATAGGATAGAAGATAGGATAGGATAGAGGATAGGATAGGATAGAGGATATGATAGGATAGAGGATAGGATAGGATAGAGGATAGGATAGGATAGAGGATAGGATAGGATAGAGGGTAGGATAGGATAGAGGATAGGATAGGATAGAGGATAGGATAGACGATAGGATAGGATAGAGCATAGGATAGGATAGAGGATAGGATAGGATAGAGGATAGGATAGTATAGAGGATAGGATAGGATAGAGGATAGGGTAGGATAGAGAATAGGATAGGACAGAGGATAGGGTAGGGGATTTGATAGGATAGAGGATAGGATAGGATAGAAGATAGGATAGGATAGAGGATAGGATAGGATAGAGGATAGTATAGAGGATATGATAGGATAGAGGATATTATAGGATAGAGGATATGATAGGATAGTGGATAGGATAGGATACAGGATTGGATAGGATAGAGGATAGATGATAGGATAGGATAGAGGATTGGATAGGATACAGGATAGGTTAGGATAGAGGATAGGATAGGGGATTTGATAGGATAGACGATAGGACAGGATAGAAGATAGGATAGGATAGAGGATAGGATAGGATAGAGGATAGGATAGGATAGAGGATAGGATAGGATAGAGGATAGGATAGGATAGAGGATAGGATAGTATAGAGGATAGGATAGGATAGAGCATAGGATAGGATAGAGGATAGGATAGGATAGAGGATAGGATAGTATAGAGGATAGGATAGGATAGAGGATAGGGTAGGATAGAGAATAGGATAGGACAGAGGATAGGGTAGGGGATTTGATAGGATAGAGGATAGGATAGGATAGAAGATAGGATAGGATAGAGGATAGGATAGGATAGAGGATAGGATAGAGGATAGGATAGGATAGAGGATAGGATAGGATAGAGGATATGATAGGATAGAGGATAGGATAGGATAGAGGATAGGATAGGATAGAGGGTAGGATAGGATAGAGGATAGGATAGGATAGAGGATAGGATAGACGATAGGATAGGATAGAGCATAGGATAGGATAGAGGATAGGATAGGATAGAGGATAGGATAGTATAGAGGATAGGATAGGATAGAGGATAGGGTAGGATAGAGAATAGGATAGGACAGAGGATAGGGTAGGGGATTTGATAGGATAGAGGATAGGATAGGATAGAAGATAGGATAGGATAGAGGATAGGATAGGATAGGGGATAGTATAGATGATATGATAGGATAGAGGATATTATAGGATAGAGGATATGATAGGATAGTGGATAGGATAGGATACAGGATTGGATAGGATAGAGGATAGGGTAGGATAGAGAATAGGATAGGACAGAGGATAGGGTAGGGGATTTGATAGGATAGAGGATAGGATAGGATAGAAGATAGGATAGGATAGAGGATAGGATAGGATAGAGGATAGTATAGAGGATATGATAGGATAGAGGATATTATAGGATAGAGGATATGATAGGATAGTGGATAGGATAGGATACAGGATTGGATAGGATAGAGGATAGATGATAGGATAGGATAGAGGATTGGATAGGATACAGGATAGGTTAGGATAGAGGATAGGATAGGGGATTTGATAGGATAGACGATAGGACAGGATAGAAGATAGGATAGGATAGAGGATAGGATAGGATAGAGGATAGGATAGGATAGAGGATAGGATAGGATAGAGGATAGGATAGGATAGAGGATAGGATAGTATAGAGGATAGGATAGGATAGAGGATAGGATAGGATAGAGGATATTATAGGATAGAGGATATGATAGGATAGAGGATAGAATAGGATAGAGGATTGGATAGGATAGAGGATAGGATAGGATAGAGGATAGGATAGAGGATAGGATAGAGGATAGGATAGAGGATAGGATAGGATAGAGGATAGGATAGGATAGAGGATAGGATAGGATAGAGGATAGGATAGGATAGAGGATAGGATAGGATAGAGGATGGGATAGGATAGAGGATAGGATAGGATAGAGGATAGGATACGATAGAGGATAGGATAGGATAGAGGATAGGATAGGATAGAGCATAGGATAGGATAGAGCATAGGATAGGATAGAGGATAGGATAGGATAGAAGATAGGATAGTATAGACGATAGGATAGGATAGAGGATAGGATAGGATAGAGGATAGGATAGGATACAGGATAGGATAGGGGATTTGATAGGATAGAGGATAGGATAGGATAGAACATAGGATAGGGTAGAGGATACGATAGGATAGAGGATAGGATAGGGGATTTGATAGGATAGATGATAGGGTATGATAGTGGATAGGATAGAGGATAGGATAGACGATAGGATAGACGATAGGATAGGATAGAGGATAGGATAGGATAGAGGATAGGATAGGATAGAGGATAGGATAGGATAGACGATAGGATAGGATAGAGGATAGGATAGGATAGAGGATAGGATAGGATAGAGGATAGGATAGGATAGAGGATAGGATAGTAGATTTGATAGGATAGAGGATAGGATAGGATAGAAGATAGGATAGGATAGAGGATACGACAGGATAGAGGATAGGATAGGGGATTTGATAGGATAGATGATAGGGTAGGATAGAGGATAGGATAGAGAATAGGTTAGGATAGAGGGTAGGAACGGATAGATGATATTGCAGGATAGAGGATAGGATAGGACAGAGGATATGGTAGGGGATTTGATAGGATAGAGTATAGGATAGGATAGAAGATAGGATAGGATAGAGGATAGGATAGGATAGAGGATAGGATACGATAGAGGATTGGATAGAGGATATGATAGGATAGAGGATAGGATAGTATAGAGGATAGGATAGGATAGAGGATAGGATAGGATAGAGGATATTATAGGATAGAGGATATGATAGGATAGAGGATAGGATAGGATAGAGGATTGGATAGGATAGAGGATAGGATAGGATAGAGGATAGGATAGAGGATAGGATAGAGGATAGGATAGAGGATAGGATAGGATAGAGGATAGGATAGGATAGAGGATAGGATAGACGATAGGATAGGATAGAGCATAGGATAGGATAGAGGATATGATAGGATAGAGGATAGGATAGGATAGAGGATATGATAGGATAGATGATAGGATAGGATACAGGATTGGATAGGATAGAGGATAGATGATAGGATAGGATAGAGGATTGGATAGGATACAGGATAGGATAGGATAGAGGATAGGATAGAGGATAGGATAGAGGATAGGATAGAGGATAGGATAGGATAGAGGATAGGATAGGATAGAGGATAGGACAGGATAGAGGATAGGATAGGATAGAGGATATGATAGGATAGAGGATAGAATAGGATAGAGGATTGGATAGGATAGAGGATAGGATAGGATAGAGGATAGGATAGAGGATAGGATAGAGGATAGGATAGAGGATAGGATAGAGGATAGGATAGGATAGAGGATAGGATAGGATAGAGGATAGGATAGGATAGAGGATAGGATAGGATAGAGGATAGGATAGGATAGAGGATGGGATAGGATAGAGGATAGGATAGGATAGAGGATAGGATTCGATAGAGGATAGGATAGGATAGAGGATAGGATAGGATAGAGGATAGGATAGGATAGAGGATAGGATAGGATAGAGGATAGGATAGGATAGAGGATAGGATAGGATAGAGGATAGGATAGACGATAGGATAGGATAGAGCATAGGATAGGATAGAGGATAGGATAGGATAGAAGATAGGATAGTATAGACGATAGGATAGGATAGAGGATAGGATAGGATAGAGGATTGGATAGGATACAGGATAGGATAGGGGATTTGATAGGATAGAGGATAGGATAGGATAGAACATAGGATAGGGTAGAGGATACGATAGGATAGAGGATAGGATAGGGGATTTGATAGGATAGATGATAGGGTATGATAGTGGATAGGATAGAGGATAGGATAGACGATAGGATAGACGATAGGATAGGATAGAGGATAGGATAGGATAGAGGATAGGATAGGATAGAGGATAGGATAGGATAGACGATAGGATAGGATAGAGGATAGGATAGGATAGAGGATAGGATAGGATAGAGGATAGGATAGGATAGAGGATAGGATAGGGGATTTGATAGGATAGAGGATAGGATAGGATAGAAGATAGGATAGGATAGAGGATACGACAGGATAGAGGATAGGATAGGGGATTTGATAGGATAGATGATAGGGTAGGATAGAGGATAGGATAGAGAATAGGTTAGGATAGAGGGTAGGAACGGATAGATGATATTGCAGGATAGAGGATAGGATAGGACAGAGGATATGGTAGGGGATTTGATAGGATAGAGGATAGGATAGGATAGAGGATAGGATACGATAGAGGATTGGATAGAGGATATGATAGGATAGAAGATAGGATAGGATAGAGGATAGGATAGGATAGAGGATAGGATAGGATAGAGGATAGGATAGGATAGAGGATAGGATAGGATAGAGGATAGGATAGTATAGAGGATAGGATAGGATAGAGGATAGGATAGGATAGAGAATATTATAGGATAGAGGATATGATAGGATAGAGGATAGGATAGGATAGAGGATTGGATAGAGGATAGATGATAGGATAGGATAGAGGATTGGATAGGATACAGGATAGGTTAGGATAGAGGATAGGATAGGGGATTTGATAGGATAGAGGATAGGATAGGATAGAAGATAGGATAGGATAGAGGATAGGATAGGATAGAGGATAGGATAGGATAGAGGATAGGATAGGATAGAGGATACGATAGGATAGAGGATAGGATAGTATAGAGGATAGGATAGGATAGAGGATAGGATAGGATAGAGGATATTATAGGATAGAGGATATGATAGGATAGAGGATAGGATAGGATAGAGGATTGGATAGAATAGAGGATAGGATAGGATAGAGGATAGGATAGAGGATAGGATAGAGGATAGGATAGAGGATAGGATAGAGGATAGGATAGAGGATAGGATAGGATAGAGGATAGGATAGGATAGAGGATAGGATAGGATAGAGGATAGGATAGGATAGAGGATAGGATAGGATAGAGGATAGGATAGGATAGAGGATAGGATAGGATAGAGGATAGGATAGGATAGAGGATAGGATAGGATAGAGGATAGGATAGGATAGAGGATAGGATAGGATACAGGATAGGATAGGGGATTTGATAGGATAGAGGATAGGATAGGATAGAACATAGGATAGGGTAGAAGATACGATAGGATAGAGGATAGGATAGGGGATTTGATAGGATAGATGATAGGGTATGATAGTGGATAGGATAGAGGATAGGATAGACGATAGGATAGACGATAGGATAGGATAGAGGATAGGATAGGATAGAGGATAGGATAGGATAGAGGATAGGATAGGATAGACGATAGGATAGGATAGAGGATAGGATAGGATAGAGGATAGGATAGGATAGAGGATAGGATAGGATAGAGGATAGGATAGGGGATTTGATAGGATAGAGGATAGGATAGGATAGAAGATAGGATAGGATAGAGGATACGACAGGATAGAGGATAGGATAGGGGATTTGATAGGATAGATGATAGGGTAGGATAGAGGATAGGATAGAGAATAGGTTAGGATAGAGGGTAGGAACGGATAGATGATATTGCAGGATAGAGGATAGGATAGGACAGAGGATATGGTAGGGGATTTGATAGGATAGAGGATAGGATAGGATAGAGGATAGGATACGATAGAGGATTGGATAGAGGATATGATAGGATAGAAGATAGGATAGGATAGAGGATAGGATAGGATAGAGGATAGGATAGGATAGAGGATAGGATAGGATAGAGGATAGGATAGGATAGAGGATAGGATAGTATAGAGGATAGGATAGGATAGAGGATAGGATAGGATAGAGGATATTATAGGATAGAGGATATGATAGGATAGAGGATAGGATAGGATAGAGGATTGGATAGAGGATAGATGATAGGATAGGATAGAGGATTGGATAGGATACAGGATAGGTTAGGATAGAGGATAGGATAGGGGATTTGATAGGATAGAGGATAGGATAGGATAGAAGATAGGATAGGATAGAGGATAGGATAGGATAGAGGATAGGATAGGATAGAGGATAGGATAGGATAGAGGATACGATAGGATAGAGGATAGGATAGTATAGAGGATAGGATAGGATAGAGGATAGGATAGGATAGAGGATATTATAGGATAGAGGATATGATAGGATAGAGGATAGGATAGGATAGAGGATTGGATAGAATAGAGGATAGGATAGGATAGAGGATAGGATAGAGGATAGGATAGAGGATAGGATAGAGGATAGGATAGGATAGAGGATAGGATAGGATAGAGGATAGGATAGGATAGAGGATAGGATAGGATAGAGGATAGGATAGGATAGAGGATAGGATAGGATAGAGGATAGGATAGGATAGAGGATAGGATAGGATAGAGGATAGGATAGGATAGAGGATAGGATAGGATAGAGGGTAGGATAGGATAGAGGATAGGATAGGGTAGAGGATAGGATAGACGATAGGATAGGATAGAGCATAGGATAGGATAGAGGATAGGATAGGATAGAGGATAGGATAGTATAGAGGATAGGATAGGATGGAGGATAGGGTAGGATGGAGGATAGGATAGGACAGAGGATAGGGTAGGGGATTTGATAGGATAGAGGATAGGATAGGATAGAAGATAGGATAGGATAGAGGATAGGATAGGATAGAGGATAGTATAGAGGATATGATAGGATAGAGGATATTATAGGATAGAGGATATGATAGGATAGTGGATAGGATAGGATACAGGATTGGATAGGATAGAGGATAGATGATAGGATAGGATAGAGGATTGGATAGGATACAGGATAGGTTAGGATAGAGGATAGGATAGGGGATTTGATAGGATAGAGGATAGGATAGGATAGAAGATAGGATAGGATAGAGGATAGGATAGGATAGAGGATAGGATAGGATAGAGGATAGGATAGGATAGAGGATAGGATAGGATAGAGGATAGGATAGTATAGAGGATAGGATAGGATAGAGGATAGGATAGGATAGAGGATATTATAGGATAGAGGATATGATAGGATAGAGGATAGGATAGGATAGAGGATTGGATAGGATAGAGGATAGGATAGGATAGAGGATAGGATAGAGGATAGGATAGAGGATAGGATAGAGGATAGGATAGAGGATAGGATAGGATAGAGGATAGGATAGGATAGAGGATAGGATAGGATAGAGGATAGGATAGACGATAGGATAGGATAGAGCATAGGATAGGATAGAGGATATGATAGGATAGAGGATAGGATAGGATAGAGGATAGGATAGGATAGAGGATATGATAGGATAGATGATAGGATAGGATACAGGATTGGATAGGATAGAGGATAGATGATAGGATAGGATAGAGGATTGGATAGGATACAGGATAGGTTAGGATAGAGGATAGGATAGGGGATTTGATAGGATAGACGATAGGACAGGATAGAAGATAGGATAGGATAGAGGATAGGATAGGATAGAGGATAGGATAGGATAGAGGATAGGATAGGATAGAGGATAGGATAGGATAGAGGATAGGATAGGATAGAGGATAGGATAGGATAGAGGATAGGATAGTATAGAGGATAGGATAGGATAGAGGATAGGATAGGATAGAGGATATTATAGGATAGAGGATATGATAGGATAGAGGATAGAATAGGATAGAGGATTGGATAGGATAGAGGATAGGATAGGATAGAGGATAGGATAGAGGATAGGATAGAGGATAGGATAGAGGATAGGATAGGATAGAGGATAGGATAGGATAGAGGATAGGATAGGATAGAGGATAGGATAGGATAGAGGATAGGATAGGATAGAGGATGGGATAGGATAGAGGATAGGATAGGATAGAGGATAGGATAGGATAGAAGATAGGATAGTATAGACGATAGGATAGGATAGAGGATAGGATAGGATAGAGGATAGGATAGGATACAGGATAGGATAGGGGATTTGATAGGATAGAGGATAGGATAGGATAGAACATAGGATAGGGTAGAGGATACGATAGGATAGAGGATAGGATAGGGGATTTGATAGGATAGATGATAGGGTATGATAGTGGATAGGATAGAGGATAGGATAGACGATAGGATAGACGATAGGATAGGATATAGGATAGGATAGGATAGAGGATAGGATAGGATAGAGGATAGGATAGGATAGACGATAGGATAGGATAGAGGATAGGATAGGATAGAGGATAGGATAGGATAGAGGATAGGATAGGATAGAGGATAGGATAGGGGATTTGATAGGATAGAGGATAGGATAGGATAGAAGATCGGATAGGATAGAGGATACGACAGGATAGAGGATAGGATAGGGGATTTGATAGGATAGATGATAGGGTAGGATAGAGGATAGGATAGAGAATAGGTTAGGATAGAGGGTAGGAACGGATAGATGATATTGCAGGATAGAGGATAGGATAGGACAGAGGATATGGTAGGGGATTTGATAGGATAGAGTATAGGATAGGATAGAAGATAGGATAGGATAGAGGATAGGATAGGATAGAGGATAGGATACGATAGAGGATTGGATAGAGGATATGATAGGATAGAGGATATTATAGGATAGAGGATATGATAGGATAGTGGATAGGATAGGATAGAGGATTGGATAGGATAGAGGATAGATGATAGGATAGGATAGAGGATTGGATAGGATACAGGATAGGTTAGGATAGAGGATAGGATAGGGGATTTGATAGGATAGAGGATAGGATAGGATAGAAGATAGGATAGGATAGAGGATAGGATAGGATAGAGGACAGGATATGATAGAGGATAGGATAGGATAGAGGATAGGATAGGATAGAGGATAGGATAGGATAGAGGATAGGATAGTATAGAGGATAGGATAGGATAGAGGATAGGATAGGATAGAGGATATTATAGGATAGAGGATATGATAGGATAGAGGATAGGATAGGATAGAGGATTGGATAGGATAGAGGATAGGATAGGATAGAGGATAGGATAGAGGATAGGATAGAGGATAGGATAGAGGATAGGATAGGATAGAGGATAGGATAGGATAGAGGATAGGATAGGATAGAGGATAGGATAGGATAGAGGATGGGATAGGATAGAGGATAGGATAGGATAGAGGATAGGATTCCATAGAGGATAGGATAGGATAGAGGATAGGATAGGATAGAGGATAGGATAGGATAGAGGATAGGATAGGATAGAGGATAGGATAGGATAGAGGATAGGATAGGATAGAGGATAGGATAGGATAGAGGATAGGATAGGATAGAGGATAGGATAGGATAGAGGATAGGATAGGATAGAGGATAGGATAGGATAGAGGATAGGATAGACGATAGGATAGGATAGAGCATAGGATAGGATAGAGGATAGGATAGGATAGAAGATAGGATAGTATAGACGATAGGATAGGATAGAGGATAGGATAGGATAGAGGATAGGATAGGATACAGGATAGGATAGGGGATTTGATAGGATAGAGGATAGGATAGGATAGAACATAGGATAGGGTAGAGGATACGATAGGATAGAGGATAGGATAGGGGATTTGATAGGATAGATGATAGGGTATGATAGTGGATAGGATAGAGGATAGGATAGACGATAGGATAGACGATAGGATAGGATAGAGGATAGGATAGGATAGAGGATAGGATAGGATAGAGGATAGGATAGGATAGACGATAGGATAGGATAGAGGATAGGATAGGATAGAGGATAGGATAGGATAGAGGATAGGATAGGATAGAGGATAGGATAGGGGATTTGATAGGATAGAGGATAGGATAGGATAGAAGATAGGATAGGATAGAGGATACGACAGGATAGAGGATAGGATAGGGGATTTGATAGGATAGATGATAGGGTAGGATAGAGGATAGGATAGAGAATAGGTTAGGATAGAGGGTAGGAACGGATAGATGATATTGCAGGATAGAGGATAGGATAGGACAGAGGATATGGTAGGGGATTTGATAGGATAGAGGATAGGATAGGATAGAAGATAGGATAGGATAGAGGATAGGATAGGATAGAGGATAGGATACGATAGAGGATTGGATAGAGGATATGATAGGATAGAAGATAGGATAGGATAGAGGATAGGATAGGATAGAGGATAGGATAGGATAGAGGATAGGATAGGATAGAGGATAGGATAGGATAGAGGATAGGATAGTATAGAGGATAGGATAGGATAGAGGATAGGATAGGATAGAGGATATTATAGGATAGAGGATATGATAGGATAGAGGATAGGATAGGATAGAGGATAGGATAGGATAGAGGATAGGATAGGATAGAGGATAGGATAGGATAGAGGATAGGATAGTATAGAGGATAGGATAGGATAGAGGATAGGATAGGATAGAGGATATTATAGGATAGAGGATATGATAGGATAGAGGATAGAATAGGATAGAGGTTAGGATAGGATAGAGGATACGATAGAGGATTGGATAGTATAAAGGATAGGATAGGATAGAGGATAGGATAGCATTGAGGATAGGATACGATAGTGGATAGGATAGGATAGGATAGAGCATAGGATAGCATAGAGGATAGGATAGGATTGGGGATAGGATAAGTTAGAGGATAGGACAGGATAGAGGATAGGATAGGGTATTGGATAGGATAGAGGATAGGATACGATAGACGATAGGATAGGATAGAGGATAGGATAGGATAGAGGATAGGATAGGATAGAGGATAGGATAGAGGATAGGATAGGATAGAGGATAGGATAGGATAGAGGATAGGATAGGATAGAGGATAGGATAGGATAGAGGATAGGATAGGATAGAGGATAGGATAGGATAGAGGATAGGATAGGATAGAGGATAGGATAGGATAGAGGATAGGATAGGATAGAGGATAGGATAGGATAGAGGATAGGATAGGATAGAGGATAGGATAGGATAGAGGATAGGATAGGATAGAGGATAGGATAGGATAGAGGATAGGATAGGATAGAGGATAGGATAGGATAGAGGATAGGATAGGATAGAGGATAGGATAGGATAGAGGATAGGATAGGATAGAGGATAGGATAGGGGATTTGATAGGATAGAGGATAGGATAGGATAGAAGATAGGATAGGATAGAGGATACGACAGGATAGAGGATAGGATAGGGGATTTGATAGGATAGAGGATAGGATAGGATAGAGGATAGGATAGGATAGAGGATAGGATAGGATAGAGGATAGGATAGGATAGAGGATAGGATAGGATAGAGGATAGGATAGGGGATTTGATAGGATAGAGGATAGGATAGGATAGAAGATAGGATAGGATAGAGGATACGACAGGATAGAGGATAGGATAGGGGATTTGATAGGATAGATGATAGGGTAGGATAGAGGATAGGATAGAGAATAGGTTAGGATAGAGAGTAGGAACGGATAGATGATATTGCAGGATAGAGGATAGGATATGATAGAGTATACGATATTATAGTGGGTAGGATAGGATAGACGATAGCATAGGGGATTTGATAGAATAGAGGATAGGATATGATAGAGGATAGTATAGAGGATAGGATAGGATAGAGGATAGGATAGGATAGAGGATAGGGTAGGATAGAGGATAGGATAGGACAGAGGATAGGGTAGGGGATTTGATAGGATAGAGGATAGGATAGGATAGAAGATAGGATAGGATAGAGGATAGGATAGGATAGAGGATAGGATACGATAGAGGATTGGATAGAGGATATGATAGGATAGAGGATATTATAGGATAGAGGATATGATAGGATAGAGGATATTATAGGATAGAGGATATGATAGGATAGAGGATAGGATAGGATAGAGGATTGGATAGGATAGAGGATAGGATAGGATAGAGGATAGGATAGGATAGAGGATATGATAGGATAGAGGATAGGATAGGATAGAGGATAGGATAGGATAGAGGGTAGGATAGGATAGAGGATAGGATAGGATAGAGGATAGGATAGACGATAGGATAGGATAGAGCATAGGATAGGATAGAGGATAGGATAGGATAGAGGATAGGATAGTATAGAGGATAGGATAGGATAGAGGATAGGGTAGGATAGAGAATAGGATAGGACAGAGGATAGGGTAGGGGATTTGATAGGATAGAGGATAGGATAGGATAGAAGATAGGATAGGATAGAGGATAGGATAGGATAGAGGATAGGATAGAGGATAGGATAGGATAGAGGATAGGATAGGATAGAGGATATGATAGGATAGAGGATAGGATAGGATAGAGGATAGGATAGGATAGAGGGTAGGATAGGATAGAGGATAGGATAGGATAGAGGATAGGATAGACGATAGGATAGGATAGAGCATAGGATAGGATAGAGGATAGGATAGGATAGAGGATAGGATAGTATAGAGGATAGGATAGGATAGAGGATAGGGTAGGATAGAGAATAGGATAGGACAGAGGATAGGGTAGGGGATTTGATAGGATAGAGGATAGGATAGGATAGAAGATAGGATAGGATAGAGGATAGGATAGGATAGGGGATAGTATAGATGATATGATAGGATAGAGGATATTATAGGATAGAGGATATGATAGGATAGTGGATAGGATAGGATACAGGATTGGATAGGATAGAGGATAGGGTAGGATAGAGAATAGGATAGGACAGAGGATAGGGTAGGGGATTTGATAGGATAGAGGATAGGATAGGATAGAAGATAGGATAGGATAGAGGATAGGATAGGATAGAGGATATGATAGGATAGAGGATAGGATAGGATAGAGGGTAGGATAGGATAGAGGATAGGATAGGATAGAGGATAGGATAGACGATAGGATAGGATAGAGCATAGGATAGGATAGAGGATAGGATAGGATAGAGGATAGGATAGTATAGAGGATAGGATAGGATAGAGGATAGGGTAGGATAGAGAATAGGATAGGACAGAGGATAGGGTAGGGGATTTGATAGGATAGAGGATAGGATAGGATAGAAGATAGGATAGGATAGAGGATAGGATAGGATAGAGGATAGTATAGAGGATATGATAGGATAGAGGATATTATAGGATAGAGGATATGATAGGATAGTGGATAGGATAGGATACAGGATTGGATAGGATAGAGGATAGATGATAGGATAGGATAGAGGATTGGATAGGATACAGGATAGGTTAGGATAGAGGATAGGATAGGGGATTTGATAGGATAGACGATAGGACAGGATAGAAGATAGGATAGGATAGAGGATAGGATAGGATAGAGGATAGGATAGGATAGAGGATAGGGTAGGATAGAGGATAGGATAGGACAGAGGATAGGGTAGGGGATTTGATAGGATAGAGGATAGGATAGGATAGAAGATAGGATAGGATAGAGGATAGGATAGGATAGAGGATAGGATACGATAGAGGATTGGATAGAGGATATGATAGGATAGAGGATATTATAGGATAGAGGATATGATAGGATAGAGGATATTATAGGATAGAGGATATGATAGGATAGAGGATAGGATAGGATAGAGGATTGGATAGGATAGAGGATAGGAAGGATAGAGGATATGATAGGATAGAGGATAGGATAGGATAGAGGATAGGATAGGATAGAGGATAGGATAGGATAGAGGGTAGGATAGGATAGAGGATAGGATAGGATAGAGGATAGAATTGACGATAGGATAGGATAGAGCATAGGATAGGATAGAGGATAGGATAGGATAGAGGATAGGATAGTATAGAGGATAGGATAGGATAGAGGATAGGGTAGGATAGAGAATAGGATAGGACAGAGGATAGGGTAGGGGATTTGATAGGATAGAGGATAGGATAGGATAGAAGATAGGATAGGATAGAGGATAGGATAGGATAGAGGATAGTATAGAGGATATGATAGGATAGAGGATATTATAGGATAGAGGATATGATAGGATAGTGGATAGGATAGGATACAGGATTGGATAGGATAGAGGATAGATGATAGGATAGGATAGAGGATTGGATGGGATACAGGATAGGTTAGGATAGAGGATAGGATAGGGGATTTGATAGGATAGACGATAGGACAGGATAGAAGATAGGATAGGATAGAGGATAGGATAGGATAGAGGATAGGATAGGATAGAGGATAGGATAGGATAGAGGATAGGATAGGATAGAGGATAGGATAGTATAGAGGATAGGATAGGATAGAGGATAGGATAGGATAGAGGATATTATAGGATAGAGGATATGATAGGATAGAGGATAGAATAGGATAGAGGATTGGATAGGATAGAGGATAGGATAGGATAGAGGATAGGATAGAGGATAGGATAGAGGATAGGATAGAGGATAGGATAGGATAGAGGATAGGATAGGATAGAGGATAGGATAGGATAGAGGATAGGATAGGATAGAGGATAGGATAGGATAGAGGATGGGATAGGATAGAGGATAGGATAGGATAGAGGATAGGATACGATAGAGGATAGGATAGGATAGAGGATAGGATAGGATAGAGCATAGGATAGGATAGAGGATAGGATAGGATAGAAGATAGGATAGTATAGACGATAGGATAGGATAGAGGATAGGATAGGATAGAGGATAGGATAGGATACAGGATAGGATAGGGGATTTGATAGGATAGAGGATAGGATAGGATAGAACATAGGATAGGGTAGAGGATACGATAGGATAGAGGATAGGATAGGGGATTTGATAGGATAGATGATAGGGTATGATAGTGGATAGGATAGAGGATAGGATAGACGATAGGATAGACGATAGGATAGGATAGAGGATAGGATAGGATAGAGGATAGGATAGGATAGAGGATAGGATAGGATAGACGATAGGATAGGATAGAGGATAGGATAGGATAGAGGATAGGATAGGATAGAGGATAGGATAGGATAGAGGATAGGATAGTAGATTTGATAGGATAGAGGATAGGATAGGATAGAAGATAGGATAGGATAGAGGATACGACAGGATAGAGGATAGGATAGGGGATTTGATAGGATAGATGATAGGGTAGGATAGAGGATAGGATAGAGAATAGGTTAGGATAGAGGGTAGGAACGGATAGATGATATTGCAGGATAGAGGATAGGATAGGACAGAGGATATGGTAGGGGATTTGATAGGATAGAGTATAGGATAGGATAGAAGATAGGATAGGATAGAGGATAGGATAGGATAGAGGATAGGATACGATAGAGGATTGGATAGAGGATATGATAGGATAGAGGATATTATAGGATAGAGGATATGATAGGATAGTGGATAGGATAGGATAGAGGATTGGATAGGATAGAGGATAGATGATAGGATAGGATAGAGGATTGGATAGGATACAGGATAGGTTAGGATAGAGGATAGGTTAGGATAGAGGATAGGATAGGGGATTTGATAGGATAGAGGATAGGATAGGATAGAAGATCGGATAGGATAGAGGATAGGATAGGATAGAGGATAGGATATGATAGAGGATAGGATAGGATAGAGGATAGAGGATAGGATAGGATAGAGGATAGGATAGGATAGAGGATAGGATAGTATAGAGGATAGGATAGGATAGAGGATAGGATAGGATAGAGGATATTATAGGATAGAGGATATGATAGGATAGAGGATAGGATAGGATAGAGGATTGGATAGGATAGAGGATAGGATAGGATAGAGGATAGGATAGAGGATAGGATAGAGGATAGGATAGAGGATAGGATAGGATAGAGGATAGGATAGGATAGAGGATAGGATAGACGATAGGATAGGATAGAGCATAGGATAGGATAGAGGATATGATAGGATAGAGGATAGGATAGGATAGAGGATATGATAGGATAGATGATAGGATAGGATACAGGATTGGATAGGATAGAGGATAGATGATAGGATAGGATAGAGGATTGGATAGGATACAGGATAGGATAGGATAGAGGATAGGATAGAGGATAGGATAGAGGATAGGATAGAGGATAGGATAGGATAGAGGATAGGATAGGATAGAGGATAGGATAGGATAGAGGATAGGATAGGATAGAGGATATGATAGGATAGAGGATAGAATAGGATAGAGGATTGGATAGGATAGAGGATAGGATAGGATAGAGGATAGGATAGAGGATAGGATAGAGGATAGGATAGAGGATAGGATAGAGGATAGGATAGGATAGAGGATAGGATAGGATAGAGGATAGGATAGGATAGAGGATAGGATAGGATAGAGGATAGGATAGGATAGAGGATGGGATAGGATAGAGGATAGGATAGGATAGAGGATAGGATTCGATAGAGGATAGGATAGGATAGAGGATAGGATAGGATAGAGGATAGGATAGGATAGAGGATAGGATAGGATAGAGGATAGGATAGGATAGAGGATAGGATAGGATAGAGGATAGGATAGGATAGAGGATAGGATAGACGATAGGATAGGATAGAGCATAGGATAGGATAGAGGATAGGATAGGATAGAAGATAGGATAGTATAGACGATAGGATAGGATAGAGGATAGGATAGGATAGAGGATAGGATAGGATACAGGATAGGATAGGGGATTTGATAGGATAGAGGATAGGATAGGATAGAACATAGGATAGGGTAGAGGATACGATAGGATAGAGGATAGGATAGGGGATTTGATAGGATAGATGATAGGGTATGATAGTGGATAGGATAGAGGATAGGATAGACGATAGGATAGACGATAGGATAGGATAGAGGATAGGATAGGATAGAGGATAGGATAGGATAGAGGATAGGATAGGATAGACGATAGGATAGGATAGAGGATAGGATAGGGGATTTGATAGGATAGATGATAGGGTAGGATAGAGGATAGGATAGAGAATAGGTTAGGATAGAGGGTAGGAACGGATAGAGGATAGGATAGGATAGAGGATACGATAGGATAGAGGATAGGATAGTATAGAGGATAGGATAGGATAGAGGATAGGATAGGATAGAGGATATTATAGGATAGAGGATATGATAGGATAGAGGATAGGATAGGATAGAGGATTGGATAGAATAGAGCATAGGATAGGATAGAGGATAGGATAGAGGATAGGATAGAGGATAGGATAGAGGATAGGATAGAGGATAGGATAGGATAGAGGATAGGATAGGATAGAGGATAGGATAGGATAGAGGATAGGATAGGATAGAGGATAGGATAGGATAGAGGATAGGATAGGATAGAGGATAGGATAGGATAGAGGATAGGATAGGATAGAGGATAGGATAGGATAGAGGATAGGATAGGATACAGGATAGGATAGGGGATTTGATAGGATAGAGGATAGGATAGGATAGAACATAGGATAGGGTAGAAGATACGATAGGATAGAGGATAGGATAGGGGATTTGATAGGATAGATGATAGGGTATGATAGTGGATAGGATAGAGGATAGGATAGACGATAGGATAGACGATAGGATAGGATAGAGGATAGGATAGGATAGAGGATAGGATAGGATAGAGGATAGGATAGGATAGACGATAGGATAGGATAGAGGATAGGATAGGATAGAGGATAGGATAGGATAGAGGATAGGATAGGATAGAGGATAGGATAGGGGATTTGATAGGATAGAGGATAGGATAGGATAGAAGATAGGATAGGATAGAGGATACGACAGGATAGAGGATAGGATAGGGGATTTGATAGGATAGATGATAGGGTAGGATAGAGGATAGGATAGAGAATAGGTTAGGATAGAGGGTAGGAACGGATAGATGATATTGCAGGATAGAGGATAGGATAGGACAGAGGATATGGTAGGGGATTTGATAGGATAGAGGATAGGATACGATAGAGGATTGGATAGAGGATATGATAGGATAGAAGATAGGATAGGATAGAGGATAGGATAGGATAGAGGATAGGATAGGATAGAGGATAGGATAGGATAGAGGATAGGATAGGATAGAGGATAGGATAGTATAGAGGATAGGATAGGATAGAGGATAGGATAGGATAGAGGATATTATAGGATAGAGGATATGATAGGATAGAGGATAGGATAGGATAGAGGATTGGATAGAGGATAGATGATAGGATAGGATAGAGGATTGGATAGGATACAGGATAGGTTAGGATAGAGGATAGGATAGGGGATTTGATAGGATAGAGGATAGGATAGGATAGAAGATAGGATAGGATAGAGGATAGGATAGGATAGAGGATAGGATAGGATAGAGGATAGGATAGGATAGAGGATACGATAGGATAGAGGATAGGATAGTATAGAGGATAGGATAGGATAGAGGATAGGATAGGATAGAGGATATTATAGGATAGAGGATATGATAGGATAGAGGATAGGATAGGATAGAGGATTGGATAGAATAGAGGATAGGATAGGATAGAGGATAGGATAGAGGATAGGATAGAGGATAGGATAGAGGATAGGATAGGATAGAGGATAGGATAGGATAGAGGATAGGATAGGATAGAGGATAGGATAGGATAGAGGATAGGATAGGATAGAGGATAGGATAGGATAGAGGATAGGATAGGATAGAGGATAGGATAGGATAGAGGATAGGATAGGATAGAGGATAGGATAGGATAGAGGGTAGGATAGGATAGAGGATAGGATAGGGTAGAGGATAGGATAGACGATAGGATAGGATAGAGCATAGGATAGGATAGAGGATAGGATAGGATAGAGGATAGGATAGTATAGAGGATAGGATAGGATGGAGGATAGGGTAGGATGGAGGATAGGATAGGACAGAGGATAGGGTAGGGGATTTGATAGGATAGAGGATAGGATAGGATAGAAGATAGGATAGGATAGAGGATAGGATAGGATAGAGGATAGTATAGAGGATATGATAGGATAGAGGATATTATAGGATAGAGGATATGATAGGATAGTGGATAGGATAGGATACAGGATTGGATAGGATAGAGGATAGATGATAGGATAGGATAGAGGATTGGATAGGATACAGGATAGGTTAGGATAGAGGATAGGATAGGGGATTTGATAGGATAGAGGATAGGATAGGATAGAAGATAGGATAGGATAGAGGATAGGATAGGAAAGAGGATAGGATAGGATAGAGGATAGGATAGGATAGAGGATAGGATAGGATAGAGGATAGGATAGTATAGAGGATAGGATAGGATAGAGGATAGGATAGGATAGAGGATATTATAGGATAGAGGATATGATAGGATAGAGGATAGGATAGGATAGAGGATTGGATAGGATAGAGGATAGGATAGGATAGAGGATAGGATAGAGGATAGGATAGAGGATAGGATAGAGGATAGGATAGAGGATAGGATAGGATAGAGGATAGGATAGGATAGAGGATAGGATAGGATAGAGGATAGGATAGACGATAGGATAGGATAGAGCATAGGATAGGATAGAGGATATGATAGGATAGAGGATAGGATAGGATAGAGGATAGGATAGGATAGAGGATATGATAGGATAGATGATAGGATAGGATACAGGATTGGATAGGATAGAGGATAGATGATAGGATAGGATAGAGGATTGGATAGGATACAGGATAGGTTAGGATAGAGGATAGGATAGGGGATTTGATAGGATAGACGATAGGACAGGATAGAAGATAGGATAGGATAGAGGATAGGATAGGATAGAGGATAGGATAGGATAGAGGATAGGATAGGATAGAGGATAGGATAGGATAGAGGATAGGATAGGATAGAGGATAGGATAGGATAGAGGATAGGATAGTATAGAGGATAGGATAGGATAGAGGATAGGATAGGATAGAGGATATTATAGGATAGAGGATATGATAGGATAGAGGATAGGATAGGATAGAGGATTGGATAGGATAGAGGATAGGATAGGATAGAGGATAGGATAGAGGATAGGATAGAGGATAGGATAGAGGATAGGATAGGATAGAGGATAGGATAGGATAGAGGATAGGATAGACGATAGGATAGGATAGAGCATAGGATAGGATAGAGGATATGATAGGATAGAGGATAGGATAGGATAGAGGATATGATAGGATAGATGATAGGATAGGATACAGGATTGGATAGGATAGAGGATAGATGATAGGATAGGATAGAGGATTGGATAGGATACAGGATAGGATAGGATAGAGGATAGGATAGAGGATAGGATAGAGGATAGGATAGAGGATAGGATAGGATAGAGGATAGGATAGGATAGAGGATAGGATAGGATAGAGGATAGGATAGGATAGAGGATATGATAGGATAGAGGATAGAATAGGATAGAGGATTGGATAGGATAGAGGATAGGATAGGATAGAGGATAGGATAGAGGATAGGATAGAGGATAGGATAGAGGATAGGATAGAGGATAGGATAGGATAGAGGATAGGATAGGATAGAGGATAGGATAGGATAGAGGATAGGATAGGATAGAGGATAGGATAGGATAGAGGATGGGATAGGATAGAGGATAGGATAGGATAGAGGATAGGATTCGATAGAGGATAGGATAGGATAGAGGATAGGATAGGATAGAGGATAGGATAGGATAGAGGATAGGATAGGATAGAGGATAGGATAGGATAGAGGATAGGATAGGATAGAGGATAGGATAGACGATAGGATAGGATAGAGCATAGGATAGGATAGAGGATAGGATAGGATAGAAGATAGGATAGTATAGACGATAGGATAGGATAGAGGATAGGATAGGATAGAGGATAGGATAGGATACAGGATAGGATAGGGGATTTGATAGGATAGAGGATAGGATAGGATAGAACATAGGATAGGGTAGAGGATACGATAGGATAGAGGATAGGATAGGGGATTTGATAGGATAGATGATAGGGTATGATAGTGGATAGGATAGAGGATAGGATAGACGATAGGATAGACGATAGGATAGGATAGAGGATAGGATAGGATAGAGGATAGGATAGGATAGAGGATAGGATAGGATAGACGATAGGATAGGATAGAGGATAGGATAGGGGATTTGATAGGATAGATGATAGGGTAGGATAGAGGATAGGATAGAGAATAGGTTAGGATAGAGGGTAGGAACGGATAGAGGATAGGATAGGATAGAGGATACGATAGGATAGAGGATAGGATAGTATAGAGGATAGGATAGGATAGAGGATAGGATAGGATAGAGGATATTATAGGATAGAGGATATGATAGGATAGAGGATAGGATAGGATAGAGGATTGGATAGAATAGAGGATAGGATAGGATAGAGGATAGGATAGAGGATAGGATAGAGGATAGGATAGAGGATAGGATAGAGGATAGGATAGGATAGAGGATAGGATAGGATAGAGGATAGGATAGGATAGAGGATAGGATAGGATAGAGGATAGGATAGGATAGAGGATAGGATAGGATAGAGGATAGGATAGGATAGAGGATAGGATAGGATAGAGGATAGGATAGGATAGAGGATAGGATAGGATAGAGGATAGGATAGGATACAGGATAGGATAGGGGATTTGATAGGATAGAGGATAGGATAGGATAGAACATAGGATAGGGTAGAAGATACGATAGGATAGAGGATAGGATAGGGGATTTGATAGGATAGATGATAGGGTATGATAGTGGATAGGATAGAGGATAGGATAGACGATAGGATAGACGATAGGATAGGATAGAGGATAGGATAGGATAGAGGATAGGATAGGATAGAGGATAGGATAGGATAGACGATAGGATAGGATAGAGGATAGGATAGGATAGAGGATAGGATAGGATAGAGGATAGGATAGGATAGAGGATAGGATAGGGGATTTGATAGGATAGAGGATAGGATAGGATAGAAGATAGGATAGGATAGAGGATACGACAGGATAGAGGATAGGATAGGGGATTTGATAGGATAGATGATAGGGTAGGATAGAGGATAGGATAGAGAATAGGTTAGGATAGAGGGTAGGAACGGATAGATGATATTGCAGGATAGAGGATAGGATAGGACAGAGGATATGGTAGGGGATTTGATAGGATAGAGGATAGGATAGGATAGAGGATAGGATACGATAGAGGATTGGATAGAGGATATGATAGGATAGAAGATAGGATAGGATAGAGGATAGGATAGGATAGAGGATAGGATAGGATAGAGGATAGGATAGGATAGAGGATAGGATAGGATAGAGGATAGGATAGTATAGAGGATAGGATAGGATAGAGGATAGGATAGGATAGAGGATATTATAGGATAGAGGATATGATAGGATAGAGGATAGGATAGGATAGAGGATTGGATAGAGGATAGATGATAGGATAGGATAGATGATTGGATAGGATACAGGATAGGTTAGGATAGAGGATAGGATAGGGGATTTGATAGGATAGAGGATAGGATAGGATAGAAGATAGGATAGGATAGAGGATAGGATAGGATAGAGGATAGGATAGGATAGAGGATAGGATAGGATAGAGGATACGATAGGATAGAGGATAGGATAGTATAGAGGATAGGATAGGATAGAGGATAGGATAGGATAGAGGATATTATAGGATAGAGGATATGATAGGATAGAGGATAGGATAGGATAGAGGATTGGATAGAATAGAGGATAGGATAGGATAGAGGATAGGATAGAGGATAGGATAGAGGATAGGATAGAGGATAGGATAGGATAGAGGATAGGATAGGATAGAGGATAGGATAGGATAGAGGATAGGATAGGATAGAGGATAGGATAGGATAGAGGATAGGATAGGATAGAGGATAGGATAGGATAGAGGATAGGATAGGATAGAGGATAGGATAGGATAGAGGATAGGATAGGATAGAGGGTAGGATAGGATAGAGGATAGGATAGGGTAGAGGATAGGATAGACGATAGGATAGGATAGAGCATAGGATAGGATAGAGGATAGGATAGGATAGAGGATAGGATAGTATAGAGGATAGGATAGGATGGAGGATAGGGTAGGATGGAGGATAGGATAGGACAGAGGATAGGGTAGGGGATTTGATAGGATAGAGGATAGGATAGGATAGAAGATAGGATAGGATAGAGGATAGGATAGGATAGAGGATAGTATAGAGGATATGATAGGATAGAGGATATTATAGGATAGAGGATATGATAGGATAGTGGATAGGATAGGATACAGGATTGGATAGGATAGAGGATAGATGATAGGATAGGATAGAGGATTGGATAGGATACAGGATAGGTTAGGATAGAGGATAGGATAGGGGATTTGATAGGATAGAGGATAGGATAGGATAGAAGATAGGATAGGATAGAGGATAGGATAGGATAGAGGATAGGATAGGATAGAGGATAGGATAGGATAGAGGATAGGATAGGATAGAGGATAGGATAGTATAGAGGATAGGATAGGATAGAGGATAGGATAGGATAGAGGATATTATAGGATAGAGGATATGATAGGATAGAGGATAGGATAGGATAGAGGATTGGATAGGATAGAGGATAGGATAGGATAGAGGATAGGATAGAGGATAGGATAGAGGATAGGATAGAGGATAGGATAGAGGATAGGATAGGATAGAGGATAGGATAGGATAGAGGATAGGATAGGATAGAGGATAGGATAGACGATAGGATAGGATAGAGCATAGGATAGGATAGAGGATATGATAGGATAGAGGATAGGATAGGATAGAGGATAGGATAGGATAGAGGATATGATAGGATAGATGATAGGATAGGATACAGGATTGGATAGGATAGAGGATAGATGATAGGATAGGATAGAGGATTGGATAGGATACAGGATAGGTTAGGATAGAGGATAGGATAGGGGATTTGATAGGATAGACGATAGGACAGGATAGAAGATAGGATAGGATAGAGGATAGGATAGGATAGAGGATAGGATAGGATAGAGGATAGGATAGGATAGAGGATAGGATAGGATAGAGGATAGGATAGGATAGAGGATAGGATAGGATAGAGGATAGGATAGTATAGAGGATAGGATAGGATAGAGGATAGGATAGGATAGAGGATATTATAGGATAGAGGATATGATAGGATAGAGGATAGAATAGGATAGAGGATTGGATAGGATAGAGGATAGGATAGGATAGAGGATAGGATAGAGGATAGGATAGAGGATAGGATAGAGGATAGGATAGGATAGAGGATAGGATAGGATAGAGGATAGGATAGGATAGAGGATAGGATAGGATAGAGGATAGGATAGGATAGAGGATGGGATAGGATAGAGGATAGGATAGGATAGAGGATAGGATAGGATAGAAGATAGGATAGTATAGACGATAGGATAGGATAGAGGATAGGATAGGATAGAGGATAGGATAGGATACAGGATAGGATAGGGGATTTGATAGGATAGAGGATAGGATAGGATAGAACATAGGATAGGGTAGAGGATACGATAGGATAGAGGATAGGATAGGGGATTTGATAGGATAGATGATAGGGTATGATAGTGGATAGGATAGAGGATAGGATAGACGATAGGATAGACGATAGGATAGGATATAGGATAGGATCGGATAGAGGATAGGATAGGATAGAGGATAGGATAGGATAGACGATAGGATAGGATAGAGGATAGGATAGGATAGAGGATAGGATAGGATAGAGGATAGGATAGGATAGAGGATAGGATAGGGGATTTGATAGGATAGAGGATAGGATAGGATAGAAGATAGGATAGGATAGAGGATACGACAGGATAGAGGATAGGATAGGGGATTTGATAGGATAGATGATAGGGTAGGATAGAGGATAGGATAGAGAATAGGTTAGGATAGAGGGTAGGAACGGATAGATGATATTGCAGGATAGAGGATAGGATAGGACAGAGGATATGGTAGGGGATTTGATAGGATAGAGTATAGGATAGGATAGAAGATAGGATAGGATAGAGGATAGGATAGGATAGAGGATAGGATACGATAGAGGATTGGATAGAGGATATGATAGGATAGAGGATATTATAGGATAGAGGATATGATAGGATAGTGGATAGGATAGGATAGAGGATTGGATAGGATAGAGGATAGATGATAGGATAGGATAGAGGATTGGATAGGATACAGGATAGGTTAGGATAGAGGATAGGATAGGGGATTTGATAGGATAGAGGATAGGATAGGATAGAAGATAGGATAGGATAGAGGATAGGATAGGATAGAGGATAGGATATGATAGAGGATAGGATAGGATAGAGGATAGGATAGGATAGAGGATAGGATAGGATAGAGGATAGGATAGTATAGAGGATAGGATAGGATAGAGGATAGGATAGGATAGAGGATATTATAGGATAGAGGATATGATAGGATAGAGGATAGGATAGGATAGAGGATTGGATAGGATAGAGGATAGGATAGGATAGAGGATAGGATAGAGGATAGGATAGAGGATAGGATAGAGGATAGGATAGGATAGAGGATAGGATAGGATAGAGGATAGGATAGGATAGAGGATAGGATAGGATAGAGGATGGGATAGGATAGAGGATAGGATAGGATAGAGGATAGGATTCCATAGAGGATAGGATAGGATAGAGGATAGGATAGGATAGAGGATAGGATAGGATAGAGGATAGGATAGGATAGAGGATAGGATAGGATAGAGGATAGGATAGGATAGAGGATAGGATAGGATAGAGGATAGGATAGGATAGAGGATAGGATAGACGATAGGATAGGATAGAGCATAGGATAGGATAGAGGATAGGATAGGATAGAAGATAGGATAGTATAGACGATAGGATAGGATAGAGGATAGGATAGGATAGAGGATAGGATAGGATACAGGATAGGATAGGGGATTTGATAGGATAGAGGATAGGATAGGATAGAACATAGGATAGGGTAGAGGATACGATAGGATAGAGGATAGGATAGGGGATTTGATAGGATAGATGATAGGGTATGATAGTGGATAGGATAGAGGATAGGATAGACGATAGGATAGACGATAGGATAGGATAGAGGATAGGATAGGATAGAGGATAGGATAGGATAGAGGATAGGATAGGATAGACGATAGGATAGGATAGAGGATAGGATAGGATAGAGGATAGGATAGGATAGAGGATAGGATAGGATAGAGGATAGGATAGGGGATTTGATAGGATAGAGGATAGGATAGGATAGAAGATAGGATAGGATAGAGGATACGACAGGATAGAGGATAGGATAGGGGATTTGATAGGATAGATGATAGGGTAGGATAGAGGATAGGATAGAGAATAGGTTAGGATAGAGGGTAGGAACGGATAGATGATATTGCAGGATAGAGGATAGGATAGGACAGAGGATATGGTAGGGGATTTGATAGGATAGAGGATAGGATAGGATAGAAGATAGGATAGGATAGAGGATAGGATAGGATAGAGGATAGGATACGATAGAGGATTGGATAGAGGATATGATAGGATAGAAGATAGGATAGGATAGAGGATAGGATAGGATAGAGGATAGGATAGGATAGAGGATAGGATAGGATAGAGGATAGGATAGGATAGAGGATAGGATAGTATAGAGGATAGGATAGGATAGAGGATAGGATAGGATAGAGGATATTATAGGATAGAGGATATGATAGGATAGAGGATAGGATAGGATAGAGGATAGGATAGGATAGAGGATAGGATAGGATAGAGGATAGGATAGGATAGAGGATAGGATAGGATAGAGGATAGGATAGGATAGAGGATAGGATAGGATAGGATAGAGGATAGGATAGGATAGAGGATAGGATAGGATAGAGGGTAGGATAGGATAGAGGATAGGATAGGATAGAGGATAGATGATAGGATAGGATAGAGGATTGGATAGGATACAGGATAGGATAGGATAGAGGATAGGATAGGATAGAGGATAGGATAGGATAGAGGATAGGATAGGATAGAGGATAGGATAGTATAGAGGATAGGATAGGATAGAGGATAGGATAGGATAGAGGATAGGATAGGATAGAGGGTAGGATAGGATAGAGGATAGGATAGGATAGAGGATAGGATAGACGATAGGATAGGATAGAGCATAGGATAGGATAGAGGATAGGATAGGATAGAGGATAGGATAGTATAGAGGATAGGATAGGATGGAGGATAGGGTAGGATGGAGGATAGGATAGGACAGAGGATAGGGTAGGGGATTTGATAGGATAGAGGATAGGATAGGATAGAAGATAGGATAGGATAGAGGATAGGATAGGATAGAGGATAGTATAGAGGATATGATAGGATAGAGGATATTATAGGATAGAGGATATGATAGGATAGTGGATAGGATAGGATACAGGATTGGATAGGATAGGATAGGGGATTTGATAGGATAGAGGATTGGATAGGATAGAAGATAGGATAGGATAGAGGATAGGATAGGATAGAGGATAGGATAGGATAGAGGATATGATAGGATAGAGGATAGGATAGGATAGAGGATAGGATAGTATAGAGGATAGGATAGGATAGAGGATAGGATAGGATAGAGGATATTATAGGATAGAGGATATGATAGGATAGAGGATAGGATAGGATAGAGGATTGGATAGGATAGAGGATAGGATAGGATAGAGGATAGGATAGGATAGAGGATAGGATAGGATAGAGGATAGGATAGGATAGAGAATAGGATAGGATAGAGGATAGGATAGGATAGAGGATAGGATAGGATAGAGGATAGGATAGACGATAGGATAGGATAGAGGATAGGATAGGTGATTTGATTGGATAGAGGATAGGATAGGATAGAAGATAGGATAGGATAGAGGATACGACAGGATAGAGGATAGGATAGGGGATTTGATAGGATAGATGACAGCTTAGGATAGAGGATAGGATAGAGGATAGGATAGAGAATAGGTTAGGATAGAGAGTAGGAACGGATAGATGATATTATAGGATAGAGGATAGGATATGATAGAGGATAGGATAGGATAGAGGATAGGATAGGATAGAGGATAGGATAGGATAGAGGATAGGATAGGATAGACGATAGGATAGAGGATAGGATAGATGATAGGATAGAGGATAGGATAGGATATACGATAGGATAGGATAGAGGATAAGATAGGATAGAGGATATTATAGGATAGAGGACAGGATAGGATAGAGGATTGGATAGGATACAGGAAAGGATAGGATTGAGGATAGATAATAGGGCAGGATAGAGGATTGGATAGGATACAGGATAGGATAGGATAGAGGATAGGATAGGGGATTTGATAGGATAGAGGATAGGATATGATAGAAGATAGCATAGGGGATTTGATAGGATAGAGGATAGGATAGGATAGAGGATAGGATAGGATAGAGGATAGGATAGGATAGAGCATAGGATAGGATAGAGGATAGGATAGGATAGAGGAATGGATAGGATAGAGGATTGGATAGGATAGAGGATAGAGGATAGGATAGGATTGAGGATAGGATAGAGGATAGAGGATAGGATAGGCTACACGATAGGATAGGATAGAGGATAGGATAGAGGATAGGATAGAGGATAGGATAGGATAGAGGATAGGATAGGATAGAGGATAGGATAGGATAGAGTATAGGATAGGATAGAGGATAGGATAGGATAGAGGATAGGATAGGATAGAGGATGGGATAGGATAGAGGATAGGATAGGATAGAGGATTGGATAGGATTGAGGATAGATGATAGGGTAGGATAGAGGATTGGATAGGATACAGGATAGGATAGGATAGACGATAGGATAGGGGATTTGATAGGATAGAGGATAGGATAGGATAGAAGATAGGATAGGAGAGAGGATAGGATAGAGGATAGGATAGAGGATAGGATAGAGGATAGGATAGAGGATAGGATAGGATAGAGGATAGGATAGGATAGAGGATAGGATAGGATAGAGGATAGGATAGACGATAGGATAGGATAGAGCATAGGATAGGATAGAGGATATGATAGGATAGAGGATAGGATAGGATAGAGGATAGGATAGGATAGAGGATATGATAGGATAGATGATAGGATAGGATACAGGATTGGATAGGATAGAGGATAGATGATAGGATAGGATAGAGGATTGGATAGGATACAGGATAGGTTAGGATAGAGGATAGGATAGGGGATTTGATAGGATAGACGATAGGACAGGATAGAAGATAGGATAGGATAGAGGATAGGATAGGATAGAGGATAGGATAGGATAGAGGATAGGATAGGATAGAGGATAGGATAGGATAGAGGATAGGATAGGATAGAGGATAGGATAGGATAGAGGATAGGATAGTATAGAGGATAGGATAGGATAGAGGATAGGATAGGATAGAGGATATTATAGGATAGAGGATATGATAGGATAGAGGATAGGATAGGATAGAGGATTGGATAGGATAGAGGATAGGATAGGATAGAGGATAGGATAGAGGATAGGATAGAGGATAGGATAGAGGATAGGATAGGATAGAGGATAGGATAGGATAGAGGATAGGATAGACGATAGGATAGGATAGAGCATAGGATAGGATAGAGGATATGATAGGATAGAGGATAGGATAGGATAGAGGATATGATAGGATAGATGATAGGATAGGATACAGGATTGGATAGGATAGAGGATAGATGATAGGATAGGATAGAGGATTGGATAGGATACAGGATAGGATAGGATAGAGGATAGGATAGAGGATAGGATAGAGGATAGGATAGAGGATAGGATAGGATAGAGGATAGGATAGGATAGAGGATAGGATAGGATAGAGGATAGGATAGGATAGAGGATATGATAGGATAGAGGATAGAATAGGATAGAGGATTGGATAGGATAGAGGATAGGATAGGATAGAGGATAGGATAGAGGATAGGATAGAGGATAGGATAGAGGATAGGATAGAGGATAGGATAGGATAGAGGATAGGATAGGATAGAGGATAGGATAGGATAGAGGATAGGATAGGATAGAGGATAGGATAGGATAGAGGATAGGATAGGATAGAGGATGGGATAGGATAGAGGATAGGATAGGATAGAGGATAGGATTCGATAGAGGATAGGATAGGATAGAGGATAGGATAGGATAGAGGATAGGATAGGATAGAGGATAGGATAGGATAGAGGATAGGATAGGATAGAGGATAGGATAGGATAGAGGATAGGATAGACGATAGGATAGGATAGAGCATAGGATAGGATAGAGGATAGGATAGGATAGAAGATAGGATAGTATAGACGATAGGATAGGATAGAGGATAGGATAGGATAGAGGATAGGATAGGATACAGGATAGGATAGGGGATTTGATAGGATAGAGGATAGGATAGGATAGAACATAGGATAGGGTAGAGGATACGATAGGATAGAGGATAGGATAGGGGATTTGATAGGATAGATGATAGGGTATGATAGTGGATAGGATAGAGGATAGGATAGACGATAGGATAGACGATAGGATAGGATAGAGGATAGGATAGGATAGAGGATAGGATAGGATAGAGGATAGGATAGGATAGACGATAGGATAGGATAGAGGATAGGATAGGGGATTTGATAGGATAGATGATAGGGTAGGATAGAGGATAGGATAGAGAATAGGTTAGGATAGAGGGTAGGAACGGATAGAGGATAGGATAGGATAGAGGATACGATAGGATAGAGGATAGGATAGTATAGAGGATAGGATAGGATAGAGGATAGGATAGGATAGAGGATATTATAGGATAGAGGATATGATAGGATAGAGGATAGGATAGGATAGAGGATTGGATAGAATAGAGGATAGGATAGGATAGAGGATAGGATAGAGGATAGGATAGAGGATAGGATAGAGGATAGGATAGAGGATAGGATAGGATAGAGGATAGGATAGGATAGAGGATAGGATAGGATAGAGGATAGGATAGGATAGAGGATAGGATAGGATAGAGGATAGGATAGGATAGAGGATAGGATAGGATAGAGGATAGGATAGGATAGAGGATAGGATAGGATAGAGGATAGGATAGGATAGAGGATAGGATAGGATACAGGATAGGATAGGGGATTTGATAGGATAGAGGATAGGATAGGATAGAACATAGGATAGGGTAGAAGATACGATAGGATAGAGGATAGGATAGGGGATTTGATAGGATAGATGATAGGGTATGATAGTGGATAGGATAGAGGATAGGATAGACGATAGGATAGACGATAGGATAGGATAGAGGATAGGATAGGATAGAGGATAGGATAGGATAGAGGATAGGATAGGATAGACGATAGGATAGGATAGAGGATAGGATAGGATAGAGGATAGGATAGGATAGAGGATAGGATAGGATAGAGGATAGGATAGGGGATTTGATAGGATAGAGGATAGGATAGGATAGAAGATAGGATAGGATAGAGGATACGACAGGATAGAGGATAGGATAGGGGATTTGATAGGATAGATGATAGGGTAGGATAGAGGATAGGATAGAGAATAGGTTAGGATAGAGGGTAGGAACGGATAGATGATATTGCAGGATAGAGGATAGGATAGGACAGAGGATATGGTAGGGGATTTGATAGGATAGAGGATAGGATAGGATAGAGGATAGGATACGATAGAGGATTGGATAGAGGATATGATAGGATAGAAGATAGGATAGGATAGAGGATAGGATAGGATAGAGGATAGGATAGGATAGAGGATAGGATAGGATAGAGGATAGGATAGGATAGAGGATAGGATAGTATAGAGGATAGGATAGGATAGAGGATAGGATAGGATAGAGGATATTATAGGATAGAGGATATGATAGGATAGAGGATAGGATAGGATAGAGGATTGGATAGAGGATAGATGATAGGATAGGATAGAGGATTGGATAGGATACAGGATAGGTTAGGATAGAGGATAGGATAGGGGATTTGATAGGATAGAGGATAGGATAGGATAGAAGATAGGATAGGATAGAGGATAGGATAGGATAGAGGATAGGATAGGATAGAGGATAGGATAGGATAGAGGATACGATAGGATAGAGGATAGGATAGTATAGAGGATAGGATAGGATAGAGGATAGGATAGGATAGAGGATATTATAGGATAGAGGATATGATAGGATAGAGGATAGGATAGGATAGAGGATTGGATAGAATAGAGGATAGGATAGGATAGAGGATAGGATAGAGGATAGGATAGAGGATAGGATAGAGGATAGGATAGGATAGAGGATAGGATAGGATAGAGGATAGGATAGGATAGAGGATAGGATAGGATAGAGGATAGGATAGGATAGAGGATAGGATAGGATAGAGGATAGGATAGGATAGAGGATAGGATAGGATAGAGGATAGGATAGGATAGAGGATAGGATAGGATAGAGGGTAGGATAGGATAGAGGATAGGATAGGGTAGAGGATAGGATAGACGATAGGATAGGATAGAGCATAGGATAGGATAGAGGATAGGATAGGATAGAGGATAGGATAGTATAGAGGATAGGATAGGATGGAGGATAGGGTAGGATGGAGGATAGGATAGGACAGAGGATAGGGTAGGGGATTTGATAGGATAGAGGATAGGATAGGATAGAAGATAGGATAGGATAGAGGATAGGATAGGATAGAGGATAGTATAGAGGATATGATAGGATAGAGGATATTATAGGATAGAGGATATGATAGGATAGTGGATAGGATAGGATACAGGATTGGATAGGATAGAGGATAGATGATAGGATAGGATAGAGGATTGGATAGGATACAGGATAGGTTAGGATAGAGGATAGGATAGGGGATTTGATAGGATAGAGGATAGGATAGGATAGAAGATAGGATAGGATAGAGGATAGGATAGGATAGAGGATAGGATAGGATAGAGGATAGGATAGGATAGAGGATAGGATAGGATAGAGGATAGGATAGTATAGAGGATAGGATAGGATAGAGGATAGGATAGGATAGAGGATATTATAGGATAGAGGATATGATAGGATAGAGGATAGGATAGGATAGAGGATTGGATAGGATAGAGGATAGGATAGGATAGAGGATAGGATAGAGGATAGGATAGAGGATAGGATAGAGGATAGGATAGAGGATAGGATAGGATAGAGGATAGGATAGGATAGAGGATAGGATAGGATAGAGGATAGGATAGACGATAGGATAGGATAGAGCATAGGATAGGATAGAGGATATGATAGGATAGAGGATAGGATAGGATAGAGGATAGGATAGGATAGAGGATATGATAGGATAGATGATAGGATAGGATACAGGATTGGATAGGATAGAGGATAGATGATAGGATAGGATAGAGGATTGGATAGGATACAGGATAGGTTAGGATAGAGGATAGGATAGGGGATTTGATAGGATAGACGATAGGACAGGATAGAAGATAGGATAGGATAGAGGATAGGATAGGATAGAGGATAGGATAGGATAGAGGATAGGATAGGATAGAGGATAGGATAGGATAGAGGATAGGATAGGATAGAGGATAGGATAGGATAGAGGATAGGATAGTATAGAGGATAGGATAGGATAGAGGATAGGATAGGATAGAGGATATTATAGGATAGAGGATATGATAGGATAGAGGATAGAATAGGATAGAGGATTGGATAGGATAGAGGATAGGATAGGATAGAGGATAGGATAGAGGATAGGATAGAGGATAGGATAGAGGATAGGATAGGATAGAGGATAGGATAGGATAGAGGATAGGATAGGATAGAGGATAGGATAGGATAGAGGATAGGATAGGATAGAGGATGGGATAGGATAGAGGATAGGATAGGATAGAGGATAGGATAGGATAGAAGATAGGATAGTATAGACGATAGGATAGGATAGAGGATAGGATAGGATAGAGGATAGGATAGGATACAGGATAGGATAGGAGATTTGATAGGATAGAGGATAGGATAGGATAGAACATAGGATAGGGTAGAGGATACGATAGGATAGAGGATAGGATAGGGGATTTGATAGGATAGATGATAGGGTATGATAGTGGATAGGATAGAGGATAGGATAGACGATAGGATAGACGATAGGATAGGATATAGGATAGGATAGGATAGAGGATAGGATAGGATAGAGGATAGGATAGGATAGACGATAGGATAGGATAGAGGATAGGATAGGATAGAGGATAGGATAGGATAGAGGATAGGATAGGATAGAGGATAGGATAGGGGATTTGATAGGATAGAGGATAGGATAGGATAGAAGATAGGATAGGATAGAGGATACGACAGGATAGAGGATAGGATAGGGGATTTGATAGGATAGATGATAGGGTAGGATAGAGGATAGGATAGAGAATAGGTTAGGATAGAGGGTAGGAACGGATAGATGATATTGCAGGATAGAGGATAGGATAGGACAGAGGATATGGTAGGGGATTTGATAGGATAGAGTATAGGATAGGATAGAAGATAGGATAGGATAGAGGATAGGATAGGATAGAGGATAGGATACGATAGAGGATTGGATAGAGGATATGATAGGATAGAGGATATTATAGGATAGAGGATATGATAGGATAGTGGATAGGATAGGATAGAGGATTGGATAGGATAGAGGATAGATGATAGGATAGGATAGAGGATTGGATAGGATACAGGATAGGTTAGGATAGAGGATAGGATAGGGGATTTGATAGGATAGAGGATAGGATAGGATAGAAGATAGGATAGGATAGAGGATAGGATAGGATAGAGGATAGGATATGATAGAGGATAGGATAGGATAGAGGATAGGATAGGATAGAGGATAGGATAGGATAGAGGATAGGATAGTATAGAGGATAGGATAGGATAGAGGATAGGATAGGATAGAGGATATTATAGGATAGAGGATATGATAGGATAGAGGATAGGATAGGATAGAGGATTGGATAGGATAGAGGATAGGATAGGATAGAGGATAGGATAGAGGATAGGATAGAGGATAGGATAGAGGATAGGATAGGATAGAGGATAGGATAGGATAGAGGATAGGATAGGATAGAGGATAGGATAGGATAGAGGATGGGATAGGATAGAGGATAGGATAGGATAGAGGATAGGATTCCATAGAGGATAGGATAGGATAGAGGATAGGATAGGATAGAGGATAGGATAGGATAGAGGATAGGATAGGATAGAGGATAGGATAGGATAGAGGATAGGATAGGATAGAGGATAGGATAGGATAGAGGATAGGATAGACGATAGGATAGGATAGAGCATAGGATAGGATAGAGGATAGGATAGGATAGAAGATAGGATAGTATAGACGATAGGATAGGATAGAGGATAGGATAGGATAGAGGATAGGATAGGATACAGGATAGGATAGGGGATTTGATAGGATAGAGGATAGGATAGGATAGAACATAGGATAGGGTAGAGGATACGATAGGATAGAGGATAGGATAGGGGATTTGATAGGATAGATGATAGGGTATGATAGTGGATAGGATAGAGGATAGGATAGACGATAGGATAGACGATAGGATAGGATAGAGGATAGGATAGGATAGAGGATAGGATAGGATAGAGGATAGGATAGGATAGACGATAGGATAGGATAGAGGATAGGATAGGATAGAGGATAGGATAGGATAGAGGATAGGATAGGATAGAGGATAGGATAGGGGATTTGATAGGATAGAGGATAGGATAGGATAGAAGATAGGATAGGATAGAGGATACGACAGGATAGAGGATAGGATAGGGGATTTGATAGGATAGATGATAGGGTAGGATAGAGGATAGGATAGAGAATAGGTTAGGATAGAGGGTAGGAACGGATAGATGATATTGCAGGATAGAGGATAGGATAGGACAGAGGATATGGTAGGGGATTTGATAGGATAGAGGATAGGATAGGATAGAAGATAGGATAGGATAGAGGATAGGATAGGATAGAGGATAGGATACGATAGAGGATTGGATAGAGGATATGATAGGATAGAAGATAGGATAGGATAGAGGATAGGATAGGATAGAGGATAGGATAGGATAGAGGATAGGATAGGATAGAGGATAGGATAGGATAGAGGATAGGATAGTATAGAGGATAGGATAGGATAGAGGATAGGATAGGATAGAGGATATTATAGGATAGAGGATATGATAGGATAGAGGATAGGATAGGATAGAGGATAGGATAGGATAGAGGATAGGATAGGATAGAGGATAGGATAGGATAGAGGATAGGATAGGATAGAGGATAGGATAGGATAGAGGATAGGATAGGATAGGATAGAGGATAGGATAGGATAGAGGATAGGATAGGATAGAGGGTAGGATAGGATAGAGGATAGGATAGGATAGAGGATAGGATAGACGATAGGATAGGATAGAGCATAGGATAGGATAGAGGATAGGATAGGATAGAGGATAGGATAGTATAGAGGATAGGATAGGATGGAGGATAGGGTAGGATGGAGGATAGGATAGGACAGAGGATAGGGTAGGGGATTTGATAGGATAGAGGATAGGATAGGATAGAAGATAGGATAGGATAGAGGATAGGATAGGATAGAGGATAGTATAGAGGATATGATAGGATAGAGGATATTA
Organism: Halictus rubicundus; assembly: GCF_050948215.1. Classification (NCBI taxonomy): domain Eukaryota; kingdom Metazoa; phylum Arthropoda; class Insecta; order Hymenoptera; family Halictidae; genus Halictus; species Halictus rubicundus. The sequence goes on along the minus strand of NW_027488675.1, from coordinate 7,585 downwards.
TAGGATAGAGGATATGATAGGATAGTGGATAGGATAGGATACAGGATTGGATAGGATAGGATAGGGGATTTGATAGGATAGAGGATTGGATAGGATAGAAGATAGGATAGGATAGAGGATAGGATAGGATAGAGGATAGGATAGGATAGAGGATATGATAGGATAGAGGATAGGATAGGATAGAGGATAGGATAGTATAGAGGATAGGATAGGATAGAGGATAGGATAGGATAGAGGATATTATAGGATAGAGGATATGATAGGATAGAGGATAGGATAGGATAGAGGATTGGATAGGATAGAGGATAGGATAGGATAGAGGATAGGATAGGATAGAGGATAGGATAGGATAGAGGATAGGATAGGATAGAGAATAGGATAGGATAGAGGATAGGATAGGATAGAGGATAGGATAGGATAGAGGATAGGATAGACGATAGGATAGGATAGAGGATAGGATAGGTGATTTGATTGGATAGAGGATAGGATAGGATAGAAGATAGGATAGGATAGAGGATACGACAGGATAGAGGATAGGATAGGGGATTTGATAGGATAGATGACAGCTTAGGATAGAGGATAGGATAGAGGATAGGATAGAGAATAGGTTAGGATAGAGAGTAGGAACGGATAGATGATATTATAGGATAGAGGATAGGATATGATAGAGGATAGGATAGGATAGAGGATAGGATAGGATAGAGGATAGGATAGGATAGAGCATAGGATAGGATAGAGGATAGGATAGGATAGAGGAATGGATAGGATAGAGGATTGGATAGGATAGAGGATAGAGGATAGGATAGGATTGAGGATAGGATAGAGGATAGAGGATAGGATAGGCTACACGATAGGATAGGATAGAGGATAGGATAGAGGATAGGATAGAGGATAGGATAGGATAGAGGATAGGATAGGATAGAGGATAGGATAGGATAGAGTATAGGATAGGATAGAGGATAGGATAGGATAGAGGATAGGATAGGATAGAGGATGGGATAGGATAGAGGATAGGATAGGATAGAGGATTGGATAGGATTGAGGATAGATGATAGGGTAGGATAGAGGATTGGATAGGATACAGGATAGGATAGGATAGACGATAGGATAGGGGATTTGATAGGATAGAGGATAGGATAGGATAGAAGATAGGATAGGAGAGAGGATAGCATAGGATAGAGTATAGGATAGGATAGAGGATAGGATAGACGATAGGATAGGATAGAGGATAGGATAGGATATAGGATAGGATAGAGGATAGGATAGAGGATAGGATAGAGGATAGGATAGGGGATAGGATAGAGGATAGGATAGGATAGAAGATAGGATAGGACAGAAGTTAGGATAGGATAGAGGATAGGATAGGATAGAGGATAGGATAGGATAGACGATAGGATAGAGGATAGGATAGATGATAGGATAGAGGATAGGATAGGATATACGATAGGATAGGATAGAGGATAAGATAGGATAGAGGATATTATAGGATGGAGGACAGGATAGGATAGAGGATTGGATAGGATACAGGAAAGGATAGGATTGAGGATAGATAATAGGGTAGGATAGAGGATTGGATAGGATACAGGATAGGATAGGATAGAGGATAGGATAGGGGATTTGATAGGATAGAGGATAGGATAGGATAGAAGATATGATAGGATAGAGGATAGGATAGGATAGAGGATAGGATAGGATAGAGGATTGGATAGAGGATACTATAGGATAGAGGATATTATAGGATAGAGGATATGATAGGATAGAGGAATGGATAGGATAGAGGATTGGATAGGATAGAGGATAGAGGATAGGATAGGATAGAGGATAGGATAGGATAGAGGATAGGATAGGATAGAGGATAGGATAGGATAGAGGATAGGATAGGATAGAGGATAGGATAGGATAGAGGATAGGATAGGATAGAGGATAGGATAGGATAGAGGATAGGATAGGATAGAGGATAGGATAGGATAGAGGATAGGATAGGATAGAGGATAGGATATGATAGAGGATAGGATAGGATAGAGGATAGGATAGGATAGAGGATAGGATAGGATACAGGATAGGATAGGATAGAGGATAGGATAGGATAGAGGATAGGATAGGATAGAGGATAGGATATGATAGAGGATAGGATAGGATAGAGGATAGGATAGGATAGAGGATAGGATAGGATAGAGGATAGGATAGGATAGAGGATAGGATAGGATAGAGGATAGGATAGATGATAGGATAGAGGATAGGATAGGATAGAGGATAGGATAGGATAGAGGATAGGATAGGATAGACGATAGGATAGAGGATAGGATAGATGATAGGATAGAGGATAGGATAGGATATACGATAGGATAGGATAGAGGATAAGATAGGATAGAGGATATTATAGGATAGAGGACAGGATAGGATAGAGGATTGGATAGGATACAGGAAAGGATAGGATTGAGGATAGATAATAGGGCAGGATAGAGGATTGGATAGGATACAGGATAGGATAGGATAGAGGATAGGATAGGGGATTTGATAGGATAGAGGATAGGATAGGATAGAAGATAGGATAGGATAGAGGATAGGATAGGATAGAGGATAGGATAGGATAGAGGATTGGATAGAGGATAGGATAGGATAGAGGATATTATAGGATAGAGGATATGATAGGATAGAGGAATGGATTGGATAGAGGATTGGATAGGATAGAGGATAGATGATAGGATAGGATTAAGGATTGGATAGGATACAGGATAGGATGGGATAGAGGATAGGATAGGATAGAGGATAGGATAGGATAGAGGATAGGATCGGATAGAGGATAGGATAGGATAGAGGATAGGATAGGATAGAGGATAGGATAGGATAGAGGATAGGATAGGATAGAGGATAGGATAGGATAGAGGATAGGATAGGATAGGATAGAGGATATGATAGGATAGAGGATTGGATAGAGGATAGGATAGGATAGAGGAATGGATAGGATAGAGGATTGGATAGGATAGAGGATAGAGGATAGAGGATAGGATAGGATAGAGGATAGGATAGGATAGAGGATAGGATAGGATAGAGGATAGGATCGGATAGAGGATAGGATAGGATAGAGGATAGGATAGGATAGAGGATAGGATAGGATAGAGGATAGGATAGGATAGAGGATAGGATAGGATAGAGGACAGGATAGGATAGAGGATACGATAGGATAGAGGATAGGATAGGATAGAGGATAGGATAGGATAGAGGATAGGATAGGATAGAGGATAGGATAGGATAGAGGATAGGATAGGATAGAGAATAGGATAGGATAGAGGATAGGATAGGATAGAGGATAGGATAGGATAGAGGATAGGATAGGATAGAGGATAGGATAGGATAGAGGATAGGATAGGATAGAGGATAGGATAGAGGATAGGATAGGATAGGATAGAGGATAGGATAGGATAGAGGATAGGATAGGATAGAGGATAGGATAGGATAGAGGATAGGATAGGATAGAGGATAGGATAGGATAGAGGATAGGATAGGATAGAGGATAGGATAGGATAGAGGATAGAATTGGATAGAGGATAGGATAGGATAGAGGATAGGATAGGGGATTTGATAGGATAGAGGATAGGATAGGATAGAAGATAGGATAGGATAGAGGATGGGATAGGATAGAGGATATTAGAGGATAGAGGACAGGATAGGATAGAGGATTGGATAGGATACAGGAAAGGTTAGGATTGAGGATAGATAATAGGGCAGGATAGAGGATTGGATAGGATACAGGATAGGATAGGATAGAGGATAGGATAGGGGATTTGATAGGATAGAGGATAGGATAGGATAGAAGATAGGATAGGATAGAGGATAGGATAGGATAGAGGATAGGATAGGATAGAGGATAGGATAGGATAGAGGATAGGATAGGATAGAGGATAGGATAGGATAGAGGATAGGATAGGATAGAGGATAGGATAGGATAGAGGATAGGATAGGATAGAGGATAGGATAGGATAGAGGATAGGATAGGATAGAGGATAGGATAGGATAGAGGATAGGATAGGATAGAGGATAGGATAGGATAGAGGATAGAATTGGATAGAGGATAGGATAGGATAGAGGATAGGATAGGGGATTTGATAGGATAGAGGATAGGATAGGATAGAAGATAGGATAGGATAGAGGATGGGATAGGATAGAGGATATTATAGGATAGAGGACAGGATAGGATAGAGGATTGGATAGGATACAGGAAAGGTTAGGATTGAGGATAGATAATAGGGCAGGATAGAGGATTGGATAGGATACAGGATAGGATAGGATAGAGGATAGGATAGGGGATTTGATAGGATAGAGGATAGGATAGGATAGAGGATAGAATAGGATAGAGGATAGGATAGGATAGAGGATAGGATAGGGGATTTGATAGGATAGAGGATAGGATAGGATAGAAGATAGGATAGGATAGAGGATAGGATAGGATAGAGGATAGGATAGAATAGAGGATAGGATAGGATAGAGGATAGGATAGGATAGAGGATAGGATAGGGTAGAGGATAGGAGAGGATAGAGGATAGGATAGGATAGAGGATAGGATAGGATAGAGGATAGGATAGGATAGACGATAGGATAGAGGATAGGATAGATGATAGGATAGAGGATAGGATAGGATATACGATAGGATAGGATAGAGGATAAGATAGGATAGAGGATATTATAGGATAGAGGACAGGATAGGATAGAGGATTGGATAGGATACAGGAAAGGATAGGATTGAGGATAGATAATAGGGCAGGATAGAGGATTGGATAGGATACAGGATAGGATAGGATAGAGGATAGGATAGGGGATTTGATAGGATAGAGGATAGGATAGGATAGAAGATAGGATAGGATAGAGGATAGGATAGGATAGAGGATAGGATAGGATAGAGGATTGGATAGAGGATAGGATATGATAGAGGATATTATAGGATAGAGGATATGATAGGATAGAGGAATGGATTGGATAGAGGATTGGATAGGATAGAGGATAGATGATAGGATAGGATTAAGGATTGGATAGGATACAGGATAGGATGGGATAGAGGATAGGATAGGATAGAGGATAGGATAGGATAGAGGATAGGATCGGATAGAGGATAGGATAGGATAGAGGATAGGATAGGATAGAGGATTGGATAGAGGATAGGATAGGATAGAGGAATGGATAGGATAGAGGATTGGATAGGATAGAGGATAGGATAGGATAGAGGATAGGATAGGATAGAGGATAGGATAGGATAGAGGATAGGATAGGATAGAGGATAGGATAGGATAGAGGATAGGATAGGATAGAGGATAGGATAGGATAGAGGATAGGAGAGGATAGAGGATAGGATAGGATAGAGGATAGGATAGGATAGAGGATAGGATAGGATAGAGGATAGGATAGGATAGAGGATAGGATAGGATAGAGGACAGGATAGGATAGAGGATAGGATAGGATAGGATAGAGGATAGGATAGGATAGAGGATAGGATAGGATAGAGGATAGGATAGGATAGAGGATAGGATAGGATAGAGGATAGGATAGGATAGGATAGAGGATAGGATAGGATAGAGGATAGGATAGGATAGAGGATAGGATAGGATAGAGGATAGGATAGGATAGAGGATAGGATAGGATAGAGGATAGGATAGGATAGAGGATAGGATAGGATAGAGGATAGGATAGGATAGAGGATAGGATAGGATAGAGGATAGGATAGGATAGAGGATAGGATAGGATAGAGGATAGGATAGGATAGAGGATAGGATAGGATAGAGGATAGGATAGGATAGAGGATAGGATAGGATAGAGGATAGGATAGAATAGAGGATAGGATAGGATAGAGGATAGGATAGGATAGAGGATAGGATAGGATAGAGGATAGGAGAGGATAGAGGATAGGATAGGATAGAGGATAGGATAGGATAGAGGATAGGATAGGATAGACAATAGGATAGAGGATAGGATAGATGATAGGATAGAGGATAGGATAGGATATACGATAGGATAGGATAGAGGATAAGATAGGATAGAGGATATTATAGGATAGAGGACAGGATAGGATAGAGGATTGGATAGGATACAGGAAAGGATAGGATTGAGGATAGATAATAGGGCAGGATAGAGGATTGGATAGGATACAGGATAGGATAGGATAGAGGATAGGATAGGGGATTTGATAGGATAGAGGATAGGATAGGATAGAAGATAGGATAGGATAGAGGATAGGATAGGATAGAGGATAGGATAGGATAGAGGATTGGATAGAGGATAGGATAGGATAGAGGATATTATAGGATAGAGGATATGATAGGATAGAGGAATGGATTGGATAGAGAATTGGATAGGATAGAGGATAGATGATAGGATAGGATTAAGGATTGGATAGGATACAGGATAGGATGGGATAGAGGATAGGATAGGATAGAGGATAGGATCGGATAGAGGATAGGATAGGATAGAGGATAGGATAGGATAGAGGATAGGATAGGATAGAGGATAGGATAGGATAGAAGATAGGATAGGATAGAGGATAGGATAGGATAGAGGATAGGATAGGATAGAGGATAGGATAGGATAGAGGATTGGATAGAGGATAGGATAGGATAGAGGAATGGATAGGATAGAGGATTGGATAGGATAGAGGATAGGATAGGATAGAGGATAGGATAGGATAGAGGATAGGATAGGATAGAGGATAGGATAGGATAGAGGATAGGATAGGATAGAGGATAGGATAGGATAGAGGATAGGATAGGATAGAGGATAGGATAGGATAGAGGATAGGATAGGATAGAGGATAGGATAGGATAGAGGATAGGATAGGATAGAGGATAGGATAGGATAGAGGATAGGATAGGATTGAGGATAGGATAGGATAGAGGATAGGATAGGATAGAGGATAGGAGAGGATAGAGGATAGGATAGGATAGAGGATAGGATAGGATAGGATAGAGGATAGGATAGGATAGAGGATAGGATAGGATAGAGGACAGGATAGGATAGAGGATAGGATAGGATAGGATAGAGGATAGGATAGGATAGAGGATAGGATAGGATAGAGGATAGGATAGGATAGGATAGAGGATAGGATAGGATAGAGGATAGGATAGGATAGAGGATAGGATAGGATAGAGGATAGGATAGGATAGAGGATAGGATAGGATAGAGGATAGGATAGGATAGAGGATAGGATAGGATAGAGGATAGGATAGGATAGAGGATAGGATAGGATAGAGGATAGGATAGGATAGAGGATATGATAGGATAGAGGATAGGATAGGATAGAGGATAGGATAGGATAGAGGATAGGATAGGATAGAGGATAGGATAGGATAGAGGATAGGATAGGATAGAGGATAGGATAGGATAGAGGATAGGATAGGATAGAGGATAGGATAGGATAGAGGATAGAATTGGATAGAGGATAGGATAGGATAGAGGGTAGGATAGGGGATTTGATAGGATAGAGGATAGGATAGGATAGAAGATAGGATAGGATAGAGGATGGGATAGGATAGAGGATATTATAGGATAGAGGACAGGATAGGATAGAGGATTGGATAGGATACAGGAAAGGTTAGGATTG